>NW_027185804.1:22892242-22960665 GCF_028583685.1 Petaurus breviceps papuanus
GGATTAGGGAGCAGTCTAGGGCACCGACACGGGAGGGGCCTCGGAGAGATCCCCCTCCGGCGGGCTGGGCCGGCCTCCTCCCCGCACCCCGGACCCGGAGCGGCCGCGGGGGACTTCGGCGGGCCCCTGTCCGGCTGCGGGGTGCTGCTCGGACGGGGCGGGCCCCGGCCCTCCTTCCTTAGCGGCCGCTCAAAGTTTTGTCTTGTCCTGGAAGACCCCCCTTCCCTCGTTCAACCCTCTCCCTGCGTCTTCGCTCCCTTGGCAGTGCCCTAGAGCCCTCCCTAATCTCCCTCTCCCTTCCCCTTGTCATCCAGATCCTCTGTAAAAGCCCCCCCGCGCGCCTTCCTGCCCTTGTCATTTGCCTTGGGACCCCCATAACCCCTCCCCCACTTCTCCCCCTTGCCTTTTCCTCAGACCTCTTCCTAAAACGCTCCCCGACGCCCGTCCCTGGGCCGTGCCCCTTGACCCGACCCCCAGGGCCCCCTCCCCCGAGCATCAGGGCTCCCCCGGGGCCGGAGCCCCCGGACTGCCCCTGCCGGCGGCAGTGCGGAGGAGCCGGCGGGGATGGAGTGTGTCAAACTCCCGGGGAGATGCGTGTGTGTGTGATTGTTGTGAAAGAGAAATGTGATACTGCTGCTCGGCTTCCAATTGCCGGGCCGGGGAAGGCGTGGCGGCGGCGGCGGCGGCGGCGGCGGCTGTTGCTGCCGCTGTCGTCTGAACTTCTCCCCTTACTGGGGCCGCCGCCGCTTCCCTTTCGGGCGGGCGGGGAGAGAAACTTCTGCGAAGGTTCAAAAATATGTCTCTATTCTTGTCGCGAGGGAGACGGGCGCCTTAAAATGGTACGTGGATCTCGGCGGAGAGTGGAGGGACTTGCTCTTTAAGAGAGGGGCGCGAGGGGAGGTGGGGTTGTCGGCATTTAAACGCCTTTGGCCCCGGCCGTCGTGAAGTCATAACACGCCGAGTCCTAGAAGCCGTGTTTTCACGAACTCGTGGTAGGTCTGACAGGAATTGCCTCTCTCCACCTGTCATGTTTCTGTTCACGAGCGCTTCAGGCTTGTGAAGAGAGCTTGTTCTGTTCTGTTGGAAGCTCTGTTTCTTGCATTCGGGGAACTAAATATTGGCTAGTTCAGGCGTTTATATATTCACATCGTTATTTTGAAAGAACTGCTTAAATACTTTTCTGTTTTTTAGGTCATTTCTTGTTGATGGTACTTCCCTAAGTGGAAGTACTTAGGTGAAAACTTTTTTTTTTTTTTTTTGCCTCGGACTTCGTTTCTGAAGTTCTTATTGCTTAATGCTAAAGATGAGTTTTCCCAAAGAAGGAAGTTTCTTGTTTGATTAAAACTTTGAGCAGTCTCCACGGTAATTTTTGTGATAGTTTTTTAGAGCCTACTTTCGTAGTAGCTCATGAGATCTGACTTTTAAAAATTTGGGATTCTCCCATCCACCATATACTTGATAAGACCAGATTCTGCTTATGGTTGCAACTGCAGTGCTAATTTTATACAATGAGCAATGATAAGGTCTTGATAGGTCATAATTGAGCTCAAGTATTAGACTTAGTTTTTAAAGTAAACAAAATTCCATTAATTAGTTTGTTATAGTTCTGCTTATATATTATTCCTTTCTGGGTGCTAAAAGTAAGAAAAACAAATAAAATTGCAAAGACACCATTAAATCAAAAAGTTATTTTTTACATTTATGGACTGTGTGGTACATTATATATTAAGATAAGATTAGGTAGTGGTGGAACTTTTTTAAGTTTTGAAATTTATTTTAATGTTGAAGAGGTGAAAAGGTAAATTGATGGTTCATTAGTATCAGGATATCAAGTGTGCCAGGCACCTAAAACTAGTATCTTTGAGCCTCCTGCATTAATGCCTCACATATGTTGTTAACTGCAGTTTAGGCAGAGGAGAAGCAGCATAGTAATTGAGATTCATTTAAATAATTTTCAACCAAATAGAATAAAGTAAATTAGAATAAGAAGATGTGCATGAAAGAACAGCAAACTTTAATGGATTATGATTGTATTTACTTATTAAACAGTTTGAATTCATAAGAAGACTCAGAGGACAACTCAACATATATGTCAGACAAGCAGATAGGGAATCAGCCTTATTTTATTTTCATATGGACTTTTTCATTCATCATTGTGACTTTAAAAACCTTGTCATTAGCTTCTAGGACTGGAATTGTAGGTTCATACTCATGTATAATTTTGTGGTGGGAGTCTTTTGTTAATATTCTCTTTAAGTCTATCCAGGATATTGCTTTTTGTGTGATTTCTGTTCATGGAAAACTTCAAAATAAAAGAATTGTAATTAGGTTGATATAATGGCTATAGATTCTTGTTTTTAACCAGTTTTTTTGTAGGAGCTTTAGAAAACAGTTTTCAAGCTACCATTGACCAGTACACTGGTGACCTGATTTGTTTTTGTTTTAAATATCTGAAGCATGAATACTTAGTGATAAGACAATATAAGTTTAGACAGGTGTGGGGAGGAATGCAAGGGGGGGAAACATCAATTTCAGAAACCTAGAACTGTTTATTAATGTTTCTTAGATTAATTAATGAGTATATGTCATACCTGTAAAATACTTCCCCCTCCCATCTTTTCTCTTTCTTTTTTTCTTTCTCTTTTAAATCAGGATGAAGTATAGCATATATTTTTTACACTGTACTTTTCGTTTGGTCTTTTAAAATGACCTGAGGAAAGTTAGTCTTCTGCTTCTCACCATACACGAGCAATTTGCCAGTCTGTGTTTAGGACAGAAATCCCACTAATTTGATTCAGAAGCATGAACATGTAGCATTTTGAGGAGTCTTCAGATTTGGGTTAGAAGATGAAAAGATGTCTTCACACAATTTGTCAGAACCTTTAGTGGTCAAAGGAGTTTGTAACTTAGCATGTTTAAATTTGTTACTCTCTTTTTTATAATTACAGTATTATAATGTTGTTGCCAAAATAAATTAGGATGTTGTAAAATTCCAGGGTTACAGCTCTCCTAATTTCCTAATGTCTTGCCTTAGTAAAGCTTAGAATATCTTTTTCTTTTGCTCTAATACTGTACTAAGGTACAACCTTTTTCACTGAAATGATCCTTGTAAATGGACCAGTTCTAAGCCTTTGTGACCTCCATTGTGATATGCTCTACATGGAAGCCACTCTTGAGGACTAAGTAGAACTTCAGCTTGTCCAGAATGAGGCAGCCTGTCTGTATCTCTCTTTTTAAAGGCAGTATCCTCAAGAAGCATGATATGGTATTGCTGTTCACCTTTTAAATAATGCGAATTGCCTTAAACAGTTAAGATCTTTACTATGATCAACCATTTGTTTATAGGGGAAATTTAGGTCAAATAAGAATCTTCTATAAAGCTCTTTATGCTTTGGGATCCAGCTGCTGAAAAAAAAAAGACCACCTCTTAGGTAATACTTTAAGCAGTTAATATCAAATGAGTGATGATACAATTTTGGAGCTAAATTTGAGGGATTAATGACATTTGTATCAATTGAGGATATGGTGGGGGAAATACTTAGAATCCATATCTTATGAGAGCAGAGTCACTTATTTTGGTTGATTTAGTTTGAATTAAATGTGCTTTGGGCAAAAAATTACCTGTTAGTGTATAGCTTTTGCAGCTTTGGAATTTCCTTATTTTGAATTTTAACTCTTTCATTTGTGTGGTGAATAAAAGCTATATTGCATACATTTTAGTTAAATTAGATACTTTGTTTTTTTAGCAGGTCAAGCTACTCTCTTTGGTTATTTAAACTGTCTCTATGTGCCATGGAAATTGAACCAAGGTTGTAGTATTGGTCATTCCAGTTTGCCATGATTAAAGTACAAAACATTCGGGACTATGAAAACGTTGCTTGTATGGTCTTACTGAACTGGCAGAGGATTGAGCCAGTCATATTTTTATGATTTCAGGTCTGCCTTGCCATGGATATTTGTATTTGTATGACTTGAGATTGGGAGATAAATGTGTCAGTTTTTCTTTTTAAGCCTCCCTGTAGGTTATTGAGAAGATTTATTTACTTTAAAAAATTAAAGTTACATTTTTTCTGGTGCTAAGTCAATATTTCTGAAAGCTTTTATTCTTTTTTTCCAGCCAAGTTAGGACCAAATTGTTAGACTTTTAAATGTGCTGTTAATTAGAGATCCAAACCATTTATTTGGTGGCATAAAATGTGTTTTCATTTATGTGCACCAAGGGCCAAATTTTTAAAATTATTAAACATATGGTATTTTTTTGGTTGGTTCCAAACAATTTCTATGTGGGTGAAACATACTGTCATTTCACATATAAATATGTGAAAGATCCTGAAAAGAGACCAAGGATGTTGGGTTGATTTGAGGAAAAAAAAAGAGAAGTGTGTTTTGGTCTAAAAGCTCAAATTTCTGGAGATCAAAGTTCATTTATTTATGAAGACAAAGTAAGTGAGCAATTGTGGTAGCTGGAAGGATAAGAATAGGCAATGACACCTGTTAAATGATCAGTCTAGTTGAAATAGCTTTAGCATCTCTTGTCTTCTGGTGTTATATTCCTTGAGTTCTACTTCCATCTTTTCTTTCTGTCTTCTGCTTCCTCTCTACTTCCACTTTTCCCCACCTCTTCTTTTTGGGTTTCTTCTTCAGCATGGAAAGGATTTTCTTAAGGTGTGGTATCCAGGAATGGTAAGATATTTTGAGTATAGTTTTTAAAAGTTTTATGCTGTTGGTAAAGGCATCTTAATTAAACATATGAAACAAGGAGCTTTAATTAAAACATAGGGCTAGTCTACAACCTGTCATTTGACAAGTTTTCAACTTTGTTACTCTGTTGTTGCTATTGTAGTCATTTTTTAATTAGGTTGTTAGGTTTAAGCTGATTTCCCCCCCCCACCCCCCTTTTTTAATGTGTTGCTTAGAAAATTTTTAGTGGTAATTTAAGTGCTTTACTAAACCTGTCTTTTTTTTTGTTTTGACTTGTTTTACCTTAAGATTACTACTAGCAAGTTTGATTATAAGAAGTCAGGTTACTTTCCACATATTATTTAGAGGAAAAATACTGCAGTGTACTTCACCTTTCATTTTTCCCTCCTATAATATCAGTGGAATTGGTGTGAAAGATTGTATCACCCTTAGAAATGTGACTACTAAGTCACTGGAGATTAAAAAAAAAAAGGTTACAAAGAAAAAGAGGAATTACTTTATTTATGAATAATAAGACTGATGTGGACCTTTCTCCTCCTTTATTGGTATCCTTTCCTGTAGGGAAGAATCTGTCATGAAGGACTTTTTAAAGCACAAATCCTGGTGAAACACAAAGTCATCGTGTCAGTCATAAATATTTATTAAGCATGTACTTGGCATTATACTAAGTTCTGGTAATACAAAGAGAGTCCCTGCTTTCAAGGAGCTTTCAGTTTAATGGGGGAGACAACATGCAAAACAACCATCTACAAACTATTCGGGATTAATTGGAAATAATCAACAGAAGGAATGCACTAGAATTAAGAAAAGTTGGCAAAGGCTTTGTATAGAAGGTGGGATTTTAGCTGGGACTTGAAGGAAGCCAGGGAAATTCAGAGGCAGAAATGAAATGGTAGAGCATTTCAGATATGAAGGACAGCCAGTGAAAATGCTTGGAGTAATGTGATGTAGTATCTTTTTTTAGGGAACAGTTAGGAGACCAGTGTCACTGGATCAAAGATTGGGATGGGGAGATGAGGTGAGGTGGAGATCACCAGCATAGGGAGAAGACTCAGATATAATTCCTTTGTATTTTCCTGACTATTTATCACAGGAACTCTTTCACATGTTCAGTAAAATTCAGTTTGACTTTTACAACTATGGAAAAAGTTATTTTTTAATCAGTTTTTTTGTCTGCCTTTATTTCTTCTGACATATGTTTCTGACTATTTGTGATAGACTATGAAATTCACTTGTAAGGTAAAACCTGATAGGAGAAAAGAAAAATCTGTTTGGATTTGTGAAATAGTTCCATTTTAGACATTAAAAAAAAAAAGAGTTGATTAAAACTAATTACAATAATTCCAAGTTACTTTGCTTTTTCCTCTTAAATGAAAAAAAGAAAAAAAACTTAATTTTGTAGAATGGTGGATTCTGAAATACTTGCTGCAAGGACTTTGTAGAAATCTATAAAACAATCCTTTAAGAGCTTTGAAAATGATATTTATGTTTCTACATACTGGTTTGTCATCTGTTTAATAACACAAAAAATATCTTATAGTTTTGGAACACTATGACTTCAAATGTATAACATTGCCAGTTTTAAATAATTAATAAGCCAGGTAGAGCTTCCATGCTAAAGATGGAATTTGATATCCAAGAAAAATTTGTTCATTGTATAGTGTAATAAAGTTTTGTTTCTGATGATGCTAAACTTGCATCTAAACTTTTGTTGAGATGAAGTAAGGTCCTTTCCTCAAGTGAAATAATTTAGTGGAAGGATTTTGGGGGCACTTTGCCTGTAAGATATGTAAAAACTTTTTGATAATCTTAAAATACCTGGAGGTGTTTGTTAGTCTCAGATGCTTGTGGATGGATAGCTAGAAAACTGTTGTGTTAAACAGAACCACATCTTTTTGAAAGTGAAAATTAAAAAAAAATCCTATAATAGTTAATTATAATTTGGAAGTATAATGATTATACCACAATAAAATTGTTTACTTGTGTATCTACAAGTAGAATTGCAAATTTAATAATATAATAATAATAAACTATTTAATAGTATATATAATATAACTATTATAATATATAATATATACTAGTATAGTATAATAATAATAAACTATTGCTATATAGTAAAGTATTTGATTATATCATCAAAGTTAATGTGACATGTAGTATGTCAACGCAAAGTATATTTAGACTTGAAAATTGATCTTGTGGCATAGATGATCTTAATTTTAAATTATTTTCAGTTTAATGACACTAAATTTTAAACAGGTTCCCTCCCTTTCTAGCCCTCCTCCCCCCCCCCCCCCCAATCATGTTTAGATAGTCATCTTGAAGCTTTATTAGCTGTCAGAGATCAGGAATTTTTGTTGGTTCTCTGTAAGACAGTGCATTTTTCATTTGATACTTAAAGCCCTCCACTCCTAATTTTTTCAGCTCTCTTTCCATCCATCTCTCCCTGTGTTTCACCCCTTCTAAACCTGTTCTTTATCTTTACTACAGCCTCCTCTCATTCCATCCTTCACTGCTCAGGCCTCATTTTCTTTCCCAATCTGACCTCTATAGTGAACCTGTTTAATTTACTGTTTCTTCCAAGATCCTTTGCCTCCTTGTCCTGGCCCTACTCATGCCTTGCCATATCCCAATCCCTTTATCTTTTTCCCTACTTATACTTATAGGCTGCTGAACCAAACTGGAAGAAGTCTCACAACCATATTGACTGGATACTCTACAAATTTTTATTTGATCTCAGCTTGGCCCTCACTGCTGCAGTTAGCAATCCTTTTATTCTTTCCTAATTGACTTTCTGTAGTACTACCCATAGTAACTATCTCAGACCTTCTTTTTCCTTAATTCTCCTATATCACCATTTCCCCCTTCATTCCCTTTCATCAGAGAACCTGACTTCCTACTTATTGAGGAAATAGGGGCAATCTGTCATACTTCACCTTTATTTTATACTTCAAAAGTCCTCTACATCATTCCCCAATCCTTGTCAAGGATAGCCCTTCTGCTTGTACCCTCAGTTCTGTCCTCTTTCATCTCACCACATCAATCATCTTCTTTCTCTGATCCTCATTCTCTCATTATCTACTGGTTCCCAACGTTCTTCCTTTAAACATGCCTAGATCTCCTCAGCCTAAAAGAAAACAAACAAAAAACCAAAACTTCACTTGACCCTGCCATTCCCACAAGATATCCTGTATTTCCTGTCTTTCATAGCAGACCTCCTAGAAAAAGCTGTCTGTACTCAACTGCCTCCATTTCCCTCTCTTCCCACTCTTTAACACTTTGCAATCTAGTTTCTGATTTCACTTTTTTAGGTTTATCAATGAGCTTATTCTTTCCAAGGTTACTAGATCTCTCAGTTGCAAAATCTCAGTTCTCAAACTTTTAAAATTCTTTGTCTCATTGATAGCGTGATTGCCCCCCTCCTCTTGGATACTCCCTCTTTACTTTCTAGTTTTTAATGAAATTGTGCACTGACTCTTTTTGCTGGGTCATCAACCATTTAACTATTGATGGACCTGCAAAGCTCTGCACTGGGCCCTCTTCCTTTCTTTTTCTTATACTTTCTTAGTGATATTATCAGCTCTCCTTGGTTCAGTTATTTTTGTACCAGTAAGATAATGCCCTAGACTTTTCCATGAGCCATGTAGTCTTGACTCTTCCTTTTGGACATCATCTAGGTGTCCCATAGGCATCTCAAAACCCACCTCTACTCTAACCTTCCCTATTTCAACACTATTTCTTGTGTTACTCAGGTTAATACCTCGAAGTCATCCTCAGCTTTTCTTTCCCTTACCATGTCCAGTCATTTGCCAACCAGAGTCTATCTCTACAACATCTTTCTCATCTACCCTCTTTCTGTTCATATGGCTACCAGTTAGTTCAAACCTTCATCCCCTCTTCCCTGGACTCTTATAATTTTATTCTAATTCATCTTCTGGCTTCCATTTTCTCTCTGTTCCATATAGCCTCCAAACAGCTACTAAAACAATCTTCCTACCCCCTTGCTCAAGGACCTTTAGTGGCTCCCTATTGTCTTGAGGATTAAAATACAAACTCTTGAATTTGCCAAAGTCCTTTACTATCTGGCTGTTACCAGTCTTAATTGGTTCATCGAATACCCTTCCCCTTTAAGTCTGGCTAAATTGACCTAATTGCTGTTTTCCTGTGCTTGGCAGTTCACCTTCCACCTCCATGTCTTTATATAGCTTATTTCCCCTGTTCTTGGAATCTACTCTCCAGATTTCTCCCAGGTTTATTAGTTTATGTGTCACTTTCTATGTGACACTAAAGAAACTATTTCTTTAGTTATTTGTGCTCTCTACTTTCTCAATATATCCTGCATATATCCAACTATATATTTCTCCATTATAATGTCAGCTCTTCTAGGGCAGGAACTATTTTGTTGTTTCGTGTTTATATCACCAGTGCCTAGTACTCTGCTTTGTATATAGTAAGTGCGTAAGTATAACAGGGATCTAGTGCTTATTAAATTAGATTGGAAAGTTCAAAAACTTTAAGATATTTGTTGTATTTCACAGTTAAAATATTTGTGACTCTTTTTTCTTTCACTTTTTTGACATTTTCTTTAAAATTTTGAGTTCCAACTTCTGCCCTTCCCTTCCTCTTTCCCCTCCCCCTCTCTGAGACAGTTAGCAATCAGATATAGGTTATACATGTGTAATTATGTAAAACATTTCCATATTAGTCATTTTGTACAAGAAGGATCAAAAGAAAGAAAGAAAGTGAAAAATAGCATGCTTCAGTCTGTATTCAGACAATATCACTTCTTTCTCTGGAGTTGGGTAGTATGTTTCATCATTAGTCCTTTTGGATTGTCTGGCATCATTGTATTGCTGAGAATAGCTGTCATTCAGTTTTTCATCAAACAATATTGCTGTTACCATGCACAATATTCTCCCATTTCTGTTCACTATGAATCAGTTATATAGGTTTTTCCAAAATCACTCTGCTTGTCATTTCTTAACAGTGTTTGTGGATCTTTTTGACTTAGTTTAATATTTATGAGGGTAAAGCCAGAGAAATAATTCAGAATCCAACAAGTTTTCCTGAAAAATTTGAAATTTGCAAGTTATGTTGACTATAAGAAAATAATTATTAAAAAAACAAAAACTTTTGTATGGTACTGATCTTCTGCACATAAACCAGCCTTTGCACACTTGTCTGTTTATTTTATTGCTTTTCTTTGATAGTAAACATAAGGGAATTTCCAGTTCTTCAGGTTTTTTTTTTTAATGAAAACTTCTTTAGCTTTGACTGGTGCATGATGCTCTCAGTTTGCAGATTTACAGCTGTTATTGTGCACTAAATTTGAAAATACCTGGAGAAGATTTTGGGTCACAGAAACAATTTCTATCATTGTTTACATACTTGTCACAGTATCAATGTAATGTAATTTCCTTGAAGGCAGGGGCCATTTGTGGCCTATAGGCACAGGCCCTATAGCTTATATGTTTGTTAATTGGTTCAGTGCCTTATCTACTTTTATTTTTGATTCAATGCATTACTAGCATTTGCTGTTGAATTGTGTTTTTTTAGTGATTTTAAAGAATGAAAATAAAATAACTTATTAAGTACCTCTCTACTTGAACATTGTGGTACTGGTACGTATGCAAAACACTTAATGCCGATGTGACGCATCTTTAGTTTTACAGTCTAATACAGGTATGCACAATATTAAATAAATGTATCAAAGAACTTCAGAACAGTACAATGTGAAAGGGAAAAGAAGGGAGTTGCTATGGATGTGGGGGAAGGAGAATCTGGGAAGGCTTCACAGAGGACTTCAGATGTGAGTTGAACTTAAAAAGATGAGCAGGAGAAAAAGAGGAGACAGATATTTCAGGCATAGGGAGGGGGCGGTGTCAGAAAAGGCATGGAGGCAGGAGGACAGATTTGTGTGCTCAGGAGTCAGAGCGGGACAGTTTGGTTGGAGGGCAAAGTGTGATGCCTTGTATTTCTATTGCTAGGGTCTGGTAACTGAGTAAGGTAGTAAAAGGAAGAGACACAGGACACTCAGATTTCTTGGAGAAGTTTGATGTAAGATTTTAGGTCATAAATCTAGAGTAAGGAGTCTTAACCTTTTTTTGGTGGTGTGTTCTACTTTGGCAGTCTGGGGAAACTTAAGGACTCCTCGGAATGATGTTGTCAGATATGTAGCATGAAATTGTTAAGTTGAAATAACAATTATTAAAATATTAAAAAAACAAGTTCATGGACTCCAGCATAAGAACTAATCAAGAGGGGAGCTAAGTGGTACAATGAATAGAGCACCGGCCCTGGAGTCAGGAGGATCTGAGTTCAAATCAGGCCTCAGACACTTAACACAAAAACTAGCCATGTGACCTTGGGCAAGTCACCTAACCCCAATTGCCCTACCTTCCCCCCTCCAAAAAGCAAAAAAGAATAAATAAAAAGTAAAAAAAAGAACTAATCAAGACCTAGAAGGGACCATAGGAGTCATCTATGGACCAACCCCCTCATTTTACAGGTGACGAAACCCTGGGAAAGGTTTCATGTTTTGCAGAAGTCAATGAGCAATAAGTGACAGAGTCAAGATTCAAAATCAGTCCTGAATCTCCAAGTTTGTCACTCTTTTCACTTCATTACTTTGTACTTGAAAAATGTTCAGCAGCCAGTATAGGTAGAACTAAAGCAGAAAAGTCTTTGTTGTTATACTCCCTCTGTATTCAAAGAAGCTGCCTTTACACTTAGTAGATTAAGACTTTGGGTATGCTACACACACATGGCAAAAATCTGGCTCATCTTGAAGAATGCTTGCTTGATTTCATTTCTTAACTATAGTATTTGTTGCATTTCTATAACATTGACATCTTCAAACTTTTTAAAAAAAATCAACATTTTATAATAATGTATGAATTCATAGTGCTGCTGGTTTACTACCAGTCTTGTCATGGCCATAAGTGAATCTGTAAAACTTTTGTAAGAAACAGTGTAACAACCTAACATCAGTAACACTGAGGTTGATGAAATCTGGCTTATCTGTTGTTGGTGTACATACTGATGAATAATAGAAAAATATTTTACTTTTTTGATTTCAGAAATTACTTTAGTTGTTACTTATTGCCTAACCAAATAATTAATTTTGGACTTTTTATGCAATTTAAATAACATGTTATAATTCGATTAGTATCATAGATTTAGAACTGGAAGGGACTTTAGAAGCTGTCTAATCCAACCCCTCTGTTTTATAGAGAAGGAAACTTGAAGGTCAAAGAGATTTAGTGATTTTTCCAAAGGGGTACAGATAATAAATGTCAGAATTTGAACCTTTGATTCTAAATCCAAGACACTTTAGTGTCCTATGCTGATGTCTTCATTAGGGTTGTTTTATGATTGCTGATTATTCTCATGATAATAAAAAAAGGTCCTCATATTTGTATTTATTAATGAAAGAACTAAGTCCCCCTCCCCCCCCTTTTTTTTTGCTTGGAGAAAAGGATAGTCTGCAAAATGCATATGATAAATTCTGTTTTTATTTTTTGATTAGTTTGATTATTGAAATTCATCATAATCAATATCTTGTTTTTTCATTCTCTTTTTTTTCTTTTATTTGTGGTAACCTGGTGAGTTCTTATGATGATTCCTTCTATGTGGATGCAAGTTTTTTCAGTAAGAATATGGTTTTTGAGATTTGATCATACATTGTTTTGTTTGGAAAAGAATCTAGGAAAAGCAAAATAAAGATTTATTTGATTTGGCAGTATGTCATGTAATCCAAATTTCTAAATTTCTGTTGACAAAATTAGTAAACCAGTAACTTAAAAGCAATGATAATCACTCTTTTGCTTTGAAATTGGTGACCTTCTAAAAGTTCCATTTCCTCCAGAGATTCCTCTGCTAACCATATGCCCTAAGAAGATGAAAAACAAAAAGAAAGATGCTATATGCAACAAAATGTAGTAACGCTTTTCACGATAGTCAAGAATTATAAAGTAAACGGCCATTGGTTTGGCAAATGACTAAAAAAGTACAATTCATAACTAATGGATATTACTGTGCTTGTGTAAATGATTAATAAGATGAATAGAGAATCTTGTAATGACTCAAAGAAATTGATGCAAAGTGAAGCCAAAAGAAAAGTGAGAAAAATATACTTAATGCCTACAACAATGTAAACGGAAAGAACAACAACAAAACAAAACTTCATGCTTTAAGAATTATAATCATCAAATTTGGCTCCAAAGGAGATAGAGAAAATACTTCTACCCAGGTCTTTGCAGACCAGAGATGTGAAACAGGGCATATAGTTGAGTCGTACTTTTTCAGTATGTTGATTAATTTTGTCTACTTTTTTTGTTGTCCTCTTTTAAAATTCCTTATTATAGAAGATGAGTCTCTAGAAGACAAGTGGGAGGAAGGATACAGTAGGAAATGTAGCTGATAAAAAGCAAAATATATCAATACAAATTTATTTTAAATAAAAAAGCCATTGGCCAGAAAAAAAGAAATCGATGTCCTCACTCTGTTTAGGACTCTGTTCCCTCGTGTAATATCAAAATTGATCATTAATATTTGACTATGATAAATGATTGTCTAAATTTAAGGCATTTTATGAAACTCCTAAAACTGTACTATTTAAAATATTTTAAAATCACTTAGGATTCCTTAAATGATCACCATAATTTTTCTTGAGCTTCATTTAGCTCTCTTTGGACTTCTCATACTTGGCCCTTCTTTCAGATCTGTGGTGAGAAAGGGCAAGAGAAAGAGCACATTTTTTTTTTTTTGGTGATACTTTGTAGCAGTGGTATAGTGAAAAGAGTGCAGGACTTGCTATTATAGGACTTGAATGTAGATCTTGGTTCTGTTTTCTACTTTCTTTACAATGTTGGGCAATTAATTAATTGAACTTGTGGTCTTAGGTTTCCTTAGCTTTAAAATGAGGGGGTTAGATTAACTGCCTCTCCTGTTCCTGTAAATCTGTACTTTAAATGCTTTTACATTCTTCTTATTTGTATTTGTCCATCGTTTCATGAAGCGATTGTGTGTGGTCAATCCTTTTAGAAGGGTTACATAGTAGAAGGTTTATAAAGACTTCTTGCTTTTAAAAAAATGACATATAAATGAGATAGATAGTTGCCTCAAATCTGGAATAAGTTGAATAAAATATAATTATAGAAACATAATAGTGTAGGCTACATTGGGACCTTAATATTCTTTGTAAGTCATGGAATATAGTTAACCATGTTTTGACAATTTATTTTTCTAGGCCTCAAGATCTTCCTAGAGTCCAATGTTGTCTAAATATCAGGTACCTTTTCCAAGTATATGAAGTTGAAAAGATGATTATTATAATTTTCTACACCTTCCCCTTTAGTCTTTCTTATATAGTTTTTTAAATAAAAGTTGAGATATATACAAAATACATTCACTTTATAGTCCTTTAAATGCCTTTGACTGGAGGAACTTAATTTTTAAATCTCTGTTCTATATTTTAAAAATTGCTATTTATTTTTAACATTAAAAATAATTTTTGAGTTTCAAATTCTCTCCCTCCTTTCAACCACTCTCCCATACATTGAGAAGCAAAGCAATAGCAATATACATGTGAAATATCACATTATATCAGTTATACATGTGATATCACGTAAATAATTTTCATATTAGCCATGTCACATAAAACAGCAAGAAAAATAAAGTGAAAACAATTATATATTTCATTTTGCATTTTATATACTTCATATATTCTCTCTCTGGTGGTAGATAACATTTCATATCATGAGTCCTTTAGAATTGTCTTGGATCATTGTATTGATAAGAGTAGCTAAGTCTTTTACAGTTGATCATCATTACAATATTTTTGTTACTATATACAGTGATCTGGTTCTGCTTACTTTACTTTGCATCAGTTCATGTAGGTCTCATTAGGTTTTTCTGAAACTATTCCCTTTATGATTTCTTGTAGCCCAGTAGTATTCTGTCACGGTCATATACCACAACTTGTTGAGCCATTGCCTAATTGATGGGCATCTGTAGCAGCAAGCACCCCAAGCGTCTTCAGGGTGGCTGCCACCACAGGTTCTTGGATCTGCTTTGATAAAGGAAAGCAACTCAAAATGGGTTAACAAGCTTACTTTAATCAGTCAGACATATATCGTTTACCTTGTTCAGGGGAAAAGGTCAGCACCCCGAACTTCAAAGTACACAGACAGAATTATCAAGACAGAAACAGATCTAGTAGACAGATTTCAAACTGTCCAACCACTACATCCATACCAAATCAACATCTGGCTTTCAACATCTGGGTTTTTCAAAGCCGGGGGGCTCTGGACAACGGCTTCCCAGAATCCATATCAAATCACAGAACACTTCTCAAAGTGAGCCCCAAAACAAAGCCTCACATCAGGGCTTATATAGCCTTCTCCTGGCTCAGAGAATGTAACAACCTTTTGGACCCACTGGCCAATCAAAAAGTATCAACTGAAAAACAAGCCTCCCACCCCAGGCTCCAGCTGCCTAGGGGCAGGGAAGATCTTTAAATTTACGTTCCCATTACAGCATCCCCTCAATTTCCAGTTCTTTGCCTCAATAAAGAGTTGCTATAAATATTTTGTTAGGGCAGGTAGGTGGCTAGTGGATGCAGTGCTGTACCTGGAGTGAGGAAGACTCATCTTTCTGATTTCAGATCTGGCCTCAGACATTTACTGAGTGGCCTTGGCCATGTCACTTTACTGTTTGCTTCAGTTTACTTATCTGTAAAATGAGTTAGAAAAGGAAATGGCAAACCATTCCAGTATCTTTGCCAAGAAAACCCCAAATGAGGTTACAAAGAGTCAGGAATGACTGAAAAATGACTGAATGACAATAAATATTTTGTATTTTTCTTTGATCTCTTTGGGATACAGACCTATTCATTAATGTGCCTATTTTCCCATGTACCCTCCAGCAATTGTCATTTCTGATAGGTGTGAAGTGGTATCTCAGTTTTAATTTGCATTTCTGTAATCAGCAGTGATTTGGAGCATTTTTTCACATGATGCCTTTAATGTCTTCTTCTGAAAACTTCCTGTTCATTTCCTTTGACCATTTGTCAGTTTGGGAAGGGCTCTTATTTTTATAAATTTGACTCAGAAATAAGACCTTTATCAGAGAAACTTGCAGTAAAAAATTTCAGTTTTACTTTTTTGGTTATGGTACCTTTTAGCAAAATGTAGTTTTTCTGATTATCTCTTTTAATTGGGTCTGTTTTTGCTTTTTGCTTTACCTGAGATAATGATTGCAATTCTTGCCTTTTTTTAAAAAAATTAAACTGAAGCAGAATTGATTCTGCTCCAGTGTCTTATTTTAATTCTCTATGTGTCTTTCTGTTTCAAGTGTGTTTGTTTCTTTTTTTCATCTTTTTTTTTTGCCTGATTTTGGAGGACAGTTGGGGTTAAGTAACTTGCCCAAGGTCACATGGCTAGTTTTTTTGTGTGGGTGTTAAGTGTATGAGGCTTGAACCGAACTCGGGTCCTCCTGATTCTGGGGCAGCGCTTTACTCACTGCACCACCTAGCCGCCCTTGTTTGTTTCTTATAAACTACATACTGAAGTCTGGATCCATTTTGCTCTACATTTCTATTTTATGGGTGAGTTTATGCCATTCACATTCATGATTACTGTGTATTTTCCTCCATCCTGTTTTCTTCTCTTTATCCTTCTCTCTATTTTTATCCTGTCCCTCCTCAAAAGTCTATTTTTCTTCTCACCACTTCCATATCTACTTCCCCTCTTTTTATCACCCCTTTCCCTTTCTCTCATCTCTTTCCCCTCCTGCTTCTCTGCTGGGTAAGATAGATTTCTGTGCTCAACCTAGTGTGTCTGTGTCTGTATATATAATACACACAAATTCTTCCCTCTTTGAACCCATTCCATTGAGAGAGAGAGAATGAGGTTCAATCATTGTCTCTCCAACCCCTACCCATTTTCCCTTCCATTGTAAAAGCTCTTCCTTTGCAGGCCTCTTTTATGGGAGATAATTTCCCCCATTCTTCCTCTCTGCTTCTCCCTGTGTATCCCTCTTTCTCACTGTAACACCAAGCACAAGCAGCTTCAAGGTTCTGATTACAAGCATAGTAAACTCCACATTTATTCAGTGACAAAATAAGGCAAAACATTCACAGAAAAGAAATCAAAATACAGAGTAACTCAATCATTAGTAAGTCCTCAATTGGAGATGAATTTCCAATCATAAACACATTACATTCAAAGTAAAAAAGTCAAAAGTTTTCCATCCCTGGATCACAATTGAATTACAATAACATCAGTCACCACCAAGTATCCTCTCAAGGGATAGTGGAAAACACAAAAGCCATCCATCCCTAGGTCACAACTAGGTCACAACATCATCACAGCATTCAATACCCAAGGAGAGGTCTTTTCTTCATCTTTACCCGAGGCAAGTTCTCAGCAGTTTCTGTTCCTGAGAAGATAAAACTTAACAAAACCACAATAATACACATTGCTGGTGTCCTCATCAATTCCCTCTTTGTGAAATAAACCTAGACCCAACAACAAGATCTGAGGAATCAGCATAAATCATCAGTATAGTCCCAGGACCTCTGAAAACATCAACAAGACCCTCCTCCAGGATTTCTGTAAACATACAATAAGAAAATCCTCTTTCAGGGCTTGTGAACCAACAGCAAGGTACCAGGACTTCTGCAACAACAACAGCATTCTCCATCAGCAGACAAATCTGACAAAGTAACATCAAAACAGACAAAGTACTGGCACCACAGTCATGCTTCCTCCCAGTTCTCCTCTCTTCTCATTTCTCAGGAGTTCTCAATTCTCAGTTCAGTCCTCAGTTCTCATTTCTCTCTCTCCAGCAGTGGCAGCCCAGCCTCCAGATGCTGGCTCCCAGAAGTTCTAGCCTCTCTCAGCTTGAGCTTTTCCTTGTTCCACCCCTTCCTGTTATGTCAACAAGTTCAAGGGGCATGGGAGATCTTCAAATCCCATAACCCCATTATTCCAACATAATTAACCCATACCCTCTATGTAGACGTCTTCTAACTTCCATAATAATGATAAAGTTCTTAGGCATTACATGTATCTTTTTCCCATATAGGAATGTAAACAGTTAACCTTGTTGAATTTTTTAATGATTTTTCTTTCACATTTACCTTTCTGTGCTTCTCTTGAGTCTTGTGTTTGAATGTGTGATTTTCTATTAAGCTCTAGTCTTTTCATCAGGAATGCTTGGAAGTCTTCCATTTCATTAAATTTCCATTTTTTCCACTGAAAGATTATATTCCATTTTGTTGCGTAGGTGATTCTTGGTTTTAATCTTAGCTTCGTTGTCTTTCAGAATATCTTATTCCAAGCCCTTCACTCCTTTTAACATGGAATCAGCTAAATCTTGTGTGAGCCTGACTCTGGCACTGTGGTATTTGAATTGTTTCTTTCTGGTTGCTTTCAATATTTTCTCTTTGGCCTAGGAACTCTGGAATTTGGCTATAATATTCCTGGGGTTTTCATATTTGGATCTCTTTCAGGAGATGATCAGTGGATTCTTTCAGTTTCTCTTTTTATCCTCTGGATGTAAGATAGGGCAGTTTTCCTTGATAATTTCTTAAAATATGATGTGTAGGCTTTTTCTTTCACTACTTACAGGTAGTCCAATAATTCTTAAATTATTTCTCCTGGGTCTATTTTCCATATATTTTTTTGCAGTAAGATATTTCACATTTTCTTCAGTTTTTTTCATTCTTTTCATTTTGTTTTATTTTTTTTTTTGGTGTTTCATGGAGTCATTAGCTTCCCCTTGCCTAATTCTTATTTTTAAGGAATTATTTTCTTCAGTGAGCTTTTGTGCCTCTTTTACAAATAGAACAATTGTTTTTTTTTAAGATATTCAATATTTTTTTTGTGCTCCTTTTACCAAACAGTTAATTCTCTTTTTATAATTTTCTTGTATCACTCTCATTTATTTTCGTAATTTTTCCTCTCTTTAACTCTTTCAGGAATTCTTGTTGGACTTATGTCCAATTAGCAGGTTTTTTTTTTCCTTTGAGGCTTTGCTTGTAGCTGTTTTCACATTGTTGGCTTCTCCTGAGTATGTGATCTTCCTTGCCATTGTAGTAGCTTTTAGCAGTTAAGTTCTTTTTTTTTTTTTTGCTCACTTTTCTAGCCTATTTCTTGACTTTGCTTTAAGTTAAAAGTTGGGTCCTGCTCACTTAGAGTTTAGAAGGGGTCACCCCAAGCTTCACACTTTTTCATGCTGCTATTTTCAGAGTTAGTTCTTGGGGGCCTGTACGTTTTTGTCACTTCCAAGGTGGTGTGAGTGGGAAGAGGTATGATCATGGCTCTCCTTGTCTGTGCTCTAGTCTTTATCCAGTAAGGGCTCCTGCTTTCCTGTAGCTGCATGTGCTAGTGTTTCTGTTAGTCCTAGAGCTGTGATCAAGTCCCTTGCTCTGTTGCAGCTGCAAGCACTAGTGTTCCTCTCTGCCCTGGAACTGTTTCCAGGACCCCTACTCCCTTGTGACAAGCACTCCTTTCACCCTGGAACTGTGACCTAGAATTATGTATGGGCAATAGAGTTGTCACACAGCACCAGGTCCTAAACCCAGTGCCAGCAAAGGGTTCCCTGTAATCTCTTTCTGACCAGTTGTCCAGCCCTCTACCTTACCTTCTCTGGGAAGAGAGTTCCCAAAGCTGCTGCAGGTCACAGCTGCTTCTAAGACCCACCACTGGTACTGCACCTGCATGTGCTCTGAATTAGCCTCCACCCAGTGTCACAGACCTCTCCTGCCAACCTCCTGAGTTGTCTGAGATTGGAAAAATGTTTCATTCTGACCTTTTCTTGACTCTACCCCTCAAAAATTCGATATGAGATGTTATTTTAAAGTTGTTTGGAGGAGAACGTTGGGAGAGTTCAGCTGGGTTTCTGCCTAGCTCTGCCATCTTGCCTCTTTTCTCAAACTTAAGTGCTTTTAAAGAACATTTCAGTTTAGGACAGGACACTACAGTGTTTTGTTAGAAATGCAGTATTGAATACATTTTTAAAAATTAGATAATTATATAAAATTGATCTGTAGATAGGCTCATTTTATGGAATTTGGAGACTCTTTATTAAAGTTCTTGCCTCTTCATTACCACTGTGAGGATATGTTTAGCAGTGTTGGTATTTTAAACTTTTTTTCCCCCATCCCTCCCTTCCTTCCTTCCTTCCTTGCTTTTTGGAGGGCAATTGGGGTTAAGTGACTTGACCAAGGTCACATGGCTAGTTTTTTTTGTGTTAGGTATCTGAAATTGGATTTGAACTCAGGTCCTCCTGACTCCAGGGCCAGTGCTCTATTCACTGCACCACCTAGCCACCCCGATCCCTTCCCTCTCTCACCCTCCCCACATTAGACATTTGATCTGGTTTTAGTGAGTTACTCAATATTTGTAATTCTAGTTACATCAGTTGTAGATTGGGGTGAAGATGTCTTAAATACAGATAATTTGTATTTGTCCTTATTTTTCAAACATTCTTAGGTCAACTGCAGTTTAGTTATAGAGAATTTTAAGAATAAATGAATTGAGTAAAAAAGACATTTATTAAATATTTTCTGTGTGCCAGCCCTGTGCTGAATGTTGGGGATAGGTCTCAAATACAACTAGGTCTCAATTAGTGTGAATATTTGCATTATTCAGATTCCTAGTATTTTAAATTATAATTATATGTAAACTGTGGTAATTTGTTCTAGCCCAATGGAAATATGTAATAAAAATTAAAAAAACTTTCAACTTTGTATGTGTTTATCAATATAATATAATAGCAAAGGATAAAATACATTCTGATTAAAGTTTATTACTAAATAATTATAGAAAGCAAAATTTAAGAAAATGAAAATTTTTAAGGTATGGATTATCATACCTAAATATAAGCCTACATTAACAATATGATGAAATGTTTTTTATTGTTATTTAAAATCTTTTAGCATCTTTAACTGAGCTGTTTCTTTACATTAACTATTTTACATATAACATTTATATATAACTGGTAGGTGCAGAGAGCTTAGCCTACGTCTCTAGTGAATTTATATGCTTGCATTCTAACACTATGAAACAAGTATAGTTATCTTACCTGGGACATTATCTAAAATTTAAATGTGATATTGTTGTCCTTGCAACATTTTTCCATAGCTGTGCTAGATAACTTGAAAAATATTTTCAAAAACAGTTTCAGTTTTATTTGACCACCGAAGATCTAGAAGTGATAGATAATTGTAAATTTTCAGAGAGGGAGAATTTTGAGACTGATAAACATTGGTATAAATTTAAAATTCCACTCATTACCTTCTAATAGAAGGGTTACGCTATGGTTAGATGCTTTAAGTCCAGGTTTTTTCTTTCTTAGAAATGTAGGTTGTTAAAGGTGTCCTTTTCCAGAATAAACCTATTTCACCCACATTAAAAATGTGTTGATCAGTGTAAATCAACTGCCTTTGATTATTTTCTTCAAACTATCCAAGTATTTATGTTCTTGTGTACTGGCTACCTCTTTGGTAATTTTAATATTACCGTGTTTCCCCGATAATAAGACCTATCCTGAAAATAAGCCCTCCCCTTACTGTGCAAGATTCCTCTAAAATAAGCCCTCCCCCGAAAATAAGCCCTATTGAGATTGCTACTGTAGTGAAGGTGATCCCCTGTACTACACGCTACATTACGGTACCCTCTGTATGTACCATTCCCCCACCCCCCGGAGAAACGCACGCTACTCTCCGAGCTGCATCCAATCAGAGCTGCAGCAGTGAGCGCATCATCCTGTTCTTCCCCAGTGATTTGCTTATTGAATAAAGGTACATTTTTTTGTTCACATTTACCTGTTTATTAAAATTGCTGTCAATGTTCATTAAAATAAGCCCTCCCCTGAAAATAAGCCCTCTGGTGTTTTTCTGTCCAAAAAATTAATAAGACAGTGTCTTATTATCGGGGAAACACGGGTATGTAATTGAAGTCGATTTTTAAACTCATCCAATCAGTTAACTTCTGCAGTAAAAGTTTCTTCATTACCCACTTCATTTCCATTTTCTTCCCTTGCGTTAAATAGATTTGAAACATAAATAAACTGAATACTGCCCTGCTAAGAAAAAATGTATTTTTATGCCTGTAATATTCATTCTATATGACTTTTTCTTTTATTCTGCCTATGTGTTTTATAATTTTTCTGTGCCATAGAGTTGGGCATTCCAACATTTCACCCTATTTTAGAGTTACTTTTATCACATTCATGCTATTCAAATATATCAAATTTTTTCCCAGTATAATAAGCCTTTTCCTTTTTTTGCATCGGCAGTGGTATCCCTCTAAAATATTCTTTCTTTTGTTCACTTTGTTAAGGGCTTATAAACCCCCCCCCCCCAACTTTTGGTATTACGGCATGCTTTTGTTAACATAACTCTTGGTAACTGATGTTATGTAGCAGCACATCGAATTCATACTCCAGGATAGGAAAATGCGGTTTGACCATTGAACAGTGTTAAAACCCTTGACTACCTCACTGAAATGTGATCTGATATCATTTTACAACTGGTACTAAATCAAACTTTGCATTATTAGCACTTACATTAATCACGATCTAGCTGTGCAAAAGAGAAGACAGCTGCTATCCTTGAGGAGCTTACATTTATGAATGGGAAGTGACTATACATTTTAAGGAGTGTCAGCCAGGTATTATTTTGCTTAGTTAGTGGAGTAGATAAGACAGTAACACATCCTTGCTAGTTGTGTGACAGTGTATTTTCCAGCAACTTTGAAATGTCTAACATGTCATTTTTTTGTTCCAAAAGTTGGAATGTTTTGCAAAGTCAGATGAAGCTTGTTATTTAATGTGCTGATTGTGTTATAGTCAACACATTCTCTGGATGCTTTGGTCACAATACCACTGGAAAATACCCAAGACCTGAGCATATTTTCAGTTACATGTTTCACCATGCACATCTGCAAGTTTAATTTATGAATCTTTAGGCTATGTTATGGTTTATGTACTAAAAAATGTTCAGATCTTTTATACCTTCTTATCTCCAAGTTTCACAATTTGTCTTTTTCTTACTTCATATTTTAAAAATAGAGGAAATGAACAACTTTAGGGTAAGATGAGAAATTATGTTTGGGGTTTTTTTTGTGGGGGAGAGGGAATCAACATTTCTGAGACATTTCATTTTTTTTTTTCTAGTTTTTATGGACTGCATCTTTAAGTGATTTCTCAGCATGTCTGGTCCAGGTTCTCTTGAATTAACTTTTCATTAAAAAAGGTACTTGATAAGCCCTTAAAATAATCTGTCCCTTAAAAAAAAACTGAAAGCACAATATGAAATATGGATTTATTGAAAATTAAATCCTGGGTGCTAATGGGAGGAAAAGATAGCTATAGTAATCAGTATTCATAAGCTGTAAAAGTTGAATTGTTTTGATATTCTTAAAAATAAAAAATGTTACCAAAAATAAAGTGCATAAGTATTTATACAGTTCCTTTTAACCTACCCTAAATCCGTGTAAGTTATTGTGTAACTTTTAGATTTGGAAGGTTTATTTTCTTACATTTGGAATGGAGCTATTAAAAGCCACCTGGATTCTCAGAGTTTGTATAGGTTTAGTTTTTCTTGTACACTTTTTCATTCTTTACCATGCATGCCAGTTTATAGAAAGAAATTCTAACACTTCAGTTGATGTGTAATTACAGTGTGAGAGTACTGAAATATTGTGGAATAGGTATAACTATTATGTCATAGTTCTGAGCATTTTATAGGGAAATATACATGTGGTTGTAAAGCTTTAATAAAATTTGAGGTTTTAGAGACGCTGGTTATGTTTTCATTAGAGACACATGTTAGGCTGGTACCAAAGTTACCTTGTTAACTTCTTTGGTTTGTAATATAGGTTGGGAATTAAGTGGGTGGCAACCTGATACATACAAAAATGGAATGGGTGAGTCATAAGTTGGTTTAGCTTTGTAGTCTCCCAGCTTTTACCTGGTTAAAGAAGTTCAGGAAATAGTTGATTTTGCTCTAAAAAAAAATTGAACTTATAAAAGATTGATTTAGGGGATTTTATTTTTATATATTTCTTGAAAATTCTTTTTTATTAACTTGACAAATGTCAACATGTATCCATGTTCAAAGAGGAAAAAGGATTGTGTATTAAACCACGAATTTCTATTATGTACAAGTTTAAAAAAAATCAACCCCAGTAGAATTATGAAAATTTGTAGAAAGTGGTGGTTCTAAAACTGCCCAAATTGTTTCTTTTTTAAAGTTTCATTGAAACGCTTTACTTCTTTTTTTTTGTGGGGGAGGGCATTGAGCATCACTCACTACTATTTGTTTTCCCTATGACATTTCCCCCATTAAAAAAAAATTGTCTTCCTTTTTAATAAGTACAATCAGACAAAAAATTTCATATTTTAGCACTGTCTATGATGTATGCCTCATTGTTCACTTCTAGTTCATCACTTTACTTCCCAAGAGGTGAGAAATATGACTCATCTGTCTTTTGGAGTCATAGTTATTCTTGTATTGATCAGAATTCTGTTTTTCCTTTATAGTGTTGTCATATAAATTATTCTAGTTCTTCTGATTTCACAACTTGTATCAATTTACACAAGTCTTCTCAGGTTTCTCTGAATCCATGTCTTAGATCATTTTATACATATGTTTCTGTGGCCCATCTATGTTTTGTTCATGTACTATAATTTGTTCAGTTACTGCCCAGTTGATGGATACTCCCTTTGTTTCTAGCTTTCTGCTGAAATAAAATGATGCTATAAATGGTTTTGTATTAATGGGTCCTTTCACTCTTTTTTTTCCTAATATATATTGTATGCATAGTGATGGCCTAGCTGAGTCTGATTAATTATTAGTGACTTTTGGGGGTACAGTTTCAAGTTATTTTTCCAAAAATTTCGGACCAGTTCATGACTCTATCTAGATTATATTTGTGTGCCTGTTATCACATATGCCCTCTGTTAATTTTCATTTTCCTTTTTATTTTTTTGTCATCTTGCAAAATATGATGGATGTGAGGTGGAACTTCAGAGTTGTTTTAATGTATATTTCTCTCACTGGTGATTTGGAGGATTTAAAACAATTTTTGGTCTAGGTTTTCTTTTTATATAAATCTAACTTTTCCCCTGTACCTCTTCTGTTCCCCCTCCCAGAGAACCCTTTCGTATAAAAATATATTTTTTTAATGAAACAAAAAGAGTGGGGGGAAAAAACTAATCAGCAAAACTGATCAATACATTCAAAAACAAAACATATTCAGTGTTCCTCATCCATGAGCCTCCCATTTCTGCAAAGGAGTGGAGAGAGATATCTTCTCATGTCTCTTTGGGACTATGCTTATTCTTTGTAATTTTGCAACATTTATTTTTCAGTTGTTTTGTGGTTCTTTCCATTTATTTTGTGTCAGTGTATGTTGTTTTCTTGACTCTATTCTGCATCAGTTCATGTAAGTCTTTCCATGATTCTCTGTGTTGATCGTACTCATTTACAGCGCAGTAATATTACATTTCATTCATGTACTACAATTTCTTTAGCTATTCTTCCAGTCAATGGACCTTGATATTGTTTCTCTGCCATTCTATTCTTCTAAACACTTTTCTCTCCTCCATCCATACAGTTTAAAATACTCTCCTCTTTGCTTTTTCTTCCATGGGATTTTCATCTCTGCTGGTGCATTTGCACTGCCTGTCTCTTCCCCATCCCTGGAATGTTCTTCTGATGAAATGAGGGTAACCATTCCTGACTTATTTTAAATAAGTGATCTCTCACTTCTGTGTCATTTTTTGGCGCTTAGCCTTTGTTTTTCAGGTGATGGTTTAGTCATTTCCTTATGCTTATGTTTTGTCTTCTGACTAGTTTTTAAGTTGCCTTTCCTGGCTCTCTTCAAGATAAGATCTAATTCCCACCTTTGGCTAGAGGCTTTTACAATGGCAGTGAAAAGGAAGGGTCACAACAAAAAAATAAAGAATTCTATTAGGGAATACTTAAATGAAAGATAATAGATGATTTTTGACAAATATATAAATTCAAGTGCAATTAATAATTTAAGTAGAATTTAAACTGACTGGTCTGGGAGGAGGAAGTAAGATATGTAATCAAAGAATTCCTCTTCTTCCACATTGAACCCTCTCCCCCCTCCCCCCAAACAAAGAAACCACAAACACTTTCCAGGTTAATTCTTTTAAATTGTCCAAAAACAATAGTTTCTGTATTATTTAGTTTACTCATGATTCCAGAAAAAAAATAACAATTTACTTTGTTAGGCAAATGCATTTTTTGAATTTTAAAACCAGTTTCCTTAATAAATATAGATATAGAAATAAAAAAATAAATTTTAAGCAATAGAATATAGCAGCAATGTAATTATTCATTAAGTAAGCTTTAAACCAGTTATGCAAGACTTTCAATACCAGAAAAGTTATCAACTTCAAATATTCTGTCACAGGGTTCAGGAAATCTTTTACAAAATTCACATTCATTCATGATGAAACAGAAGAAGCGTTTTCACTAATAATAGGTACAAAAACAAGTTTACAGATTTATAAGAATGTCAAGTTTCGTCACTTATATTTGCATAGTATTAGAAATTAAAGCAGTTGCAGCAAGAAAAGAAAAAGATACTTATTAGGATTAATGTTGAAAGTGAAAAGTTAAAAGTACCATTTGTAGATGACATGATAGTGTTTTTAGAAAATCTAGACATCTCACTGTTTTTACATGCAACCAGGAAATAAGATATGCAGGCAGTGGGGCATAGAAATCTATCTTGCTCTATAAGAAAGTGAGAGGGAGGAGGGTAAGAGGGAGGTAATGGGGGGAGAGAGAAGGGAGGGCAGACTGGGGGAAGGGGTAATCAGTATGCATGCTATCTTGCAGTGGGGAGTAGGGGAGAGATGGGGAGAAAATTTGGAATTCAAAACCTTGTGGAAATGAATGTTAAAAACTAAAAATAAATAAATTCTGGAAAAGTAAAAAAAAAATCTAGACATCTCAACTAAAAAGATAATAGAGACAATAAATTAGTTCAGTAAGGTTGCGGTACAAGTACCAAATATAAATCATTTGTGGTCTTATTTACTATTTTTTTTTTTGTTATCATATGGCTCTATTTTCTTTTTTAAATTTTTTTTAATTTTTCAAATGCTTTATTGACTTCTGATTAACATTATTCATTTCCGCCAGATTTTGAGTTACAAATTTTCTCCCTGTTTTCCCCCTACCCACCACCCCAAAATAGCAGTCCCACAGGATATCCCCTCCTCCAATCTGCCCTCTCCCATATTTTCTCCCATACCCCTTTCGACTTTTCCAGTGGATCTCTATGCCCCAGTGCCTTTATATCTTATTTCCCAATTACATGTAAAATAGTATTAATAATAATAGTGTATATATATGTATATATTTGAGTATTTGATTTTAAAACTTTGAATTCCAGATTCATTCCCTTCCTCCCTTGTCACCCACCCTTATTGGGAAGATAAGCAGTTCAGTATAGATTGTACATGTGTAGCTAATGCAAAACATTAACATAGTAGATATATTGTAAAAGACTGACTATATTTCCCTCCCTCCTCTTCCACCACCCACTTGTCCTGTTCCTTTACAAAAGTGAATGCTTCCAACTTCCCTCCCCCCCAGCCTGCTCTACCTTCCTTCATCCCCTCTCTCATCCCCTTCCCCCTACTCTCCTGTAGGGTGATACCCTATTTAGTGTGTATTTCATTCCCTTGCCAAGCCAAATTCAGTGAGAATGAGGTTGACCTATTCCCTTTTGCCTTCCTGTTCTTCCCCTCCATTGTAACCATTTTCCCTTGCCTCTTCTTTATGAGATAGTTTACCCCATTCTGTCTCTCTCCATCTCCTCTCATTATATTCCTCTCTCACCTCTTAATTTCACCTTTTAAGTATCCTTCCTTCCTATTAAATTGGTCCTGTGCCCTCTATCTATGTATACCTGTAAGCATATATACACACATTCACATATGTATTCATGTGCCCGTATACCCTCCGATATAGACATATATATGTATATATAAATATATATATATTTCTATTCCCTTCAACTATTTTCATACTGAGAAAAGTTTCATCAGTTACAATTATTGTTTTTCCATATAGGAATGTTAATAGTTCAACTTTGATCAGTGGCTTATGATTTCTTTTCCCTGTTTACCTTCTCAAGCTTCTCTTGCTTCTTGTATCTGGATGTCAAATTTTCTATTCAGCTCTGGTTTTTTCATTAAAAATGCTTGAAAATCCTCTATTCCACTGATTAACCATCTTTTCCCCTGAAAGATGATACTCAGTTTTGCTGGGTAGGTGATTCTTGTTTTTAATCCCAGCTCCTCTGCCCTCCGGAATATCCTATTCCAGGCCCTTCGATCCCTCAGGGTAGAAGCTGCCAGATCCTGTGTTATCCTGATTGTGTTTCCACAATATTCAAATTGTTTCTTCCTGACTGCTTGTAATATTCTCTCCTCGATCTGGGAATTTTGGAACCTGGCTATAATATTCCTAGGAGTTTTCTTTTTGGGATCTTTTTCAGGAGGTGATCGGTGGATTCTTTCAACCTCTATTTTGCCTTCTGGTTCTAAAACACCAGGGCAGTTTTCTTTGAGAACTTCCTGGAGGATGATTTTTAGGTTCTTATTTTGATCATGCCTTTCAGGTAGTCCAGTAATTTTTAAATTATCTCTCCTAGATCTATTTTCCAGGTTAGTGGTTTTTCCCATGAGATATTTCACATTGCTTTCTATTCTTTCATTTGTTTAACATCATCTTGATTTCTCTTAAAGTCACTAGCTTCCCTTTGCTCCAATCTAAATCTGAGGGAACGATTCTCCTCAGTGAGCTTTTGAGATTCTTTTTCCATCTGGCAAATTCAGCTTTTTAAGGCATTCCTCACCTCATTGCCTTTTTGAGCCTCTTTTGTCAGTTGAGTCAGTCTGTTTTTTAAGGTGTGATTTTCCTCAGTCAGGCTGTTGACTCTCATTTCATAATTTTCTTGCATTGTTCTCATTTCTCTTCCCAATTTTTCCTCCACTTTTTTTTATCTGCTTCTTAAGGTCCTCTATGGCCTGTAACTAGCTTGTATTTTCCTTTGAAGCTTTTGGTGCAGGAGTTCTGACTTCACTGTCTTCCATGCTTTGCTCCTTTTTGTCCCCAAAATAGGAGTCTGATGTTGGAATCTTCTGTCTGCTTTGTTTCCTTTGCCTGGTCATGTCGCCCCTCAGTCACTTGATCCCTGGGCTTTTTGCCACAGTAGAATTCTGCCACCAGACAGGGGGAGCTTTTGTCCCAAACGTTAGGGTTTTCTCAGTTGCCGGAGGTATTAGTTGTAGTGGCCTCCACATGTTCTGGCAAGCTGGTCACACACTCCAGGACCTCCACCCTAGACTGCAGTCCAGATCCAAGCAGGTTAAAGCAAGAGCGATTATCCTCAGACTGGTCGCTTGGTCCCCCTATACTCTGCAGGCCAGGAGCTGAAGCTGCCATGTGGCTCTGGCCTTGCCGGGGTCTCAGCGGCTTCTTGCTCTGGGGGGCAAAAGCTGATGCACTCCCAACTACTGGTCCCAAAGTCCACACTGCACTCACCTCTCACTCTGTCCTTCGCATCTATGTGTTGATGAATCTGGAAACGACTAGTATTAGGGCTTTACCACAGAGAGATCAAATAAAGAGGAAAAGGTCCTTTATAAGTAAAAATATTTGTGGAAGCATTTTATGTAGTTTTAATAAACTGATGGGGGTGCCCATCCATAGGGAAATGACTGAACAAATTATAGTTATATGAATGTAATGGAATAATATTGTGCTATTAGAAATGAAGAGGTGGTTTCAGAGAAACCTAGAAAGACTTGTATAAACTTGCAGAGTGAAGTGAACAGAACCAATAGAGCAATTTTATTGTAAAATCAGTATGTTAAAAACTACGATTCTGAAAGACTTCAGAGCTCTGATCAATATAGTCAACCATAGTTCTAGAGGACAAGTGATGAAGAATGCTGCCCACCTTATAACAGAGAGATGATCAACTAATATGCATTTTTGCATATTAATACATAAATACACATTTTTTTGATGCAGCTAATTTGGGAATTTATTGTTTTGGTTGACTATACTTTTAAATCTCATGGGAGGGAGGAAAAAATATTTGATAACTGAAAAAAAAATGACAGGAGTCATGAATTCAATAGTATTGATCTAGCCTAATAATTAAAATGAATGAAATAAAATCTTTGAATTTGTGGAGAAACAGGTGGCATTCAGTTCTGGAGAAATTATAATTTTTCAGTATCTTTTTGAAAAGTGATCTGAGCATTACATAATAAAAATTAGAAAAATCATTTTCTTTGACCTACTGATTCCATTGTTGGTAATATACCCTGAAAGTGTTAACAAAAATGTTGTACAAAAAGCTGTTTGTTGGAGATTATGTGTAATTGCAAAAGTTGACTGTGTTTTGGTTTAAAACTTGTGATTTCATTAGTGTAGGAAATTACTTTCTGAATTTTAGGAACTTCAAAGAACAGGACTATAATATCCAGGAAATTAAAAGAAGGGAAAAGATGGTCTAGTCAGGGTCAGGATGAGGGACAAATGGACATCTAGAGGGCTCTGCTTGTACAATGTCAAAATCAGAAGAGTGTGAGGAAGACCTTCAGTATCAAGAATGGAAATCCCCTACTCCCAACCCTTTATGAAACTTATGGCAACAGGTGGGCTAGAGTCATACAAGTGAGTAGGCATGGATGAATTTTAATTTGTATTGTTGGGAGAGAATTTCCAAGTTGATAAGAACATAGATCTCTTTGAGGGAATTCCTGGTTTATAAACAATCTTCAGTGCTGCAGATTGGCAGAAATATGTAATATATAGCCTTAGAGAGTTTCCTGGGAATCCTGAGCCCAAATATTGCCCTGTTCATGGTCACATAGCATATCTCTAAAGAAACTAGAACAGAACTCTTCCTGATGTGAAGACTGGCCTTCTCTTCCCAGTGCTGTGATACAAAAAGCTGGAAGCAATGGGGTGGCTAGGTGGCGCAGTAAATAGAGCACTGGACCCTGGAGTCAGGAGAATCTGAGTTCAAATTTGGTCTCAGACACTTGACACACTTACTAGCCATGTGACCTTGAGCAAGTCACTTTTGCCCTCCAAAAAGCAAAAGAAAAAATAGATTTCATTTAGGGGTGGCTAGGTGGTGCAGTGAGTAGAGCACCAGCCCTGGAGTCAGGGGGACCTGAGTTCAAATTCGGCCTCAGACAGTTAACATAAAAAACTAGCCGTGTGACCTTGGGTAAGTCACTTAACCCCAATTGCCCTCCAAAAAGCAAAAAAAAAAAAAAAAGAAAAAGCTGGAAGCAACCTAAATATCCAGTAATAATGCAAAATTTAAATAAAATCATTATACTTTCATATATTTCAATGAATCATGGTATTTTCATGTAATTAAATATCCTTATTAGGATAGAATGTAAGGGAATCTGGAAAGACTTATGAAATAAGGCGAAGTAGAAAAAAAGCAGCACCAAAAGTGCAGAATACAAGACTGGGATCGGATATGTGAATGGACAAAAAATTCTTGATAAGAGACCTGGAGAGAATGACAGGAAAAGCTATGATTTTATGCATTTAAATTCATTTATTTAAGGTTAGTAAAAAAAAAGAAAGTGTGTTTCATTCAATTGTATTTTCAGTTTTGAATTCACCTACTTCCCTTCTCCCACTTGTTAAGAAAGTAAGAAAAAACAAAACCCATGCATTAGGATGTCTTGCTGTTGAATATTTTAAATAATCAATCTAAAGTTTAAAAATAAATTTGTTTTCTTAGAACCAGTTTAAGTTCATTTTTTCACTATGTCAACATCTTCCCTATATTCTGAAAAAGCATTCCTTTTGTATGAGGGCTTCCATCAACAAACCTTTGGCTTCTTTTGTCTTTTAATGATGAATAGTATTTTTTTTTTTTGCCATCCTTTTCTCCATCCTTACCTTAATGTTGTAGTTACTGAATATTTACACACATCCATTAACTTGGTTTGGAGGATATTGGTAAGTGCTTTGTAAAATTTCTCCTCAGCAACTAATTTTGCCATTTAAGCTGCAGTTTTCTGCAAGGTTGAATGTTTTTTTTTTCCTTTGCTCATCTTGAACTCTGAAAGAAAAATGATTATTTTTTCCATGAAATGATACTTGTTGCCTTTGTGTGCCTGATGAAACTTCCAACTTCTTTATTTGCTTCTCTGAGCAGAAACTGAACTATCATTCCTGTTTTGTTGCAACTTAAGGGCTGCTGGTTTCATTTATAGTGAAAATGTCAATATAATATGGTTGGCTTGTTTCTTCTAGTAATATCTTAACCCATTTGCTGTTAGGGAAACATCTCCTTTAAATGTTTATTGACTCTAAAAACTGAATTTGTTTCAAAGCACCTGCTGCTGCTTCTTTTTGTGTTTGTCCTTGTTCATCACTGTAGAAGTAGAATGGGGCTATTTTATAATTGTTTTTTGTTTCATGTTTCAGAATTCATCATTAGTGAGTGGCCAGTTTAATAGTGATGAACCGCTTTATACCTAGCTATGTTTTCCTTCAGAACTTTGCATAGGCTATTGAAAGCACAGCATTTGGAAGTTTTTCAAAGCTTGCTAGAGCTTGCCAGAATCTGTATTCTTTGTCATCTTCAAAGTTCCAGGATTGAGGTGTCAGTAAGATTCTTGTGTAGGTACTACAAAACTGTGGGAAAAAAGTCTCTTATTTTTTTTTTTTACAAATGACTTTGTTCATCAAAGCATTTTATTTAGCTCCATAGTAAAACCAAGCAAGAAAACTTATTATTGAGTTATAGGAAACTATAGTATAGGCTATAGGAAACTATAGTATAGGCTAGTGGTCTCCAAAGTCAGGATAGGGGCTCCTTGGGAAGTCAGGGAAATCAGTTGAGGGGATTTGGGACCTTATCCCACAGGGGTGTGTGTGTGTGTGTGTGTGTGTGTGTGTGTGTGTGTGTGTGTGTGTCCCATTGGAAAATGGGAAAACAGATTACTTTCCATGCTCAGCAGGTAGCCAGTAATGGGATTTGTCTCCAGCACAAACACATCTACCCATATCTTTTCCCAATACTTTTTTACCTTCTCTTCTTTCTTCTTTGTAAACTTCTTGGCTGCCCTTTTGCAGCTTGGTGGCACAGCAGATTGAATTGGGTCTGAATTTAGGAAGACAAGTTCAAATTTGGCCTCAGACACTTAGTGCAGTGTGACCCTGAGTAAGTCATGTAACTGCCATCTGCCTCAGTTTCCTCAACTATAAAATGGGAATAATAGCATGTACCTAATAAGGTTATTGTGATGATCAAATGAGATATTTGTAAAGCACTTAGCATAGTGGTACATAGTAGGCACTTAATAAATGCTTGTTCCTTTTCCCCATGGCATGTTGTTGTTAATCAATAGGAGATGGTCTTGATAAAAATTCTGCTCCCATCTCCTGCCTCCCAGATCATTTTCTAGGGTGGCTCTGGGTTTCAAGGCCAATGAATAAGAACCATGCTTTCTCTCATTTCATTTTGGGTAGGACTTAATGCATCACACAATATTAGCCAGGCATTAATGGATTGGGATTTGGATCACAGATATCATCTTTTTGCCCAAGCCCTTCCATCTTCCAGACACTCCTGTTGCTATCGATCCTTCCAGTCACCTAGGTTCACAACCTCAGTGTGATACTTTCTTCCTGCCTAATCTGTCGCCATACCTGTAATATCTGTCTTCACAATATCTCTTGAATCCAACTTCTACTCTTCACATAGCAATCACCCTAATTCATCTTCTCATCATCTTACTGTGGCTGTTGTAATAGTCTTCTAATTAATTGAGCTCCCTGTTTCAAGTCTTACTCTTCTCCCATTCATTTTCCACGCAGCTGCCAAACTGATTTCCTAAAGTGAAAATCTGACCGTGTCATCTTACTACTTATTAAATTCCATTGGTACCCTGTTGACTCTAGAATCAAGTATTTTATCTTTATTTCATCCTTTCAGAGTTTTTTTTTTGCTTAAATTTTAGGATGTACCTAATTACAAGTATAGCAGCCCACAAACACCATATCTAAATAAAAAGATGCACACAGGGAGGGATATGTGCTCAGAAATTTTTACATTTGGGACAAATGATCAAAAAGAGTAGAAGACTTGACCTAGACTATTATAAGCATCTTCTTACAAGTCTTCTTGCCCCTAGCCTCTCCCCTTGTTAATCCACCCTTCATATAACCTAAGTAATCTCCATAATGTGGGGGCTTGACTGTTTTTCTAATAAAAAATGTTTGGGTGTTTTGTTGTCTGTGTGATAAAATTCTCTTTAGCCCAGAATATAAAACCCTTCATAATCTGACTCTAAAATGTTTTTAATTCTCCTTTCACTGTGTCATTGTGTACTCTTGTGCTCCAGAATTGGACTTGTAATGGTTGTTTCAGGTCCTGCCATTTCTTGCATCTCTTCATTAGTTCTGGTGATCCCTTTATCCCTAGTGGACTTTGACCATATATTCTTTTTTAGGTCCCATCTCAGGTGCCAGGTCTTCCTGGTTTTCTCCAGCTAAAATTGTTTGTTTGGTCTAAATATTTCTTAGAGCCATTTGACTTGATTTCTCATTTGTCCTTCATGTATCATACATTATATTGTACTTATTCATACATAGCACCCCCTTATTAGATTATAAACTAGTTGAGAACAGGGCACTGTACTATGGTTTTTCATCTTTCTGCTTTAGCACCTCCCTTGAACATAAGTGGAATTTAAAAACTTTTTAAAATGGCATACATATGTTTTTGATCTTCCAAAGTCCAGGAGAACCCCAAAACATACCTCTTTCAATTTCTTATCAGTATTAAGACTTCAAATGAGATATACTCAGCTCCTCAAACTAGTGGGAATTATAAAAACAGTTGCAATAGAAGTATAAGAAATAGGATAGAGCTCTTTTCAAGACATCTTATGATGTTCTTTAAGAATCAGATAATTTTGACTTATTTCATATCAATGGCGAAGCTGTCTGTTGACTGACTTTGTATTCAAGTTCTGTCAGAATGATAGAAAATTCCTAAATGATAGTGGAATGGGGAGTGTAGGGTACATTTTGCCATTTCTGTGTTAGAACTACTGCTTAGCATTGGTACAAAGTTAGTCTTGCTTGAGGGCTGTACCAGTTTATTTGTGTTTGTGTCTCTGTGTGTGTCTTTGTACATACATGTATGTTTTTATATTGCATATATGTGCATATATATATTCTCCTGTTTTGTTGGCATATTGTTTTGAGTTATAAGAGTATGTTTGGTTCATGTAACTATCTTTCTTATACGTGCCTATTTGGGATAAAACTATTTGGTATAAAGAATTTCTCTATTAGAAATAATAAGGCTTTTTTTTTTCTTTTTTGGAGAGTAGGCAAAATGGAACAATGACCAAAGCAGGATTCTCTTGACTGTTTAAACTTGACTTTATTCATTTTCTTCTGATATTCTATATACCTATGTTCCAGGTATAACTGAACTCTGTAACTGAAATATTCTAAGAGCTCTTGTAAACTTGATGTTTTATATTATTCCTACATTGAGTGTTTGGATGGGCTGGATATTATACTGATTGCATCATATGTAAATTCTAGATTGGTGAGTTGTAGGATATAATGGCAGTACATGTTAGGTCCAATCTTTATACAATAAGTATGTCAAATGATAAGTTACAGTTTGTAAAATCACTTTGTAAGATCATCTTTCAGTTAGCAGACTTTGTGTCTAGAATCTATAATTGTCTGCACGCATATGCATTTCCTGTGGGTATTTGATAAATATTTAAAGAATTTTTAGAATTTTACAGGAAATAAGATAAGTCTGGAAAGACTCAAAGGAAATAAAGGTGAGAAGAGGGAAAAGTTATTTGGTAGTAAGGTCTGCATTGGTAGAGGAAGGTCCTTATTAGGAGCTCCTTACTCTGATGAAGTTATAGATCTTATTACACTACCTCTTACTTAGTCTCTACTCTTGTTGGGTAAAAATTAAAGATTCAGTTTGTCAGGCTTTATAAATAGTTTGAAAACATACAGAACCAGTTGAGGAATGTTCAGGACATCTGCTCCATCTCCTTTGGAGACATTTGGCACAGTACAGTGAATGCAGAAGAAACTTTACGCTCTTGAAATTTTAATATATAGAAAAATTTAGATATGGTAGAAGTGTATCTACTTTGGTGCATTTTTAAAAGAACTTTTAACAGTGATTTTTCACCTCAGGTGGCCTTCTTCATGAATGTAAGTTGATTATTTCTTCTTCTCCTTTTCCTTTGTAGGTATGGCCTCACAAGTCTTGGTCTACCCGCCATATGTTTATCAGACTCAGTCAAGTGCCTTTTGTAGTGTGAAGAAGCTCAAAGTAGAGCCGAGCAGCTGTGTACACCGCGAGAAGCCCTGTCCCCAGGCCTGTGTGAGCAGTAGGAACTCTGGGCTTTCTCATTCTTCTGTTAAGGAGAGCACTTTCCAGACAAAGATACCATTGAACAGATCACGAGGACATAACTTTTTGTTGCAGGCAAGTACTACTGCTTTTAAAAACGTCACAGGTGCTGCCAAAGTCCTAGCTGTGCGGGCAGAGCCCTGTCACGTGGAGGCACCTCCGTCTGGGACCCGGGAAAGTGCCCCACGATGGGGATTGAAGCGTAAGAGTAAGGAACTAGAGAATCAAACCGGCGCAATGCAGATTGTTGATGAGCTTTCCATACTGCCTGCAATGTTGCAAACCAACATGGGAAATCCAGTGACGGTTGTTACAACTACGGCAGCATCAAAGCAGAATTGTACCAGTGGAGAAGGAGATTATCAGTTAGTACAACATGAAGTTTTGTGTTCACTGAAAAATACATATGAAGTCCTGGATTTTCTTGGGAGAGGGACTTTTGGCCAGGTAGTCAAATGCTGGAAAAGAGGAACAAATGAGATTGTGGCAATCAAAATTCTGAAGAATCACCCTTCTTATGCACGCCAAGGACAGATAGAAGTGAGCATATTATCAAGACTCAGTACTGAAAATGCTGATGAATTTAACTTTGTACGAGCTTATGAATGCTTTCAACACCGTAACCATACTTGCTTGGTCTTTGAGATGTTGGAACAGAACTTATATGATTTTCTGAAGCAAAATAAATTCAGTCCTCTACCACTTAAAGTAATACGACCTATTCTTCAACAAGTAGCCACTGCACTGAAAAAACTGAAAAGTCTTGGTTTAATTCATGCTGACCTCAAACCAGAGAATATTATGTTGGTAGATCCTGTCCGACAGCCATACAGGGTTAAAGTAATAGACTTTGGATCTGCTAGCCACGTATCAAAGACTGTTTGTTCTACATATTTACAGTCTCGGTACTACAGGTAGGTGGGAACTATTTTTGGTTACCAAAGGAATGCTCAGTTTGTGTTTTAAGAAGTAGTCATTTTTCCAGGATTGGAAAAGCATTTCTATGGCATGTATGGAAATCAAGATATGTATACACAGAAAGGTCTGATGATTTCTTAATACCCTTAAAGCACAGCACACACCCTCTACCCTCCAGGGTCCTCCTTGCACAAAGACTGCTTTTAAAAAATGGATACTTGAGATTTAATGGTTAATGGTGTCAAGGTTTGTAATAATATTAGCTCACATTAGACAGTAGTGCTTTAGTAGGAGCATACTACTATTTCTTCACACCTGTGAAATATGCAGTGCAAGGATGCCCATTCTTATTTCAGAGCTGAGATGCAGACAGATTAATTGCTTTGCTTGGGCTAGAAAGCTACTAGGCTCTATACTGAGAGTGCTCTGGTGCTCTATGCCCCTTCATCTTCAGGCTCTATACTGAGAGTGCTCTGGTGCTCTATGCCCCTTCATCTTCAGAATTCTCACCTGAGGCACCACTTCCTTTGGGGAACCTTTACTGATCCCTCAGCCTTCATCTACCACTTCTTTTTGAGGGAGAATAGAGGGACTGTTTTTATGTTCATCTTTTTTTATTCCTCAGCACCTAGGATGGTTCTTAATAAATACTTGTTGATTGGTTAATATCTGACAATAAATGGTGATTTGCCATTTTTCTGAAGGATTAATAATAAATCATCAAAAAATCTATTTAACATATGAACGGACATGTTCTTTCCTTAATGATTTCTCAATTTAAACCTTTAACGTGGGTGTTTTTCTTGTCATTTATAAAGCATCCATCCTCATGATATGTGTAGTGTATGACTAACATTAAATATGATTTTGTCATGTGTATAGAAACATATAAATTATTTTTGCTAGTGACTAAAATGTAAAGCTGAAGTTCTCGATTTTGATTGCCACAAGAACAAGTCAACAGTCTTGTGCAGAAGATGTCCCGATAGATTAGAAAGGGCCAAGCCCAGAGACATTTTAGCAGAAGTTAATAACTATTACTGAAAAATCAGTTCATAATACATGCTTTGAGTAAATAAGATCATCTATCTAAAGGAGAATAAATTTTGTTTTGCTTAGGAATAGTGATCCTTAAATTGATTAAATTAATCTTAAATGTTTCTTCTAAATAATTATGCTCTCTTTTAATTTAATCAACAGTAACCATGAGACTTAAACTTTGAGAATTTTTGGGGGTAGGGGCATGATGTAGATTAATTTATCTACCATGTCTCAACATAAGATAGAATAATAATTTTTTTCTGCATAGCTTCTACCTTGAGATTTTACTAGATTTTCCTAACTTCTTCTAACTCAAGTTTCAGTTGCCTAGTTCACCTGTTATTTACGTGACAGTACTATTTTTGGGTCTTGAATTCTTCAGTAGCTCAGATTTAAGGACCTTTTAGTATCTGGATTTTTTTTTAAACTAGGAAATGTTGTATTACCTGGTTTTAAGAAGAAATGGGCTCTAAATAAATTTTGTCATCTAATATTTATTGAGTGGACAAAATATGAAATATTTTAAAAAGGTTTAAATTGAAATATTTTTCCATAGTATACTATTATAATAGTACTAGTAAACTAGTAAAGTTTACTAAGGTGGTCTTATATCTAGAATTTACATTTTATCTGGAGTAATTATTAAACTGTTTTAAAAATTTAAGATATCATTGTTAAATTGTATAACAATACATTTTAAATACTTTCAATGTAAAATTGTGTGTTTACGTATGTACATACAGGGAATTAATCATAATTTTCTTGATCTTTAGAATCTTCATAATTGTATGATGTTTTTAAAGAACAAAATCTTTTCTGAGTAAAAAGGTATAATTGTCATATAGATAGTCAAGGAAAAAGATTGGAAATTTGTCTTTATCCCAGTACAGTTAGACCTAAACTTTCAAGGCATCGTTTTTAGTTGTTAAATAAAATTATGAGGGGAAAATAGGTTATATTTTATACCCTCAACTTGGGATTATATGTTATATGAAAAACATCATCTGTCCAGGAATGTATCTTATTAGTAGTTTACAAAAATGTAATGATGATGTTTAGAACTTGAACACCAGGAGTTAGCTGCTGCTAACTCTTTGTTGTGTTACATTAGTTCACATGGGGCCTGAGTGAAAATTTAACCCCCTTGTGTGTTAACACCTTGATCTTTAAAAAAGTGTAAACAGGAAATGGTAGTTGAGCTTCAGAGACTAACCTCAACAAGGAAACCTTGAGGGAAGAGAAGCAGTGTGAGCACAAATGCTCACAATCCCCTGTAAACAGCTTGCACTTAGGAATAGCCACAGATGTTATTCTATCACTTTGAACTGTGCATCACAGAAATGTAGTAGGGGAGTATCTTAAAATAGGCAGGGGGTGGTGGCCAGAGACTGTTGACTACTATAGATGGTGAGGCTGCCTCACTGTTACAGTGAAAGAAGCCAGAAGTGCATGCTACTAAGGGTGTTGATTGCTCAAGGTCAGCATGTTCTAAAGTCAGCTGCTATACTTATGAATGTGGCTACTGTCAGGAACATGTAGGGCTTTTGCATACATAAAAAGGCATAGCAAGTAGCTGCCATGTTTGTGAGGTGGAATTCAGGTCACGAATTTCTTTTTTCAAATAGTAAACATTGGTAGTAATGTTCTGGGTCATTTCAGGACCTAATTCCCATTTACTCCTTTTCATTTGAAAGTGGGGAGACAGAGCAATAACAAAACACAATACCACTTTTTGATTTTTTTTTTTTTGCTATGCTGATTTTCACTAAGAACTTGTGTGTTTTCTTGATGTAACTTTTGAGTTGCCTTTACTTTTAACTTCAGTTTAATAATTCATGAATGTTATCTGCTATGCCACAAATAGTTTAATTTTTGTTCTCAACAGTTTTTCTCATGTTATTTTTAATTCTTCTCTGAGACTGCTAGGTGGTGCAGGGAGGTGGACCCTTAGTCAGAAAGACCACAGTTCAGATCCTGCCTCAGATACTGACCATAGGCAATTCACTTAACTTCTATCTGCCTCAGTTTCCTCATCTATAAAATGGGGATAAAGAATATCTACCTCCCAGAGTGGTTGTGAGGGTAAAATGAGATACATTTGTAAATTGTTTTCCAAATCTTAAAACATTGTATAAATGCTAGCTAGCTATTTACATATAAATTTTGCATAAAAAGGAAGATTATTGTGTGGGACAGCCTAGTAGAGAGCCTTTTACTTTAGCAGGCCATTTTAAATGCTAAATTGGCAATTACAACATCAAAAAATATGTAACAGAATTAAAATACATATAAAACATATTTACAAAATCACTTATTTATAAACATTGTAGATTAACATTTTGTAATACTTTACATGTTCAATTTTATATTTTTTCACAGCATTTTCACTTACATTATCTTTTATTTTTATTTTTTAATTAATTTATTTTTAGTTTTCAGCATTCACTTCCATAAGATTTTGAGTTCTAAATTCCCCTCCCTCCCCTCCCCTTTCTCCAAGACAGTGTGCAATCTGATATTGGCTCTACATATATATTCATATTAAACATATTTTCACATTAGTCATTTTGTAAAGAAGAATTAGAACCAATGGGAGGAATCAGGAGAACCAAGAAAAAGAAGAAAACAATTTTTTAAAAAAGAAAGAGAACAAAATAATCTGCTTCGATCTGCATTCAGACTCCATAGTTCTTTCTCTGGATATGGACAGCATTTCCCATCATGAGTCTTTCGGAGTTGTTTTAGATCCTTGCCTTGCTGAGAAGAGCTAAGTCTATAAAAGTTAGTCATCATACACTATGGCTCTTACTGTGTACAGTATTCTTCTGGTTTTGCTCACTTCTTTCAGCATCAGTTCATATAAGTTTTTCCAGGATTTTTGAAGTCTGCCAGATCATCATTTCTTATAGCACGGGTAGTATTCCATTACATTCATACACCACAACTGGTTAAGCCTTTTGCCAATTGATGAACATCCCCTCAATTTTCAGTTCTTGGTCACCACAAAAAGAGCTGCTATAAATATTTTTGTACATGTGGATCCTATACCCATTTGTATGATCTCTTTGGGATACAGCCCTGGAAGTGGTATGCATTATCTCTTCTGATAGATGCAGCCTGACATGTAGTAGATAGAATGGCAGGTTTAGAATTATAAAAACCAGGGTTCAAAATCCTTACTCTGAAATTTAGTAACGTTTCCTCTAGGCAAGTCACATACCCTGAGTATTTCTTGTTAAGTCATGGACAGGTGGTCCGTTGGTAAAGGAAGCTGCCATGCTGAGTCTTGCACATGCTGAGAAAATCACAGAGCTTGTGCAGTATTGGGGTTTTCTTATATCTTCACATTGTTCTTTTTGGGAAAGGCAGAACTGATAGTCTGACAGTTGAGAATCCTGAGCATCAACTGTTTAAATGATTCTTCCAGGGTCATCTGGAGGCCACACCCAGATCCCAGATCTCTTACTCCTAAATTTGGAGCCCTTTTCACCTCCCCCCTTTACTAGTTTGAAACGAGCCTTGTTTTGTGACTACAGACTGAGAGAGCTGCTGTTACTTATTTTGCCTTATTTTGGCATTCTCCTCAATCCAATTCTCTTCTTTCCCAGTTAAATATTTTAGTTATCTAAATATAATTTAGATTGATCATTGACCATCTCTAAAAGTTGATAATTGGCTTTGTACCTTTAAATTAAAAGACTAGCAGATTATAAATGGGTAGGTGGGGGAGAGGAGGAATATTATTCTAACTTCATGAAACATTCCAGTCATGCTTCTTTTTTCTCTTAAAGTTTAAAAAAGGTGTATGTATAATTGTAAAAATCCAAATATATATTATACATTGTATCAATGCACATTTATTTTTAAACAAAAAGGATATTAAAGAATATTAGTGAAAATCTAAACTTTCTGAATCCTTTGGTAGTATCTTGTAGGTGTTTCCTATTCAGTAAGTTTTTATTTAGTGGTGGAGGATTGGGGACTTAATCATCATTTGATCTTTTAGTTCTCTTATGCTTTCATAATCCCTTTTGATATTTTTCAATTTTTTTTATTAGCTGTCCTGACCAATTTCCTGGAGTTGCTGAATTTGTTTTCTTTAAACATCTTTCAAACCCTTTAATATACAGTAACCCTTTTATTGGACACCAGAAGCATATTAACAGTAGCTTTTGTGAAAAAGCTTTCCAACTTCTATAACTAATTTTAGATCATCTTGAAATCCTTAAGTTAGATGCGATGGTAGGAGACTTTTTTTCTGTTCTGTTGTATTTTTTAAAAATTGATTTAAAAATGGCTTTCATTTCTAGGTGTATTGATATGGAGAAACAATTAGGTAATAAAAGCACTATATATCATTGGAAAAATAGGGATATTATAGCAAAAGTATTTTTACACTTGTTTCTTTTTCACATTACTTCTTTGTCCTACTCCATGAGCATTTGATTTTGTATTCTGCCTGTCAGAAAGAAATTGAAGGGTTTTGCAGACTGAAATCTCACATTGAACTAATAATGTTAAATTGTTGTTGAATCAAGTTTGAGGGAATAGGAATCATTTACCTTTTAGAATTGGACTAGTATGTAAATCATAGGTAAATATATCACTAGCTAATGTCCATCAATCTGCAAATTAGTATGTCTTACTTATGATGATACTGTGGTTCTTAACATGCAGATTCACCTGTTTATATAATCATTGTGTTTATGCGGGGCAGCTAGCATATTAAAATAGTATTTATTAAATGCAACAAAATATTAAGTTGTGTATATATTTATCCTCTTTATTGCCAAAAGTAATTGTTGGCTTTTAAGAAGTTTTTTCCAGTATATTAAGAGCTCCTATGGAGAATCATTACCTTGAGAACTAAATATTATGTAAGTCACTTGTCTAAAGTCACAGAAAACTAGTAAATGTGTATATAACATTGTAGAGTCCAGGTTTTCTGACAGAAGTTTTGACTTGTTGATCAAGGATGGCTATTCATTTAGCTAATTAGGACAAGGCAGGCACATTTTCAAATATGAAAGTCATGCCATTTAACAACACTGGCTTGTGGATTCATGCTGTGAGCCCTTAATATAGGTGTGGACTAGGATGGTATTCTTTTAATACTTCAGTGATTAAATCCACTTTGGTGGAATCCAAAGAATAATTTGCCATATTCTAAGTTCTGTTCTACCGGGAGTGATATTAGAGCAGGAGTGGATTAGATAAACATTACATCCCTTTTTAGCTTAAAATTCTGTGATTCGATAGACTTAGTGACTTTTTACTTTTATAATTTTGGATAAACAATTGTGTTGGTATAAAAAATGGTGGTATTCATAATATCAGAAGTACATATTCTATTCAAGTTTAGCTGCTCTTTTAGGTTGTTTATACATTTTCTTCTTAATATTTAACATCCACTGCAGTGACCCTTCTTTTGCCTCCTCAGAGTCTTCTCCCACCCCCAATTTTATATAAAGATAAAACAATGTAGTTGATTTAAAGAGCACTTAAATTATTTCATTTTTCAATTAAAAAAAATTTTTTTAAAGCAATTGGGGTTAAGTAACTTGCTCAAGGTTACATGGCCAGGTGTTTCTGGGTGGGTGCTAAGTGTCTGAGCCCGGGATTCGATCTCCAGGTCTTCTCAACACTGGAGCCGGTGCTCTTACTCGCTGTGCTACCTGACCGCCCCCAATTTCAAAATATTTCATAAATAACTTTTATCTTTGCTTCATTTTTAGAAAAAAAATCAGAGAGCCTTCTTAATAACATTATAGAAAAGTTAATATGACTCAGTTGAATTTAAGAGTAGTACTAGAAATAAGAAGCCTAAATTCAAATCTAATTTTGCCACTGACTCATTGTATATAACTTTGAACAGGTTACTTAACCTCCCCATTACTAGGTTTACTCATTGGTTGAAAACATATAATAGTTCTCACTCATCTTGGCTGAATGAGTGATGTTAAGAGTATAAAGCCACATAATATCTAAATGCCAAATAATGATGGAGTAAAAAAATATTTTTAAAGGTTTACTAGCATAGTGATTTTGTGGTAATTGTAGAGTCTGTACCTATAAAGTATGTTGCAAATGCAAGCCTTTTTTTAATCAGCTTCAGATTATGAGTCCAGAAGTACTTACTCCTATTAAATAGCTATTCATTTGTGGAGGAGGAAACCTCAACATTTTTTCATTGATTTATGTTCATAAAAATTCTTTTTGTGAATATTTAAAACCATGTTTAATTTTTTATCTTTATGTTTGCCCTTCTATAAAAGTAACACTTACCCATGCTCAGGTAAGAAATTCCAATATGATAGTAAAATTTCATGTTTATGCTAAGGAGGGAGTTCCAGCACTTATATTCCTATGTGTTTTTGACTCTTCAGCATTTTAATTGAGAGTGGATTTCAGTTCCCAGGATGCTATTAGTTGGAGTAAGTCTTAGTATGGCATAGTGCCAATTCAGTGGCCAGTAAATAATTTAGATATCAGCTGGTATAACAAGATTGTATTACTTAAGAGAGAGAATATAATATGTGCTCAACTTTTGTGATTAAAGAGAATGGAATGTTAAGAATTAATAAACTGAAAGCGAAATTGCAATTTTTGCTTGACTGTATGTAGTAAATATATTGTATTTTACAAAATAATCACATGTGAGCATTGTCTATTTGTATTATTTCAAAATCCTTTCACTTCGGTGGTAAAAGAAGATATAGACACAACACAGGTATTTTCCTCTAGAAATTCTTCTCCTGAGATAAATTTATTGTAGAAGAAAATCTTGAGTGACAGAAAAATGGGTACTTACAATATGTCATGTGTGTGTGTGTATGCACTTACATAGATAGTGGGAGAACCAGATGACGTATCTATACTGACGCAATTAATTATGGGAACCAGAACTAGAGCTCTGATCTCTCATAGAAAGATAAGTAGACACAGTTTACATACAGTTATATTCACTTAGGATCATACAGACCAAGTCCATTTGGCATTTTTAAAGATCATCTTTGATACATTTTGTTATAACACACAAACAGATCTCTCACAAAATAACTTTCACCAAAAATAGTTAAGGAAAATCACTTAGTATGGTGATTATAACTGATAGCAGTTGTCATTTTTTTTTTAAAGCAATCAGGGTTAAGTAACTTGCTCAAGGTTACACAGCCAGTTATTTCTGGGTGTGGTACTGAATATCTGAGCCCAGATTTGATCCCCAGGTCATCCCGACACTGGGGAGCCGGTACTCTTACTCGCTGAGCCACCTGGCTGCCCCTAAGCAATTGGGGTTAAGTAACTTGCTCAAGGTTACACGGCCAGGTGTTTCTGGGTGGGTGCTAAATGTCTGAGCCCAGGATTCGATCCCCAGGTCATCCCGACACTGGAGCCGGTGCTCTTACTCGCTGTGCTACCTGGCCGCCCCAAGTTGTCATTTTTTACTTTGGAGTTTATTTTAAAATAGAATTGATGGCTATATCTTTTAATGTTGGTAACAGTCTTGGCCATTGTATATGATTTGGTGATGAATTCATTCTTTGTATTTGTTTCACTGTAGTATTAACATAGGGCCTGGAAAGTAGTATTCACTTAATACTTGTATATTGATTATTTCAAAGTTTGAGCATGATAAAAATTTGTCAGGGTTAAAAGTTGCATTTCAGAAAGATTCCTGGCTTTTAAAGTAAGATGATAAGTTGAATTGCTTCTTTTTAAAAATATTACAATATTATGCTGCTTAGGTTGTTTGATATGTTCCTCCTTATTCCTGAATACCTGCTCATTTTTGTGTATGTTTTATTCAGTATAAATCAGAGACCTAATGAAAGATTAGTAGTAATAGTTTGGGCATCATTTGGCATAGCTATATAGGCCTTTGGATATCACTGGCCCTTATATAGTGCTTTCTACCTGAAGAGATTGCAAAGATCAGTCAAATGATTTAAGTGCTATTTTGGAATGATCAGAATATTTTGTGCCTGTTATGTAATCAGAAAGATTTATTTGTTTGTAACATGGTCCTGATAACATTAGCTCCAAATATCTTAATGAGGAGGAAGAAAATCTCTTCTGTCTCACCAGTCTCCAAACTAATCCTGTAGTAGGACGCTTTGTGATTGAAATATCATTTAAAAAATTCTCTTGACTTTTCTCCAAAATGTTCTGAGAATTTTCTGTTTCCTGTTCTAATACTGTTGTTTTACTTAGGAAAGACTGAAATGTAATTGTGTGGACAATTGGTCTAGTATAGCTAAGTGTAGCTTTGGTTTTAAACAAGTTTTGTACTTTTCCCCAAACTGGGTTACATCCCCGATGCTAGAGAAATAAAATATTGTTAGCAGATATTTTTGTGGTAAGTATATTCATAAATTTCTTTGGCCCAAACTGCATTATATGGTGGCTAACTTTCTGGTCCTTCTGATCAGTAGGACTGATCTCTGGACCTGTACTCAGATATGGCCTTTGCTAGGCTCTAACAAAGATTGTGTGACCACAGCTAGAACCTGCAGAGCTCAGATTTATACCCACAGCATGATGAGGAATTGGAGTAGAATTTTTGTGGATATCTACTTAACATCAGTAAAAAGAGTTCCCATACCAGTGACGTCTCAGCTCTTTAAAAAAAAAGCACTGGGAAAGTGTTATGGGAATAGGAATCTAAGATCTTCCCTGCCCCTAGGCCCTTTGATAGACTTGTGTCTTTTTAATTTTTTTTATTTGATCCTTTATAAAAGTTCTATAAAGTTTCATCTTTAATATGGAGATAACAGCATTCATACTACTTGTCCCATGAATATTGCAAGGATTCAATGAGAGAACAGTCGTGAAGCATTTTGTAAACTGTAAGGCCCTGTGTGAATGCCAACTATGATCATCATTGGTGTCATGGCAGACACTGCAGGGCAGAATGAAGGCAGGGAGATGAGGCCTCAGTTTTGGGGTGGCTGAGGGTCGAGTCCTGCCCCTGGCACCCACTGCTGTGCACCCGACTTCTCAGTGTCTCAGTGTCCCAGACAACTCTTGGGCCTGAAGCTGTAGAAGTGTGGGCCTAAAGGGAGACAAGTTTCCTTTTTGTGCAGCCCCTCATATTGAAGAAATCAAATGTCTGGGCAGCACACACACACACACACACACACACATATGTACGTACACAGAAATGCATGTGTGCATGTGTAGGGGCAGGGAATGGAGACAAGACCTGTGATATCATTGGTACAGTGGAATCCCAAATAAGGGAGAATAAGGAAGCTCCCTCTATGCATTCAATTTGGCACCTTCTCAGTCTCTTAATATATAAATAAAGATAATATGAAATATGCCTTATCTAGTATCTATCATCTACAAGCACACACGTATACATATATGGATAATATATGTTAATATGTATATACATGTTGGGGGGCAGCTAGGTGGCACAGTGGACAGAGCATTGGGTCTGGAGGCAGGAAGTTTGTTGTTCAGTCATTTCAATCTTGTCTGACTCTTTGTGACCGCATTGGAAGTTTTCTTGGCAGAGCTACTAGAATGGTTCGCCATTTCCTTCTCCAGCTTTTTTTTTTTTTTTTACAGATGAGGATACCAAGGCAAACAGGGTCAAATGACTTGTCCAGAATCATATAACTAGTAGGTGTCTGAGGTCAGATTTGAACTCAGGAAGATGCGTCTTCCTGATTCTAGGTCTGGCACATTATTTACTGCACCACCTAGATGCCTGGGAGTCAGGAAGACCAGAGTTCAGTCTGGATGGAGACACTTACTAGCTGTGTGACCCTGAGAAAATCACTCAATCCTGCTTGCCTCAATATCCTCATCTGCAAAATGAGCTGGAGAAGGAAGTGGCAGATGACTCCAGCATCTTTGCCAAGAAAACCCCAAATGAGATCAGAAAGAGTTAGATGTGACTGAAATGACTGAAGGATACACATGTGTGTTTGTATATATAGACATACCTAGATGTGTATACCTATGCATGTATACCTGTGTGTATATAAACACACATATATGTAAACACACATGCATACACACACACATATATACACACACACACATACACACATATATTCCTGTATCCTCCTGAAGGCATTAATTTCCATGAGGGAAGAGATTAAGGATTATAGAAGTTGTTTATTCTTGAGCATAACGCTCTGAACACAATAGATTCTTAACAAATTAGAAAGACATCTTGGGTATAAGTAGAAAAACCAGCAGACAGAGTCTGAAGACCAGCTGGAATGCTGTCTCTGGCATTCCATGGTGGTGTGACATTGAGCAAACCACTTAACCTTTCTGGATCTCAGTGCCCTCATCTATTAAAATGGGCTGGCAATATTTCTATTCCCTACCATATGAAATTTGAGGGAAAAAGTGCTTTGCAAACTTCAGATAACTGTGAATATGTAGAAATTTGAATATAATTATTTAATAATGATGTAAGGTTGAAATTCTTAATGTGTGTGTGTGTGTGTGTGTGTGTGTGTGTGTGTGAGACAGACCTCTTAGGCAGTCTGGAGAATCTTAGGGAGTCCTCAGAATAGTATTTTTAAGTGTATGAAATAAAATACTTTTGCTTACAAAGGAAGCCAAATATGCCAAAATGCTGTTATCAGTAGATTTTTTAAATAAGTTCAAAAACCCCAGGCTAAGAACTCGTGATAAGGAAGAATTATTATAATTACATTAAGTGGAAATAAGACATTATTTTGAGAGGAACGTGACATGATAGATTGAGAACTAGCCTAAAAGTTAGAAAGGCCTGGGTTTAAGTCCTAACTCAGATGAAGACTGGATTTGTGACCCTGGGTAAGTCATTTAATTTCTCAGAGTCCCAGGCAATTCTCTAAGATTATAAATTGTACAGCAGGTGCCAGTCTGCATTCATAGAGGGAGTTCCTCATCAGAAGCCCTCTAGACCAAATAAATTCAGAAGTCTAGTTTAAAAAAAAAATTGAAAATGGTTTAGTGGAAAGAGCCCTCCATGGTGTCTTTTTGATTTGAAAATATACTCTGCCCCCTAATAGGCTGAATGAGGTCACCTGGAGCCTGTGGGAGGTTTGTTTTTCAGGAACACCCATACTTTGATACTTTGTGATTGGGCGGTAGGTCGAGAGGGTTGTGATATTCTCTGATCCAGGAGAAGGCTATATATACGATGATGTGAGGCGTTGTTTTGGGGCTCACTTTGAGAAGAGTTGTGTGATTTGACCAGACGAGACTCTGGGCAGCCGTTGAGCTCCCTGGCTTTGAAAACCCAGATGTTGGTGCTTCCCTCTCTGGTAACTGACTAGATATGGATGTAATGGTCAGACACTAGGAAGCCTGTCTGCTGATGTTTCTCTGTATTTGTTGTCTGCTTGTAACTTGTTTGTATTCTCTGAAGTTTGGGGTGCTGACTTTTTCCCCTGAACTAGGTAAATGACATATGTTTGATTAAAGCAAGATTGTTAACCCATTTTGAGTTGCTTTCCTTTAGAAAAGCAGATCTAAGAACCTGTGTTGGCAGCCACCTTGGGTATGCTGGGGTGCTTGCTGCTACAAAGTTGTGGAAATAAAAATGAATACAAAAAGCAGTATGTGGTAAGGACCATAACAGTGTAGCACATGGCAACAAGAGTTCAAAAGAAGCAAACATCACTTACGAAGAGGGGATTCAAGGAAAACTTAATGAATGGAAGAGGGTGGTCTTTGTAGAATTAGGCAGAATGAATAGTATGAGAAAAGTGACAAAGATTGTGGGGAGTAATAACCAAAGCTGTTTGGAGGATGACAAATAGTCAGTTTGGCTGTGGTGTAGGATATATGTAGGGGAGGAGTCCGCTGAAAAAGGGAGCTTCAGGACAGATTATCAAGAGTCTTGGTGCTAGATTAAAGGGTGTAAACATGAGTATGTAGGCAGTGGGCTGTGGAATGATATGAATGTTTAATTTGACCACTCCACAGGATGGATTGGAAGGAGGGGCATGGCAGTTGAGAGACGTGGTTTGAGATAGTGGGAAAGTGTTGGATTTAGACTCAGGATTCCTGGGTTTGAAACCAAACTGCTTAATGCCCAAGTGAAATTGGGCAAGGCATTCAAATCTATGGGGTCTTTGTTTCCTCATCTGTGAAATTAGAACATTGGATTAAATGACCTGAGGTCCCTTTCAGCTCTAAATTTCTGATCCCATATAGGATTCCAGATACCTTGGGAGTATCTTGGTAGTGTCAGGACTTGGACCTCAGGTAGCTCTTTTCTTCCAGTCCTGTGCTTTTTCTACTACACCCTGTTTCAGTTCAGTTTGGAAATGTAAAGCATTGATAATGTTGGCTTGGAAAGAATGTTAGTAAATTCATTCTCCATATTTGTGAACAGCTGTTTTCCAAAATAATGTTTTCTGTTAACTGGTGTGGGCTGATTTGTTGGCTTTTGTGCTTTGTCATGTTTGGGTTTTGACAGCACTTATTTATTCAAGTAAGTGCCATAAATATAAAGCCAGAGTTTCCAAGGAAGAAGTAGAACTTAAGAAAATTACACCCAATGAAGTTGCTACCACCCATCATGCTGCTGTTTAGACTTAACAAATATTTTTGTGAATTGCTGTCTGTGATTTTATTGCACTGTATATTCAATTTCCTTCTTTTGGGGGGAGGCAGGGTCCAGGAAAAAATTGTCTGGTGGTTTTGAGTTCTCCTGACTCATCTGTACCATTAGGAGGCTATGAATATCAGTGAAATCATGGAGCATTCAAAGTATTGAACTATATCAAATGATAATATAGATTTAGTTTTTTCCTCAAGCAATGTCATTCAATATGGATACAAAATGTTTGCTGCTAACCTTAATTTTTTATTTTTCTATTTGTTTAAATTTTTTTATATTAAAAAAAGGTTTTGTTAAAACATTTTAAGTGCATGGTACATCTTTTAGATTATGGGCAAAATAGGCCTTTGTAGGAATGTGCCTACCAATTATTATAATTTTTTTTCTTGGAGGGGATAAGGTAAGGCAATTGGGGTTAAGTGACTTGCCTAAGGTCACACAACTAGTAAGTACATGTTATGTGTCTGAGGCCAGATTTGAACTCAGGTCCTCCTGACTCCAGGGCTGGTGCTCTATTCACTGTGCCACCTAGTTGCCTCCAATTATTATGATTTTTTATAGGAAAGTGAATTTCTGAGTTCTGAACATCTGACTTAAGTGGGAGAGCCAAAATTTGGTTCATTTCTCCTTGACTTGAAGTCCAGTGCACTTTTCCCTTTACATCCCTGCCTCTCATTATTAGCAATATGGTTCATCTTTGGAGTTGGTTGACATTTGACTTCATTTGGAAAGTTAGATCTGAGGAAAAAGTTACTAGGTATTTTGACTGCTTAAAGAATGAAAGTTTGGGCTGGAGTCCAGATGGTGGAATAAAAGTAGGATCTTGCTAGAACTCTCCCCTAAACCCTTCCAAATACCTGTAAAAAATGACTCTATACAAATTCTAGAGCAGCAGAACCCACAAGGAGACAGTGAAACAACTCTCTAGCCCAAGACAATCTGGAGAGGTCTGTTGTGCTAGGCTGAGAGAGTAGTCCAGCGTAGGCCGTGTAAGCACAGACTGGGCCCCAGCAAACTTGGAGCATGCCTTAGGGAACGGAGTCACTGGCAACTGTGGTGATTTTCAGGCTTCTCAATCCACAAACACCAAAGACAGTTTAGAAGGTCAGTGGGAAGAGGCTGTTGGACCTCGGTGAGAGAGGAGCGCAGTCCAGCCTGGGCCCCAACATAGCCCAGACTCCAGCAAACCAGGAGCAGGCCTGAGGAGTGACTGAGTCAGCAGTGGTGGTGGCTGTTTTCCAGAGCTCTCAGCCCACAGACTGTAAGGAGATTGAAAGAGAAGGTCAGAAGGAGATTACAGGTGTCTTTGCTGGCACTGAGGCAGGACTCTGTTGCTTTGCCCATACTTGGATCTGGGTGGCCATCCTAGAACAAGGAGGAGCACTGACATAGCAGAGCTTGTGGCAGTGGAGAGCGAACCCTCCTCACAGTTCCAGGGCAGAAAAGAGTGCTTGTTGTGACTCACAGACCACAACACAAGCCAGGAGAGGAGTAAAGACCTCTTCTTAGATCATACCACATTGGAAGAACTGAAAACTTACAGGTCTCTAGAAGTATCTGTGAAAACAGTTGCACAAAACTCCTGAAATTTAGGACAGTATTCCCTCCATACTGGAAACAGATCCCAGCTGTAACAAAGAGTTAAAAAGTCGAGAAATAGGTGGGGAAAATGAGCAAACAACAGAAAAAAACCTCAAGACTAGAATCTTACTTTGGCAACAAGGAAGATCAAAATATATACTCAGAAGAAAACAACAAAATCTAAGTGCCTACATCTAAAACCTCCAAGAAAAAATATGACTTGGTCTCATGCCATAGAAGAGCTCAAAAAGGATTTTGAAAATCAAGTAAGAGAAATACAGGAAAAATTGGGAAGAGAAATGAGAGTGATGCAAGAAAAATCATGAAAAACAAATCAACAATGCTAAAGGAGACCCCCAAAATACTGAAGAAAATAACATCTTAAAAAATAGACTAGACCAAATGTCAAAAGAGACCAAAAAAGTCAATGAGGAGAGGAATGCCTTAAACATAAGAATTGGTCAAATGGAAAAGGAGGTCCAGAAGCTCACTGAAGAAAATAATTTCTTAAAAATGAGAATGGAGGAAATAGAAGCTAGTGATACTGTGAGAAATCAAGAAATCATAAAATAGAACCAAAATAATGAAAAAATAGAAGAAAATGTGAAATAGCTCATTGGAAAAACAACTGACCTGTAAAATAGATCCAGGAGACATAATTTTAAAAATTATTGGCCTATCTGAAGGCCATGATCAAAAAAAGAGCCTAGATATTATCTTTCAAGAAATTATCAAGGAAAACTGTCCTGATATTGTAGAACCCAAGGGTAAAATAGAAATTGAGGGAGACCACTGATCACTTCTGTAAGAGATCCCAAAATGAAAACTCCAAGGAATATTATAGCCAAATTCCAGAGTTCCAAATTCTTCCAGGTCAAGGAGAAAATATTGCATACTGCCAGAAAGAAACATTTCAAGTATTGTGGAAACACAATCAGGATAACAAAAGATTTAGCAGCTTCTATGTTAAGGGATTAGAGGGTTTGGAATATGATATTCTGGAGGTCAAAGGAGCTAGGATAAAAACCAAGAATCACCTACCTCGCAATACTGAATGTAATCAATGAGAGGAAAAATTGACATTCAATGACATAAAGGAATTTAATGCATTCTTTTTTTTTTTGGCCTTTTTTTTTTGGAGGGCAATTGGGGTTAAGTGACTTGCCCAAAGTCACACGGCTAGTAAGTGTGTCAAATGTCTGAGGCCGGATTTGAACTCAGGTCCTCCTGACTCCAGGGCCAGTGCTCTATTCACTGTGCTACCTAGCCACCCCAATTTAAGGCATTCTTGATGAAAACTAGAGCTAAATATAAGATTTGACTTTCAAATATAAGATTCAGAAGCATGAAAAGGCAGACAGGAAAGAGAAATCATAAGAGATTTATTAAAGTTGAACTGTTTATATTCCTACATGGAAAGATGATATTTGTAACTCATGAGACATTTCTCATTATTAGGGTAGTTCGAGCAAATATGTATCAACAAAGGGCACAGGGAGAGTTGAATATGAAGGAATGATATCTAAAAAATAAAATTAAGGGATGAGAGAGGAATGTACTGGGAGAAGGAGAAGGGAAGAGATAGAATGGGGCAAATTATCTTACGTAAAAGAGGCAAGAGAAAGCTTTTATAGTGAAGAAGAGGGGGAAAGTAAGAGAGAATGAATGAACCTTATCTCATTGGAATTGACTTAAGGAGGGAATAACATGCATACTCAATTGGGTATGTAAATGTGTTTTACCCTACAAGAAAGTAGGGAGAAAGGGGATAAGAAAAGGGGGGGGGAGAAGTAGAGGGGAGGTTGATAGAAGGGAGGGCAGATTGGAGGAAGTGTAATCAGAAGCAAATGCTTTTGAGGAGGGACAGGGTGAAAGGAAACAACATGACTATTATCGAAGTGTTTTGCATGACTATACATGTATAATCTGTATTAAATTGCTTGCCTTCTTAGTGAGGGTGGGTGGGGTGGGAGGAAGGGTGAGTTTGGAAGTCAAAGTTATAAAAATGAATGTTAAAAATTGTCTTTATATGTAACTGAGGGAGTTAAGATACACAGGCAGGAGGGTATGGAAATCTATTTTACCCTACAGAAAAATAGAAGGGGATGGTGGTAATAGAAGGGAGGGGTAATCAGAAGCAAAGCACTTTTGAGGAGGGACAGGGTAAGAAAGAATAGAATAAGCAGGGGTAGGCGGAATAGGATGGAGAGAAATAACAGTAGTAGTAACTATAGAAAAAAAGTTTGAAGCAAACTTCTCAGATAAAGGCCTCATTTCTCTAGTGTAGAAAACTGTGTCTTATAAAAAGAAGAGCCATTCCCCAATTGATAAGTGATTAAAAGATAAAATCAATTTTCAGATGAAGTAATTAAAGTGATCCATAGCCATATGGAAAAAAAAATTTAACTCATTATTGATTGGAGAAATGCAAGTTGAAATAATTCTGAGGTACTGTCTCATACCTGTTAGATTAGATAACAGGACAGAAAAGGTAAATGACAAATATTGGAGGGGAAGTGGGAAAAATGTTGTCAGAGTTGTGAATTGATTAAACCATTCTGTAGAGCAATTTGGAACTATGCTCAAAAGACTATAAAATCATGTATGCCCTTTGGCATAGCAATACCACTACTAGGTGTGTATCCCAAAAGAGATAAAAAACAAAAAGGAGAAGGATATATATGTATATATGTGTTTTATACACACACATATATACACATACACATATACATATACACACAAAATATTTATAGCAGCTCGTTTCTGGGGGTAATGAATTGGAAACTGAGGGGATGCACATCAGTTGGGGAATGGCTGAGTAAGTTGTGGTATGTAATTGTGATAGAATACTGTTGTACTATAAGAAATGAGAGCAAGATGCTCTCAGAAGAACCTAGAAAGATTTACATGGGTTGATGCAAAGTGAAATGCAATGGGTGCTAAGTAACAGCAGTATTGTAGAATGATCAGCTGTGAGTGTCTAATTATTCTCAGCAATACAATGATCTATGACAACTTTGAAGGACTTACTTTGAAAAATGCTATCTATCCCCAGAGAAAGAACTGATGGTATCTGAATATAGATTGAAGTGACTTTTTTTCACTTTCTTTATTTTTCTTGAGTTTTTTTAATCTATATTTTCTATCATAACATGACTGTTATGGATATATTTTGCATGATTACACATATATAATATATATGGAATTGCTCACCTCAGTGAGGGAGAGGGAGGAGTGGGGGAGAGAATTTGGAACTCAAAGTTTTAAAAACAAGTGTCAAAAATTGTTGTTTACATGTAACTGGGGAAAAATTAAATACTAAATAAATGCAAAAAAAGTAAAAAGGAAAATTATAGTTAAAAAAGAATGAAAGTTTATTTTAGGCATGAAATAATCTGTATGGATGGGCATATGTGTGTGCATGTAAAGCCAAGCACAAGCAGCTCTCCCAAACACTGCTGCCATTGTAGTGCAATATTGCATATTAGGGTGATTTATTGAGAGTTCTTCTTGCCTGTTTATTACATGTAACACTCACTCCTACCCCTCGGGTGATGTATTCTGGTTAAGATATGTTTTGATCTGAACTGACACAGATTCATAGTTGACAGTTTGAAAATTTAAAAGTTAGAAAAATAACATGCTCTCGATTTGGGAAGATAAATTTGTGTAAATACTGAGCTTGGTTTTTTTTTTTTTTTTAAAGAATGTTGCCCTGAGGAAAGGAATGTATTTCTAGCCTTCTATTTCCATTTACTTCTGTGAACAAATTTTGAAGTGCTTTATTAACAGTAATGTTACTTTGTAGTTAATATAGATTTTCTTCTATCAAACTCTTATAACCTTTATCCTGAGGACCTTACTGCACTTTATTTTGAAACTCTGTTGTAGTTATGTAATATTGTCTTATATTATGTGTTATGTGTAAATTTTATGATGACTGGGACTATATTATCTAAATTTAGTATTATAAAGTAATATGCAGTATCCTCAGCTTAATGATTAACCCTTTGAGAGCTGTTAAAAATAAACAAAACCCAACAGCTCTATTTTTTGGCAAATTATGTATCTTTATAAATCTAGGTCTGAATGGCTCAAACCTCTTAGTATGATTAACAATTAATACTTTTTCCTTCCTTAGATTCTTCTTCATGTGAAACCATAACTCTACTCTCTTAATGAAATACACACATACACACACATATAATCATCAAGCATGGCGGTACACAGTAAGCAGTTAATTAATGTTGATTTGATTTGGTCATTGCTTTTGAAGTGTACTTACTACAAAATAGAGAATCCTTTAGCCACTGTTGTTCAGAACATTTTCACAACTGAGTTGTCATCTTTCACTTTTTAACTTTCTCTTTTCCCCAGTATGGGGTGTAGGGTGTGTTCAGGGACTAGTACCTTTTGTGTGAGGGCTGCTGAGCCCTTTTCAGGACTGTTTTCCACCTTTTGAGTCCACCTGATTCACCCAGCTCCTACCTGTGGCTCCAAGAAGCTGTAGCATGTGCAGTGGCCACACACTCCAGTAAACCATTTTAATAGTCTGGCTAAACCAGGTTGAGGGGAACCAAGAAGTCTCAAACCCCTTCGTGAGTTAGGGGATTTCTACCCTAATCATGTGAAGATTTTCGCCAGTGGATGAGAGCAGTTTGTTCTGATGGCTATGAAGGTAGCTGAAACATCTGCTGTGGAACACTTAGAGCTTTGTTAAACATCAAAGATACCAAGATCATCCAGTGCCATTACCAGTCATCTTGACTTTTGTCTTGCCACTGAACTTGGATAACTCTAGAAGAGAAAGTGAGACTGACAACTGTGCAACTCTACCTCACATCCAGTTTATGCATGAATCAAAAGATAACACCCATAACATTTTACCATTTTTACCTACCTCAAAGTCCTGTGGCAACAGGCAAGTGACAAAGCAGCAGGTGCAGATATACTGGGAGCTGTAGTGGCAACCCTGCACACAGGTGGCCCAGGCCATAGAGTGAAGAACTGCACTGACACCTTCTGGCATGAGGAGGTGGCTAGAAAAGGCGACCTAAAAATTGTCTGCTTCACCCAAATCTGGTCTGCTTACTGAAGCAGGTGAGAATTCTACCCTGTGATCAAAACACACAAAAAGGTACAAAAAATTTTGTGAAGATGATTCCTCTCACCATCGGTACATGGTGTACATGCCTACGGACAACACAAAATCCAATAGACCTGAAAAATGAACAACTCTTGTGAGTACTCAGCAGGTATGTAATAACCCTTGACTGAAACAAGGCTAGCAAATGAAGATCTTACCGAAGTTGCAGTTGGATACACATTTTTCTGGAGTGGTTGTAATGAAGGGGAGTTCCATGAAGCTGGTGTAGGTTTTGCAGTTAAACTTAATCTAGTCAACAAGTTTGTATGATTGCCAAAAGGAATGAATGACTGGCTCTTGAGAATGTGATTGCTACTTGTAGGAAAGAGTCACACTGCCATCATCAGTGCATATCCTCCCACCATGATGATGCCAGATGAAGTCAAAGAAAAATTTTACAAAGACCTGAAGACCCTCATCAAAGTGTGCCAAAAGAAGACAAGTTTATAATTCTGGGTGATTTTAATGTAGGACTGCAGACTGCCAGACATATTAGGGAGTTCTTGTAGGAGGGATGGAGTTGGAAAGAGCAATGGCAGTGTTCACTTACTACTGAAGACTTGTTTATCTCATGACCTGATCACCATCACTGTCTTCTAAATGCATCACTGTCTAAATGCAGTAAAACTTTGTGGATGTACCCTTGCAGCAAACTTTAGTATTTAATACACTATGTGATTGTAAGAAGAGACAACTGAGTGTGAGTGATTAAGGGCTATGTGTGGTGCAGAGTGCTGGACTGATCATAGACTTATCTTTTCGAAGCTAAATACTTGCTTTCAACAAAAGTGATGCCACCAAGGCAAGATGGGGTTTCTATCAGAAGACTTAATGTCAGTAGATTAGAGCACTTTTCAGAAGTGAATAGTTCACTGCTAACTTGTAGGAAAAGCTGAGCCAACATAAGTTGGCAACAATGGAGCAGAAAAGGAGTGGGCAGCTTTCAGAGATTTGTTGTACAGCATTTACTCATCTGTGCCAGAACACTTGCAAGTATCAAGATTAGTTTGTTGAATATGATGGGGAAATTCAGAAGTTCCTATACAAAAAAATGAGAACTCTATAAGAGTTTACCAACAGGATAGTTCATCTGTTTCTAACAACATTCAAAAGTAAAGTGTAAGCAAAGCTTAGAGAGGTGTAGCATTCTTGGCTCTGTAAGAAGGCAGATAATACTCAGTTTTATGCTGATAGTAATAATCCAGAAAGCTTTTATCATGCCCTGAAGGCTTTTTATGGGTCAGAGACCTATGGTGCATCTTTACCACTCAATGCTGATGGAGCAACATTGATTAGTGATAAGGACTTGATCCTGGAGAGATGGGCTGAAGACTTCCATAGTATTCTCAACAGACTGTCATCAATCAATGATGCAACCATTGACTGTTTACCTGAAGCTGTAGTCAATCCCTCTCTGGGCAAATTTCCAACTGAAGAAGAGATTTTAAATACAATTAAGTTCCTTTTTTGTGGCAGAGCACTAGGTGCTGATTCTATTCTAGCTGAGGTTTATAAGGTTGGAGGTGGGGAGGGAGGGAATGTTAGGTCCTATTGTTTATACAAAAGCCAACCAAAATTTTCTGGGTTATATAGCAAGAGGAAGTTATTCCCTAGGAGTTTACGGATATCTCCGTCGTCCATCTCTATAAAGGTAAAGGAAATAGATTGTCATGTGATAATCACAGGGGTGGGTAGGGTGTGTGGCTGGCTCTTTCTTAGTCATTGCTAGCAAGACTGTTTATAGAGTCCTGCTTAATAGACTGATCCTTCATCTGTAAGATGGTCATCTATCTGAAAGCCAGTGTGGCTGGAACAGTTGATATGGCGTTTGGTACACAACAACTCCAGGAGAGATGTCAGGAACAGAACAGACATTTGTACACAATGTTCATTGATCTCACCAAGACCTTTGATACTGTCAGTCATGAGGGTTTGTGAAAAATTATGTCATAATTTGGTTGCCTCGAGAAGTTCATCAGTATTGTACATCAGTTTCACGATAGAATGCTTACATGGGTTCTGGATAATGGACAATGCTCTTGTGCTTTTCCAGTTACCAGTGAAGTGAAGCAGGACTGTGTGCTTGCTCTCATGCTTTTTAGCATGGTGTTTTTTGTATTGTCAAATGCCTTCAAATGAGAACAAAAATGGCATCAAGGTCAGCTGCAGCAGTGACAGTAAATTATTTAACTTGAAAAGGCTATAAGCCAAGACTAAAATGGAAGGAGAGTTAGTTTTTGTTAGCAGATGATTGTGTATTCAATGTAACCTCTGAGACCAAGATACAACAAAATATGTATCAATTCTCTGCTGCTTGTGCTAATTTTGGCCTGACAACTAACACCAAGAAAACAGAGGTTCTTTATTAGCCAGCACCACACCAGCCATTCACGGAACCATTGGTTATATATAGCAAATGAAGAAATATTGAATGCTGTGGGTAATTTACGTTCACTTATCTTGGCAGTATACTTTCCAGGGATGTAATATAGATAATGAGGTTGATGCATGCATTGCCAGAACTAGCTTTGTGTTTAGGAGGCTTTGAGGGAAAGTGTGGGAGAGGAGGTATTAGACTGACTTCCAAACTGAAGGTCTATAGAGCTGTTGTGTTGACCTCATCATTACATCTGTGAAACCTGGACAGTATACCAGTGCCATGCCAGGACACTGAATCACTTCCATTTGAATTTTCTTAGATAGATTCTGAAAATCACCTGGCATGATAAGGTACCGGACACTGAGGTTCTTTCTTGAACTAAACTGCCAAACATTCAAACTCTACTGCAGAGAGTGCAATTCTGATGGGCTAGCCATGTTGTTTGAATACCAAATGTATATTTGCCTAGACTCTTTTACAGAGAACTCACACAAAGACAAGTACTCACATGGAGGTCAGAAAAAGCGATACAGGGACACTTTCAAGGTCTCTCTGAAGATCTTTAGAATCTATTGTAAGACATGGAAGACACTAGAACAGGGTCACCCAGCATGGCATGCCCACATCAAAGAAAGTGCTGTACTCTGTGAGCAAAGCAGAATTGCAATAGCTCCAAAGAAATGGGAGATGTGCAAATTTAGAGATGTTTCTACTCTAAATATTAATGTGGGCTATTTCTTCCTGACCTTTGGTAGAGCCTTCTGAGCTCTTTATATGATCAGCCACAGTCAGACACATGCTGCCATGACCCCGATGTAGTGATGTCATTTTGGTCCTCTTCAAGCATGAAGGACAAATAACACAAACCAATCTGCAATATCCAATCAGTTGGCAAGTGTTGTTGATTCTACTGTTGTGACATCATTTATATCAACCCCTTTCTTTCCTCTAATACTAATACCATCTTGGTATAGGCTCTTATCACCTCATCTCTGGATCGTTGAAAGAGACTAATGCTTGTTCTCACTGCCTCAGGACTTTCCCCATTCTCCAGTATGACCATGTGATCCCCCAGTCTATATACCCTAGTGGCTTTCTTTTATTTCCAGAATCAAATATAAACCTGATCCTTCCTACTTTTCCAGTTTTCTTACACCTTCCTTCCTTCAACATATTCTGCCATCCAGTGACACTGGCCTCCTTGCTTTTCTTCTCATAAGACACTATATCTCCTGACTCAACCTTTTTACTGGATGGTGCCCCATACCTTTAATTCTCTCCTCATCTTTGTTTCCTGTCTTCCCTTGGCTTCCTTCAGGTCCCAGCTAAAATCCTTTGGTAGTCCTCATTAATACTGATGCCTTCCCTCTGATATTAATTCCAAGTTTGCCCTGTATGTTTGTACTTAGTGTGCTTGTTGTTTTTTTTTTTTTTAAGCAATCGGGGTTAAGTAACTTGCTCAAGGTTACATGGCCAGTTATTTCTGGGTGTGGTGCTGAGTATCTGAGCCCAGGATTCGATCTCCAGGTCATCCCAACACTAGAGCCGGTGCTCTTACTCGCTGTGCTACCTGGCCGCCCCCGTGCATGTTGTTTCTTCCATTAGATCATACATAAGCTTCTTGAAAACAGGGACTATCTTTTGACTTTCTTTGTATCCCCCAGTGCTTAGCATAGTACCTGGCACAAGTGCTTAATAAATACTTTTAACCTACCTACTCTTAAGTAAAATTAATGTTGATTTTTCATGGGATCAGAGTAGCTCTCAAAATGGGATGTTTTAAAGTGATAGTGTATTTAATGTAAAAAAAAATTATGAAGAAATGTTTGAGTTATAAAGGGATTTAATTAAAATGTCAAATAGAGCTATTATAAAATCAGTATATTTACTTTTATTGTATCTGACTAGTTTTGAAATCAAAATACATGTATACTGAAGAGAAAGGAAGAGAAATGTGAATATCACAGATAATCTACTAATGGCAGAGCTTCAATCCAATTAATATATAATTTTGAGAAATGTTAATAAATTTTTGACTTGGCAGAGTGATATTTTTTTTAAAAATTATATAATATTAAAAACATGCTAAAACAGTAGCTTAATGTTTCAGTAATGTTTATTTAGAAAATATCTGATGGCATTTAGTAATGCAATTTTAACCTGTCATTTTGATTAACCTAGCAGTGTGAAAACTAATCAGAATTTGTGCAAAAAAAAAAATCACAGATTGTCTTGTGCTATAACATAGAGTTCACTTAGGGCAGTAATATTTTCCCCCCTTTTTTTACAAGAGGAAACAAATATAACTTTGATTAAAGATTAGTTTTATGCAAGTTTCTGTGCTTCTTTAGATTTCTCTGTCATTCATGAATAACTTTTTCATATTTTGAAAATTGAAATACCGTGTTTCCCCGATAATAAGACCTATCCCGAAAATAAGCCCTCCCTTTACTGTGTAAGATTCCTCTAAAATAAGCCCTCCCCCGAAAATAAGCCCTATTGAGATTGCTACTGTAGTGAAGGTGATCCCCTGCACTACACGCTACATTATGGTACTCTCTGTTTGCACCCCCCCCCCCCCCCCCCCGGGGTGAAACGCATGCCGCGCTCCGAGCTGCATCCAATCAGAGCTGCAGCAGTGAGTGCCTCATCCTGTTCTTCCCCAGTGATTTGCTTATTGAATAAAGGTACATTTTTTTGTTCACATTTACCTGTTTATCAAAATTGCTGTCAATGTTCATTAAAATAAGCCCTCCCCTGAAAATAAGCACTCTGGTGTTTTTCTGTCAAAAAAAAAAAAATAATAAGACAGTGTCTTATTATTGGGGAAACACGGTAATGATTATGTTTATTGGTTTGGTAATATAACACTTGATTGACTGGCACTTGTTGAGTATTATTTGTAGGATGCTGTACTTTTTCTTTTTAATTTTATTGTTTACTTTTATTTTTATTTTCATTTTCTTTTTTTTTTAGTGTGAATTTAAACACCAAATGAAATAGCATTCCAAATATGAAGTAGAAACAGAAAGCAAGGATTATATGTGAAACTGAGTCTCTATTGTGTACAACTTAATTTTTCTTTGAACAAGATGTAGTATATGATTGTGACGGAATACTGTTGGGCTATAAGAAATGATGATTAGACCGATTTCAGAAAAACCACTTTCATGAACTGATGCAAAATGAAATGAGCAGAACCAGGAGACCATTGTACAGAGTTACAGCAATATTGTAGGAAGAACAGCTATGAATGACTTAGCTATTCTCAACAGTTCTGAAGGTCTTATCATGAAAAATGGTATCTGTCTCCAGAGGAAGAATTGATGGAGTCTGAATCCAGATTGAACCATAATTTTTTTCACTTTTTGTTATGGGAATGTAAATTTTTAAGATCTTCCCTGCCCCTAGGTTAAGTGCACCTGGTGCTTGTGGTGGGAGGCTTGTTTCTCAGAAATGCCCACCCCTTGATGCTTTGTGATTGGGCAGTGGGTCAAGAGGGTTGTTACATTCTCTGATCCAGGAGAAGGCTACATAATCCTTGATGTGAGACTTTGTTTTGGGGCTCACTTTGAGAAGTGTTGTGTGATTTGATCAGATGAGACTCTGGGCAGCCGTTGTTGAGAGCCCCCCGGCTTTGAAAAACCCAGATGTTGGTGCTTCCCTCTCTGGTAACTATGATTTGGTATGGATGTAATGGTTGGACAGTTTGGAAGCCTGTCTGCTGAAATGTTCTTGTTACTTATGCTTGTAACCTCTGTATACTATGAAGTTCGGGGTGCTGACCTTTCCCCCCTGAACTAGGTAAATGATATATGGTTTGATTGATTAAAGTAAGCTTGTTAACCCATTTTGATTGCTTTTCTTTAGCAAAGCAGATCTAAGAATCTGTGCTGGCAGCCACCCTGGGGACCCTGAGGTGCTTGCTGCTACACTTTTTAAATTTTTCTTGCCTTTTTTACACATGGCTAATATGAAAATATATTTTGTATAATTTAAAAAATGAGACAAAATATGATTCCAAGATACATAAGCTTTTCCATACTGTCAAAGGAGTCCATGCAACAAAGCTTAAGAACTCCTGCATTAAAAGTCTTAGAAAAATTAACATTTCTTCATGATTCTGAAGGTACCTCTGGCCCTTATAGTATGTCAAGTTAAATAATGAATATCCTTTATCATCATACCATGCAAATGCCAAAGTACTTAAAACAGAGCATTGTGATTCTGTGTCTAGCATTCTGGTAAAGATCAGATCAAGATTTGACTTGAAGTATCATTGGGTGTTCTTGGGAAATGCTGGAGTAGTTGGGTATAGATATAATTACAGATAATGGAAGTGCTCTTTCAAGAGCAAAAAGGCTTTTTATTTTAACCATTCTGATACTATGGTACTATTGATCCTTATATATTCTAAAGTATGTACTTTTCTAGCCTTTTAAAATTTAATTATTTTTAAATTAATGATCATTTACAATTATCATCACGACTATTATTTTACTGTATTCTAAGGGACTTTTTGTCTTTTCTCTTTGTCAGCTTTTGACTATCATTTACTTTTCTTACTACCTAGTGACTGGTTCTAAAGGTTACATTTCCCTCTCCTTCAATTTTCTGCTTATAATCTGCTGTGATTTAGGAAACCAAGTTAACATTCAAATTAATTGTGAAGATTAGAACTGCAGGGTCTTTGACAGATACTTTGGAGTATCAGATACCTTTTATTTGGTTTTAGGTATGTGTTCTAGGGAATTCTGGCACAAATGGGGTATTTAATGCAAAGAGCGTCTATGATTTGACATTTAGATTTACAAGGTGAAATCCACATTTATCATTTTTTAAATAGAAAAACATAAAACATTTTCTCATATTGGTGGATATTTTACATAAAGTCATTTTAAAGTGATAAAACTGTCAAAATAATTTTTAAAATTTTGGTTTTAATTTAGTAAGTTCATCAAATGTACTTTGTTTGACTTTCAGAGCTCCGGAGATCATATTGGGGTTACCGTTTTGTGAAGCCATAGACATGTGGTCGCTGGGTTGTGTGATTGCTGAGTTATTTCTTGGATGGCCACTATACCCAGGAGCACTGGAGTATGACCAGGTAGTAGAACTATTATGATATTTGTTGACTAAGTATAACATTTGAAATAATATACAAACACCTACTCCTAACTGTCAGACATGATTGATGTATTGGTTGGTTTTGCCAGTGAGCTTTTTTCCCTCTTTTTAAAATATCTATTATCAATGCATAGTTCCCAGAATAAGGGAAAATATCTTTCCCATGTGAATATATTTCTTCCATATGAAGGTGATATAAAAACAAGGTATCAGAAAAATAGGATTTTAAAAATTTATCCAGGAAAAAAAAGAAATAATCCTTCAAGTGTAATTTTTTTTAAAACTGTGGGAGTCTTTTAAAATAAACCAGCAAAATCTAAGAATTAATGCTAATCTACATCTTCCTGGACAAAGTTATTAAAAACTAAGCCCTGATATCAACACTACAGAATTGTTTTTAACTTCATCTGAACCATAATAGATTCTGCTTGAAGCCCCTTACCTTTACTTCTGTATGTTTCTAGTAAACAACGTATTGTAGGATTCTTGTTTTTAATCCATTGTTATCTGCTTCCATTTTATGGGTGAATTTATCCCATTCACACTCACAGTTATGATTATTAACTTTATTTCCCTCTGTTTATCCTTCCTTTATCCTTTCTCTCACTTTTCACTCTCCTTTTGCTTCTGACCTCCTCCTCCCTCAATCTGCACATCTTTCTATCAGTCTCTCCCTGCCCCCTCTTCTTTTAATCTCCTCCCCTCCTACCTCCCTGTAGGGCAAGGTAGATTACTGTACCAAATTGAGTATGTACGTTAGTCTGTCTTTGAGCCAGATGAAAATAAGTTTCAAGTGTTACCCCTCTGTTTCCTTCCACTGTAAAAGCTCCTCCTCTTGCGACTCTTTTACATGATATAATTTACCCCATTTTACCTCTTCCTTCCCACTTCACCCAGTGCATCCCTGTTTTCTAACCCTTAATATATTTTTTTAACTCATCCCATCATAATCAACTCACACCCATGCCCTCTGTCTATGTATACTTATTTAAATGCCCTAATAACGATGAAGTTCTTAGGAGTTAAAAGTATCATCTTTCTATTCAGGAATGTAAACTATTTAACCTTATTGAATCCCTTGATTTCTCTTTTCATGTCTAACCTTTTATACTTCTCTTGAGTCTTATATTTGAAAGTGATATTTTTTATTCAGTTCTGGTCTTTTCATCAGGAGTACTTGAAAGTCCTGTGTTTCATTAAATGTCTACTTTTTTCCCCCTGAAAGATTATATTCATTTTTGCTGGGTACTACCTCCTTTGCCCTGTGGAATAACCTATTCTAAGCCCCTTGATCCTTTAATGTAGAAGCTGCTAAATCTTGTGTTATCCTGACTGTAGCTACATATTATATGAACTGGCTGCTTATAATAATTTTCTCCTTGACCTAGGAGCTCAGGAATTTGACTATAATATTCCTGGGAGTTTTCATTTTGGGATCTCTCTCAGGAGGTGACTGGTGAATTCTTTAAAAAAATTTTTTCTGGTTCTAGGATATCAGGGCAGTTTTCCTTGATGATTTGTTGAAATATGATATCTAGACTTTTTTTTTTAAATCATGGATTTCTAGGTCAATAATCCTTCAATTATCTCCCCTGGATCTGTTTTCCTGGCTAGTTGCTTTTCTAGTGAGATATTTTATATTTTCTTGTATTTTTTAATTCTTTTGATTTTGTTTTAGTTTCTTGATGTCTCATGGAGTCATTAGATTCCACTTACCCAATTCTAATTTCTAATTTTTAAGGGATTGTTTTACTCAGTGATCTTTTGTACCTCATTTTCTATTTTCCCAATTATGCTTTTTAAGGAGTTTTTCTCTTCATTAGATTTTTTGTGCCTCTTTTACCATTTGGTCAGTTCTTTTTTTTTAAGGTGTTATTTTCTTCAGTATTTTTTTTTGTCTTCTTTACCAACTCTTGTGTTTCTTTCTTTTTTTTTTTTTTAAAGCAAGTGGGGTTAAATAACTTGCCCAAGGTTACACGGCCAGTTATTTTGTGTGGGTGTTAAGTATCTGAGGCCGGGATTGATCTCTGGTCTTCCCAGCTATGGGGCTGGCGCTCTTACTCACTGCACCACCTAGACGCCCCATCTCTTTCTTTCTTTATAATTTTCTTTCATCAGTCTCATTTCTTTTCCTAGTTTTTCTTCTACCTCTTAAACTTGATTTTTAAAATCCTTTTTCAAGCCCTTTAAGGAATTCATTTTTGGCCTGTGACGAATTCAAATTTCTCTTTGAAGTTTTTCATGTAGCTGTTTTGACTTCTTTGTCTTCTTCTGAGTTTGTGTTGTTTTTTTTTCCCTGTCACAATAGTAACCTTTCTATGGTCAGGTTCTTTTTTTTGTTGTTGCTTGCTCATTTTTCAGCCTGTTTCTTGACTTTGACTTGATGTGAAAATTGGGCTGTGCTCCTGGGGTGAAGGGGGCACTATTCCAAGCTTCAGATTTTTTATGCAGCTGTTTTCAGAGATAATTCTGGGGACCTGTAAGTTTTTGACTCTTCCAAGATGATATGATCTAAGAAGAAGTGTGGTCACTGCTGTCCTGACCTGTGCTGTGCTCTATGAATGACCACAGGTGTTCTTCTTTCCCCTGGAACTGTGACCAAAGCCTCTGTTCCCCTGTGGCCACAAGAATTTTTGCTTCTTATGACCCTGGAATTGTGACTTGGGCTCCTGCTTTCCTGTGATCTTGAGAGTCAGTGCTCCTTTTTGCTTTGGGCCTAAAACTAGGACTGCTGGTCTCCTGTGAGTAACCATAAGTGCTCTTCTCCACCCTAAAACTGTGCCCAGGGTCACCACTTCCTTGTGGATGCAAGCACAAGTATGCTGGTGCTCTTCCTTACCCTCAGACCTTGACCTGAAACTGAGTATGGGCAGCGTCTAGTGTCAACAAAGGGTCCCCTGTAATTTCCTTCTGATCAATTGTTCTACTCCCTTATGGGCACCACTCACCTCATGCTGCCACACTCAAGGCCCAACTACCACCCCAGTGAGACAGGCCTTTCCTGCTACTATCCCAAATTATATTGGGCTAGAAAACTGTTTCACCTCAACCTTTTAAAAGTTGTTGGGAAGGAAATTTTGGAGAGCTTAGGTGAGTTTCTGCCTTTACCATCTTGGCTTTGCTCTCTGTAGAACTCTTAAGAATATTTGCTATTAAATGATAACCTTTTCCCCTTTCCCTTCCTCTTTCCCTTTCCGTTCCCCTTTCCCTTCCCCTTTCCCTTCCCCTTTCCCTTCCCGTTCCCCTTTTCCTTTTCCTTTCCCTTCCCCTTTCCCTTTCCATTCCCCTTTCCCTTTCCTTTCTCCTTTCCCTTTCCCTTCCCCTTCTCCTTTCCCTTTCCCTTCCCCTTTCCCTTTCCATTCCCCTTTTCTTTTCCCTTTCTCTTTCCCTTTCCCTTTCCCTTTCCCTTTCCCTTTCCCTTTCCCTTTC
>NW_027185804.1:22960675-23016027 GCF_028583685.1 Petaurus breviceps papuanus
CCCTTTCCCTTTCCCTTTCCCTTTCCCTTTCCCTTTCCCTTTCCCTTCCCCTTTCCCTTCCCCTTCCCCTTTCCCTTTCCCTTCCCCTTTCCCTTCCCCTTTCCCTTTCCCTTTCCCTTTCCCTTTCCCTTTCCCTTTCCCTTTCCCTTTCCCTTCCCCTTCCCCTTTCCCTTTCCCTTCCCCTTCCCCTTCCCCTTTCCCTATCCCTCTCCTCTGCTCCCCTGTCCTTGTCCTTGTCCTTTTTGTATTGTCACTTTTGAATCTAAACATATTGGTTCACATCTGAACTAGTTTTATTGAGCTGATGTGTGTGTCACTTTCAATTATAGATAGAGTTTTAAAGCAGTCCCAACTCAAAACCCTACTCTGAACCTTCTGTCAGGAGAGTTTGGGTTCAATTTCTGCCTCTAGCACTTTAATTAGGGGGCCATGAGCAAGTCACTTAACCAATCTGAACTTTGTTTCCTCATTCCTAGTATCTAAACCCAGGTATTCTGACTCTAAATTCTCTTTTCTTTCTACTGTGCCACATTTGTGGGTGGCAGTAGCACAGCGTGGTTTAAAAAGTAGTCCTATAACACTTACTCTTTCTTAGCCTCAGATGGCCTGGTGTCTCCAGGTTTTTTTCTGCCACAGTTGTAAACAATAGCAAGCACTCTCTTGGATTTGGAATCCAGGTAGAGTTAGCTATATTTGGTGTATGAAATGAGACTTTTTTCTTCTTTATTTTGTTTTTACTTGTAAGAATGATAGAATCATAGATCTATTCTCTTCCCCATCCTGACTTTTCTATTTCTGTCAAAGGTATCACCATCTTCCCATTCCTTGAGTATTAAATTTGACTCCTCATTCTCTGTTACATTTCATAGCTAGTCAGTTGCCAAATCTGGACATTTTTACTCCAAAATATCTCTTGCATCTGACTTTTTCTCTCCATTCATAAAGCTACCACCTTAGCTTAGACCTTCTTCACTTCTTGCCTATACTATTGCAATGACCTCCTAATTGATCTCCATTCCTCAAGTCTCTCACCACTCCAGTTCATTCTATACAGAATTGTCACAATGATTTCTCCCAAATGCATCTCTGACCATTTGATTTTTCTACTCAGTCCAGTGTAGTCACTTCCTGTTGTTTCTAGGATAAACTATAAACTGTTCTTTTTAGCCTTTCAATCCCTGTGCAGCCCAGCCCAGACTTAACTTTGCAGCCTTGTTTGATATCACTCCTTCTTTTGCACTCTCTGACCCAGCCCAGCCAAACTGGCTTTCTCTTTGTTCCTCACACATGACATCCCCATTTCCTTTTTCCATGCCTTTGCAACATCCATCTGATTCTTCTGTTTCTAATCCCTAGGTCCAAGCAAAACAAATCTAATACTTTTTATGCGACAGCCTTTCTTATGCTTGAAGCTGCAACTGTCATGTGTCTTACCTACCTACTTTTCATTTCCAAGCTAAACACCCCAGGTTCCTTCAGTTGATGTATATATCATATGATATTGAGGCCCTTTGCCATCTTATTTATTTTTTTGTTTTATCAACATCCTTTTTAAAATGTCATACTCCTTCTCCCCAATGCCCACCCCTACTTTCTGATGTGGTCTGACAAGGAGAAAGTGAAGCAGGACTATGACATCTTTTGCTCTGTATGCTAAGCTTCTCTTAATGTAGTCTTTAACACTGAATTTGATTTTTTTTTTGGTTACCCCGTCATACTGTTGACTTATTGATTGTTATTCACTAACTCTTGCTTTCCAGATTTTTTTCTGAAGATTTATTACTCTGGTCAGGTCATCTTTTACATTTAAAGTTTATTTTTTAAACTTTAAAGTTTAAGACTTTACATTTGTACCTACTAAATATCACTTTATTAGATAACAGTCTATCATTCCAACCTATTAAGATATTTTTGGATCCTTATTCTCTCATCTACCATCTTCGTTAAGACCACTGCAGCTAACTTGGTGTCTTATGCAAATTGGACAAGCATGAGCTTGTTATCTTTGCTTTCACTCAAGTAGAATTTCAATCTGATTGATTCCTCTTGATCCTTGAATATTTTTCACTAGATTTATGCAACCAAATTTACTTATGATTCTATAACAAAATGTAATCCAAAAAAAAGTTTTGCACAGATTCTTGGAAGATAATGGAAAAGGTTTAAATAATAGTGTAATTAGATTTGTTTCACATAGTGTCACTAATGAAATTCTTCCAACATTTGATTGGGCTGGACAGACAATCACACTGTTTCAGTGGTGTTGTACAAACTTAATGCTTCTATTTATAGTACTTGTTCCGAGATTACAAATAACACAAGAAATACCTGTGTATAATTTAAAAGTAACTGAGCAACTGACTCATAGTGAAATGATCAAAACCAAGATACCGGTTGCTATGGCAACAGCATTATTTTTAAAAAGTACTTTGAAAGACTTAAGAAGTCTGATCAGTGCATTGACCAGCCATTGTTCCAGAGGGCTGATGAGAAGCAACATGCTACCTACTTCCAGACGAGTTATTGACTCAGGATGCTCGATAAGATGCGTTTCCAGGCACTTCCATTGTGGATTGATTAACTATGTATATTTGTTACAAGGGCTTTCTTTTTCTTTTTTCCTTTTTAATCTGGGAGTGGCTGGGTGACAGACTGGGGCAAGGGACAGGGTACCTTAAAAGCAAGAAAAAGCAAGACTCATAAATTTAAAAAAAATGCACAGATGAACTATAGGCAGGCTAGAAAGAATCATAGGTAATATGAACAGCTTTGAAAGTTACTTGTGAAATTTATTTGTTTTAAAATAAAAACAAGCTATATATAGTAGTGGTTACACTTTAATGAACCGTTCTCTTTTTCTTTTTATATATGGAAATGCTTATTTTATTTGGTTTTAACTTCAAAATTTTAAAAAATTTAGACAATAAAAACAAGTAGTGCCTTTTATTAGAAGCATATACTTAGTAAATATTGGTATTTTGACCCATTAAATTTCTGATGGAATTTAAAATATTGTCTAGACTGGTCTAAGCTTAAATTGAAGAGAAAGTAATATCCTTTCCAAAAGTTTTTGGCCTGTTTTTAATCATTTCAAGGAAAAAAGTTTATATATCTTTTCAGTACCAGGTAATAATGTTGAAGATAATTTATATTATTTCCTGTTATTCAACTCAAAAGTGTATACTGCTTTTTGTCTAGGCCCAAATGTATAAAGGTGAAAAAGAAAAAGTCTTTGCCCTCAAGGTACTTTACTAGGTGAACAGAAATCATGTAAATAGAAGAGGGAAGGAAGAGAGATAATAATAACTCAACGGCTTAGAAAAAGTTTTTCTGTTTTGTTATAAAGGAATTATTAATAAAAGCAACTCCATTGGGGTGGCTAGGTGGTGCAGTGAATAGAGCACCAGCCCTGGAGTCAGTAGGACCTGGTTCCATTCTGACCTCAGACACTTTACCTTTACTTAGCCGTGTGACCTTGGGCAAGTCACAACCCCAATTGCCCTGCTTTTCCCCCTCCAAAAAGTTAAAAAAAAAAAGCAACTCCAGTGACAGGAAATAATTTAGCATCTAATCTAACTTTATTAGTTTTTATTTTAAATTTTTATTTTTTTTTGCTTTTTGGAGGGGGAAGGCAGGGCAGTTGAGGTTAAGTGACTTGCCCAAGGTCACACGGCTAGTAAGTGTTAAGTGTCTCAGGTCAGATTTGAACTCAGGTCCTCCCGACTCCAAGGCTAGTGTGCTATTCACTGTGCCACCTAGATACCCCCTTTATTAGTTTTTTATTGCATTTTTAGCATTATTCAGAGAGTAAATATAAATACGGTAATGATAATTTCAAAGAATTTGCATGGTACAAAAAGAAATAAGTCAAAAAAGATGTGATGTATTAAGTCAGTATGACCACAGTGAATTCTCTTCAACAGGGTTGTGTGTACAATAGATGTATTTGTTTTCTGTTTTTCTGGTAGTGAATTTCTAGAGGACGAGGCTTGTCCCAGAGTCCCTCAGCAGGTTAGTGGCACAGTGAAGACTAGGTTCTCATTGAGTTCTCATGATCTTGACCAGTACTTTTTCAATATCTTATTCATTGAAGGCAGTCAGGGGGCAGTCAGTCACACAGTACCCTCATTTTACCAGATATTTCATTAAAGAGAGAAATTACAGCTGAGCTGAATTTCATACATTTGTTTTTTTTCTGCTTCTAAATAGTAATCGTTCTTCAAGTCTGAGTAGCATTTAACCTTTACATTTTCCTCTTTTTGTTTGACTACATCTTTGTAGTCAACAAGATTTGTAGTCTTGGAGGTCATCTTTTTAGCTTTTCTCCCCTAACCATTCTCCCTCCAATCTCAATCCAATCATTTGCCGAGTCATACCCAACCTACGTCCACATATTTTTACTTCCAATTGTCTTCTCAGAATTTGTTGTTCTATAGTGGTTTCTTGATAGATCAGTTTTAAATAGGTATTTTTATATACTACAGAGTGTATCCTGTGTTCTCAAAGGCTATGCTAGCGGAATGTTAGCACTGAAAGGTCCCACCAGACTGGAAGGTCTTAGATAGAAGCCCAAAGACTTGCCCTAGTTTTGTTGTTTGAACATTATCCTAGGGTAAACTCAAGAAGGCTCACTGCTAAGATGGCAGAGAGTGATAAATTATTTGGCCACAGCAGCTCTTAAACATTTGCTAAATTGTATAGGGATCATGATTTGTTGGTAGAAGGGAATACCCACAGAAGGAATTGTGAGATCACAAGCCATGAAGCAAGATTCAAAATTGAACCTTTATTAAGCAATTTTTGTTTGTTTTTCAGATTCGTTATATTTCACAGACTCAAGGTTTACCGGGAGAGCAGTTGTTAAATGTGGGGACAAAATCTACAAGATTCTTTTGTAGAGAAACAGATATTTCACATTCTGGTTGGAGATTAAAGGTAATGAATAAAAATCTTGAGAAAATTCTTTGTTTAAACTTGCCTTTGCTCCTCCTGTACTTTTTCCCCATTTTCAATCTGTTCCAATTTAAGAAGCCTTCTCAGTTTAACTCAGCCTATTCTATTTCTCTCCCTCCTTTCCTTCTCTTTCTCCTTACACCTTTTCTCTTTTTCTGATTTAAGTTTTTTTTCTTTCTGTAAAGGTTTTTTTTTTTTTTTGGAGGGCAATTGGGATTAGGTAACTTGCCCAAGGTGACATGGCTAGTTTTTTTGTGTGGGTGTTAAGTGTCTGAGGCCAGAACCAAACTCAGGTCCTCCTGCCTCCGGGGCTGGTGCTTTACTTAATGCGCCACCTAGCCGCCCCTAAAGGTTGTTTTATAGTTGTACTCACATTTGTCCAGGCTGTGCCTTGGCAAAATGACTTTCAAGTATTTTATGCTATTTTGTAGTTAATTTAAATGGAATTTTTTTCCTTTCCTCTTGGTTTTTTAAAATTTCAGTTTTCTTCTCAGGTCTGAATTATCTCTCTTCTCTCTCCCCTTTTGTCATCCACTAAAAATCAGCCCATTCTCCAATATGATAACAGAATCACTCGTGTTTTTCCCTTTGGTGCACTTTTATAATTTTGTATTTATAATTTCTTTTGATTATATGCTTTTCTTATAAAAATTTTAATGTTTGAGAGTGAGAGACAGAGATTGGATCTGCAATTGTGTGTATGTATACATATAACTCATGTAACCCTTGTTCTTGTGAAGCCAGTTCATGTTTTATAAGAATCGCTGACTTTAAGAATTGCTCATTCTTAATCTTTGTGTTTACGTAGTTCTTTAGCATTCGAAAGTTTTCTCCCCATTCATTCTACTTTAATTTTCATATTATGCATTATTGCTAATTACTATATGCTATTTTAAATTTCCACTGCCTTAGTATACTTAAAATATTTTAATATTTATGCCTTAAGAAAAAGAAATAAAACTGTTGTTTTTATTTATTGAATAAGACTCTTGAAGAGCATGAGGCAGAGACAGGAATGAAGTCTAAAGAAGCCAGAAAGTATATTTTCAACAGTTTGGATGACATAGTGCATGTGAGTACCATAATCTCTGCCAGCCTTATGTATTTAAAATGATGGTCTTGAAATTCCCAATGTGGCAAAATACAGTAATCATTCTTTTAGTTTGAATTTGAAGTCCTTGGTAGCTTTGAATAAATTTTCCCACCATAATTGATCCAAATCTAATTGGTTTTTATCACCTTAAAAAATTAAGTTGCAACTTTGCTTGTCAAACTTAAAAGTTAGATACTCTGTTTAAAGTTACTTTCTTTTGTTCTTTCTTACATTGCTGTGTGAAAAAAAAAAGTACTCATTTAGTTAATAATTAATTTTGTTACCTGCTCTTCTGGGTCGGACTCAGGCCAGTCCCCTGGTAGTTTAGGCTCCATATTGAAACAAAATGAGACATTCATATTTCATTCAAGAGTTAACAAAGTGAGATTTACTTAGTCATGGCAGGAAAGGGATGTTCAATAAGGAGAAGTATTGAGAACTCCTTGAGTTGATTCAGCTGAACAAAGTTCCTGTCACAGTCCACCAGCCAAGCGTCTGAGAGCCCCTCCAGTTCCTTCAGGCTGCTTTGTATTCAGGAAGTAAGGACATGATCAGAAAGGAACCGCCTGAGCCCTTGGTCCCTGGAACGAACCAACTCTTGAGAAAGGTCTCAATACCTTTTAAGGAAAAACTAACCTGACCTGCCTGGGGGTGGGTGAGGTGGGGGTCAGGGGTGTGGGGGATGTGGAGAGGTAGGATATTGCTCTGAAGCACCTGGCATGAATCCTTGGTGGCACTGGAATAGACTTTATGCCCCTTAGTTTCAAGGTACCATTATGCCTTGTGTTCTGTGCCATTTTTAAAAACCTTCATGATATTTGTGGGTCCTTTTTTCCTCTGTGGTTCAGAATGTAGCTATATTTTGATTGTAAAAATTTTCAACATATGAGACTTCCTTCCATTTCTTATTCTAGTATAAATGTATTTTCTCTTTGTTTTTTTATTTGAAATTCTGGTTTTTCAGGTGAACACAGTGATGGATTTAGAAGGAATTGATCTTTTGGCAGAGAAAGCTGATAGAAGAGAATTTGTTAGTCTGTTGAAGAAAATGTTGCTGATTGATGCTGATTTGAGAATCACTCCAGTTGAAACATTGAACCATCCTTTTGTTAACATGAAACATCTTCTAGATTTCCCTCATAGCAACCAGTATGTTCTATGCAAATATATTTTTGCTTTATTTTTGGGAAAAAATGTGACATTTTCCTAGAAAATCAAAATAGTCATCTATTCTAAACTCCACATTTGTTGAATAACAATCTCTCTGAACCTTAATTTAAGTACTTATGTAAGTGTAGTGGATAGAACTCTGAGTTTTGTGATTTAAAAAAACTCTGGTATCTGATTCTGGCTCTTGCTACTAATTTAGTTGTGTGATATTTAGTGTATCACTTATCTCATGTTCCTCATTTGTGAGTTGAAGGTATAGGTTAGGTGTCAGCAATTTTGTATTTAAAAAAGTGAAAACCATTCTTTGTTCTCAGGCCATCCCAAACAGATGGTAGGCTAGATTTGGTCCTCAGACCATCATTTGCCAACCCTAGGATTAGATGATGTCCAGGGATCCTTCTAGCTCTATGATCCTGTCATTTGTCTAAGATACATGTAATTAGAGCCAAAATTACATACACATATATACATGCATATATGCATGTCTTCATATGTGTGTGTTTGTGTTTTCATTTTTGTTACATAACAAGAATAGAATATTGACATTTTTATGACAAGGGATGCTGGTTGATGATTTTGCCTATGGAGTTTTCTGGGTGCTAGTGACACCAATTTGTGTCAGGTCCTCCTGGTCCTTTTCCCTCACCTTGACCCTCCCTAATGAGGGAGCTGGAAGTATGGAAAGGCATGAAGATGCACAGAATGGGACCATATGGAATAACTGTGCCTTTAAAGTGGTATGACCATAGTATTCATCTGCTACGATAAAAAAAAGAGTGGGGAAATGAGCTGAAGATAGGCAGCCCAGATGAAAAATTCCATAAAATGTCAGAGTCTTTTGCATTTTAGAGCTTCGGGATGACTGGAGGGATGGCGGAGGGAGGGGGAAGGTTCATTTTAGGCTACTGATTTCATTGTTGTGGGTTTCTCCTTATGAGGAAATCCCCCTCTACAAATGAACATCTTCAGCTTAGTTGCTTGAGGCACTGAGACATTATGTGACTTGCCCAGGATTGTACATATCCATATGTTTCAGAAATGGGATTGGAAGCCAGGTTTTCCTGAATCTAAGGCCTGGCCCTATCCACTACCAGATACTACCTTTCTTTATTGAGAAACTTTAAAATAGTAAGATACCCACATACATCAGACAGTTGTCTCAGACAGATAGGTCTAGAAATTCAGGAACAATTCTTTTTCTAGGGAAACTTGAATATTGGATGCAAAATAGTTATTACTACTATTTTACTATCTTCAAAAAGAGTACAGTAATAAAATTGCTTTTATTGACTTTTAAAATCTTCTATTTTTTTCCAATGAATGTTTTTTTGTATTTGTTTTGGAAATTAACCAGTATTCCTTGTACTGTCTTACTGGGCTTCTCTTTGCATGTGAGCTTTCTACTTTTTTTCTTATTCTTTTGAGAGCTTCTTATGTATCATTATATGTTTATTTTTAAATACTGTGCACTCAATTATACTTATATAAGTATATATACTTATACTTTTCTATTTTACAGTGTAAAATCTTGTTTTCATATTATGGATGTTTGCAAATCTCACTCAAACTCATATGACACAAATAATCGCAATAAAACCTCACTTATGAGACCAGTTGCCTCAGGCAGTGCTGCTAATCTGACTGCAAATTTCACCAAAATAGGCACATTAAGAAGTCAGGTAAGAATATATATTTAAGAATTTGTATTTGTGTCCTTTTTAAGTTACTCAAATTTAGATTTAGGAATATATAGAAATTTCATGCCTTTATTCTCTTAAAGCACTTCCCACTGCTCCCAATTTTTTTTCTAGTTCATTTAGAATCTAACCTTCTGACTTTGGGTTTTATCAACCTCTGTTATGTTCACTACTGGGTATATTTTGTCAGTCCATAAGAATTGCACTTTTGGGAAATAGTATGATTTTTAAAAAAATTGTATGTGGAAATTTGGAGACTGTGGAAACATTGATCTGAACAAAGCCATTTCACTGTGAATATTTCAGGCATTAACCACATCTGCCCATTCAGTTATGCACCATGGAGTACCTGTGCAGACTGGGACTGCCCAGCAGACATTGATTATCTGCCCACCAGCAATTCAAGGTATTGTTCTCTTAACTGGTGTTTCTGGTTTTGGCCTATGCTTATATTCCATAATTTCTAGGTGTAGTTGTCTTTTTAAATTTTGTTTTCTGTTTTTTGTAGCTTCTGGGTTCTAGTGCTCAGTTATTTGACCCTGAAGCTACATTTATAGTTGCCATTAACCAAATATGCCACATCTTCAGTATGTTCTGAAGAATCTGGTGCCACAAATAGTGTGCTTGTATAGAAATTAGTGGTCTGGAAGAGTTTGCAGGTAGTTTGGCAGAGTTATATGCTGCTTGAAAGCCATGTGTTTTCTGAGAATCATTGCTTTAGGTTTTCAGATTTGTGTATGGTGTCATTTATTGATACTAGCCAGCAGAATCCTACCTCATCCTACCACTCTCTGTAGTGTAGGGTTTCTTGAAGGCCCAGCAAACGACTCTGTTTTTGTTTTCCAAGGATTTAGCCTAGCTAATTTTGCAGAGGATTATTTCCAGATTGGTTGCAAGATGATTAATTTTCAGCCTGAGCACCTCTAGAAGATTACCTATTAATTTTTAGGGAGCCTTAAATTTTGCATTAAGTACTCATAGATGACCTGTGCTCTTGAATTTTAGTGAGAAGGAGGTTTTGTCCATGTAGTTTCTTAGTAATGGAAAAAATAATTTGACAAGTTTTTTTTTAATTGAATAATTTTTTTCATGGTCCTTCATTTATATTTAAAATCTGATTGACTAAACTAAAATCAAAACACAAGACTCCTGACTCCTGGTTCACTGTGGATCTCTTTAAATTGTTCATTGGTGACATCAGAAAACTTGAAGATTATATGAAAAGGGGTTCCCAGGATGTCTCTACTGTTCTCAACTCCTCCCCTTTTGGTAGAGTTCTTTCAGACTATTTTATTATATTTTAAAGTAATATAAAAGCAGTATCTAGTATGATATAGAGAAAAGAACAGTGAACCAAGAGTCAGGAGTCTTGTGTTTTGATTTTAGTTTTGCTCCAAAAGAATGCCTGTCTAAAATTAGCAAGTTAGACTGACTGAATAATCTCCAAGATCCCTAGTTATAGAAGTCTGTGATTCTGGGAAGAAGTATAAGGATGGGAACTTATATGGGGAGTGGAATTCCAGGTGAGGGAACTCGTAGGCTGGCCCCTCATCTGTACCTTGTAGGCTAGAGAATTAAATAGCTCACTTGAGAAGTCAAGTGACTTATTCAGCTTCAGTCATATAGCCAGTAGGCATTTGAAATAGTACTTCAGAATGGATCTTCTTGGCTCTTGAGTCAAGAGCTATCCTTGGGTTGCTTGCTATCCTGTGGGTCCTACTGCCTCTTGTCTATGAAACACTTGTACAGAGTCCAACTTAAAACCTCTTTGAATCGTGTTATCCTTAGCATATGCAATTGTTTTCTTGAGATACCACCAAAAGGCACAAAACTCACGTATGCCAATGTTTGTGTGGAAAAGCATTTTCCATTTAAAATTTTCAGTCAAGAAATGGGTTAGTGTTTTTTAAAGTGTCTGGCAAAGTACTTTTTAACTTTTAAGGTGGTTTATAAGTGATAAAAGGTAGGTCACAATTGCTTAATGTGGGTGTCAGAGAAAGGGCAGGGATTTTACCTGATATTAATCAGACTGTTCATAGGTTAAAATGGTGCACAACTACTCTTTTGAATTAGAAGGGATGACAGAACTTAACAGACAGGTTGTAGGGGTAAAAGGTTTGTAAGGACATCTGGACTAATATGCTCTTTCCCAACAAGGGGAAATGACTTCTGAACCCACTGGCATTTGAAGGATAGATAATAACAGCCAGCATTATTTGATTATCTAGAACTTCATAATATGTGTAAAGTTTTGCTCACTTTAAAGCATTTTATAAAATGTTAAATGTGGTTATCATTAGATAGAAATGACTTTCTCCTTTTTGGGTAAGTGGTGTAAACATTTGAGGTTGACCACTGAAGAAAGCAGGAGTAGTTAGGTCACAGTTGCACTCCCTCAGCAAACATTTATTCAGTGCCTACTAGCTGCCAAACCTGGTGCTAATAAGTGCTGAGGATACAGAGAGATGAAAAAAAAAAAAAAAAGGCCCTGCCCTCACCAGGAATGTACACACTAATTGGAGGAAACAAAATGTAAATAATTTGGTTATATACACACATATATACAGCAGGATTAGAAGGTAATTCTGAATTTGTCCTTTGGGAATTTTATGAACTCTCCCATTCCCCTTGAACCTGAATTGTTCTTATATTCCATAGCATAGTCAGTTCAGCAAGTATTTAACAAATGCCCACTATGTGCCAAGCACTCAGAATCAAAACAGCCCCTGCCATCAAAGAGCTGGAAGAAGGAGCAGGCGCAAACACAAGTACAGAGTAATTTTGAGGCTGGGGGAGTTGTAGCAATGCAATGAAAAGAACCAGCAAAGGCCTCTCTGAGGTAGGGGCTCCTGAAATTAGCTTTCATGTGATTCAGGGATTCCAAAGGAGTTGTGGGGTGGATGTGGGAGGGGCAGGGGTCCAGGTGCCTATTTAAAGGCACAGAGGAAGAAGAGAGATAGTGTTATGTCCAGAGAGGAGTAAGGAGGCCAACTTAGCTCCAAATAGAGGGAGTAAGGGGGAGATAAGTCTGCAAAAACAGATAAGAGCCAGCTTCTAGCAGAGGTTTCCAAAGTGGGAGACACCACCTCTGGGGGGTGGGGGGGGTTGCTGGAACTATTCAGGGAGGCGATAGTAGCCTTAGGTGCAATTGGGGGAAATTCAATAAAAGTAAGGGGCTGGTAGAAGCATAAGAAGAGAAGAAAAATTTGAAAAACCATTTATATGTGTTTTATCTATTGTGTAAAAGAGTCATAGTGATTACATTTTTTTCCCAAATAAACACAAAGTGAAAGTTATAACCCATCAGTGGTCACATCTGCCTACACATCTTAACAAGAAAGTATTGGCAGGTGAGCATGTTGCACCTTGTTGGGAAGTACAGCATGCATCAGCAGGAATATGTGTGTGTAATGACTTGTTTATAATATGATGCAGCATTTTGTCATCAAAATTTTAATGCAGGAAAAAGCCCACAAATTTATAATAAATTACTAAATTTAAGATGTGTCATTTAAAAAAAAATTATTTTTTTGAAATGATACACATTTCAAAAACAACAGACTGTTAAAGGTTTAAGGTAGATTTCCAGGGCGGGGGGGGGGGGGCACAGGGTATTTTTTTTTTTTAAAGGAAGCAGTAGGCCATATAAGTTTGGTCATCTCTAAGGGGTTCTAAATGACAAGCAGAAGACTGTATTGTATCTTAGAGGCTGTAGGGAACCCAAAGCAGAGGTGACAACGTCAGGCATGGGTTTTCAGAATATCAGTTTAGTTGTTGGAATAGAGGTTGGAGTGGAGAAAGAAAGGGACAGCATGAAGCTAATGAGATCGAATGGAAAGAGTACTGACTCGGGGGTCCGAAGACCTGAGTTTCCACTAGCACCTCTGACAATACCTGGGAGACCCTGGGCAGGACCTAGAACCTCTCCTCCTTAGTTTTCTTCTCTGTAAAAGAAGAGGGTTGGATTTGGTGACTTCTGAGATTGCTTTCAGCTCCAGATAGAGGTTCCTGTGGCCTCAGGCAACTCACTTAACTTTCCCGGGCCTCATTTGTATCATCTTGAAGCTTTCAACAACTATGTGAAAAGAAATTCTAAATCACTAATAATTAGATAAATACAAATTAAAGTAACTAAGATGTTCTACCTCATGCCCATCAGATGGGCAAAGTTGACAAAAAAAGAAAATAACAGATAATGTTGGGGAAGCTGGACAACAGGCATATTGATGCACTGTTGGTAGACATGTGAATTGGTCCAGCTGTTCTGGAAAGCAATGTGGAATCATGCTTAGAATTATTCAAGTGTGTATACCCTCTCAGTGATAGTACTACTGGACTTATACACCAGAGAGATCAAAGAAAGAGGAAAAGGAGCCATATGTACAAAAATACGTATAATCTTCTTTCTTGTAGTGGCAAAGAACTGGAAACCAAGGCAGGGAGGGGGCTGCCTATTGATTTGAGAAATGGCTTAAACAAATCATGGTGTGAATTGTATGGAAAGAAATGGCGAAAGAAACATGAGAAAACATATTAATTAATACATAGTAAAGTGAGCAAAACCAGGAAAATAGTTTTTAAACAGTGATAACAAAAACATCATAAAGACAACTTGGAAAAACTTGATAACCCTTATCAATGCAGTGACCAATCCTGACCCTAGAGGAATGAACATGAAACATTCTAGTTAACCTTTTAATATAGAGGTTAAGGTCTCAAAGCAGAATGAGAGAAACTTTTGGACATAACCATTGTGAGAATTTGTTTTGATCAGCTCTGCGTGTGTGTGTTACAAAGGCTTCCCCCCCCCCCCTTTTTGGAGGGCAATTGGGGTTAAGTGACTTGCCCAAAGTCACATGGCTAGTAAGTGTGTCAAGTGTCTGAGGCCAGATTTGAACTCTGGTCCTCCTGACTCCAAGGCCGGTGCTCTATTCACAAGGCTTTTTTCTCTAAGGGGGTGGGGTGGAAAGGAGGAAAAAAAATTGTTAAATGAAAAAAATAAAAGTTAAGGAACTAAAATGACTATATTGGACTAGCAAGCTTCTAAGGTTCTTTCTTGCTCAAGATCTGTGAGTAGACCTTAGCAGGAAGTTCAGTTTCAAGCCTGGCAATACCATTTGCTAGAGATGTTGGGCCTCAAATTTGAAGGGAAAGGTGACTCTGGGAAAGAGAAAGAGACATTTGGAAGAGATGTTATAGAAGTAGATTTGAGAATACTTGGCAACTGACAAGACATGGGGTAAGTGAAAAGTCAGGGATAACTCCAAGCTTAAGAATTTATGTGACAAGAAGATTGGGAGTCTCTGAGTAGAAATAGGGAAGTGTGGAAATTGGTTAGGTTTTGATGAACAGATAATGAGATGTTTAGTTAATGACATAATTGATTCTTCAGTATTGACTATTAAGTTAGATATGAGGAGAGGATTCTGGGAAGATGGTGGAGTAGGTCAGAAAATTCCTAGCTCTCAAGATTTCCCCCCATAAAAAAGATGAAATAGCATCTCAGGGCGCATATTGAGGCGTAAAAATAAATGAGTAGGGGCAGGACAGTGGCCCTCCTGGGACAATTGGAGAAGATTTGAAGAAAAGTCCCAGGCTGAGGTTTAGGCCTTGTGAAGAGTAAACACATCCAGGCTAGGTCTTAGGTCTGCTTAAACAACAAGTGGAAAGCCCTGGGGTTAGCTGGGTTGGGAGACTGCTTCAGAGGCCGCAAGAACTTTTACCCCTGGACAGTGAGGGTTGTTGGGCATCTGAGCCGGGGAAAATCAAGGGAACTTCTGCTGACAAGGAACCCCAGATCCAGCTATGCTTCGTAGACACAGGTGGGGCAAGACAAAGCACACACCACTGCCTGTAGGCACGAATAGGAGACTGGACATCTTGATTCCTGTTCCAGGCCAGAGGGGAGAATTGAAGGAGGTTCTGAGGCCAGAGGCATCACCCTCCCATACCCCAGGACTAGAGGTGATTATAAAAACTAAGCTACTACAAATAAAAGAAATTCACAGGCAACGGAGAAAGAGTCCAACTATAGAGAGTTACTATGGGAATAGAGAACACTAGGGTTCATCATCAGAGGAGGATGCTGAAGCAAATAAACCCTCCTCTGCCCCAAAGAGTAATGTCAAATGGTCACCTCAAAAAGAAATCATAGAACTTTAAAAAGACTTTAAAAATCAAATGATAGAGATTGAGGAAAAACTTAAAAATCCGAGGAAAATAAGATTATGAAAAGAAAGTCTCAACCAATTAGAAAAGGAGATCCAAAGTCTTAAGGAAGAAAACAGCTCCTTAAAAAATCAGAATTGGACAAGGCAAAGCCTACCAAGTTATAAGAGATGAATAAATGAATGAATGAATGAATATCAAGATTGAAAATGTAGAGTAGAATGTGAAACATCTCATAAGAAAAACTGATCTGGAGAACGGATCAAGAAGAGAAAACACAAAAATAATAGACTACCTGAAAGCTGTGATCAAAAAAAGAATCTTAATGCAATAACATAAGAAATAATCAAAGAAAATTGTCCTGAAGCATTACAAGAGGGGAAAGTAGAAATAGAAAAAATCCACTGATCACCACCTGAAAGAGATCCTAGAAGAACAACCCATGGAAATATTTTAGTCCAATTCTGAAACCTCCAGCTCAAGGATAAAATATTATGAGCAACAAGGAAAAAATGTCACAATTATATATGATGGTGTCACAATTAGAATTACATAAGACCTAGCAGTGGTAACCCTGAAAGACCGCACGTCTTGGAATACTATATCAAAGAGCAAAAGAACTGGGGTTCTGTCCCAAAATATCATACCCAGCAAAGCTAAGCATAATCCTCAATGGGAAAAAAAAAGGATATTTAAGGAAACCAAACCGACCTGAACTTAATAGAAGATTTGACATACAAGAGCCAAGAGAAACATAAGGTACACACAAAAGACCAATTACAAGGGACTCAGTAAGGACAGATTTTTTTTACCTTTTATGTATGTAAAATGTAAAACGCATATCTAAGGTTGTTACTAGTAATTGGGTACATCGTAAGAAAGATTGGGGTAGATCTGAGTATGATATGACTTCAATAAGTAAAACCATTTAGGAACAGCTAAAAAGAGTCATTATTCTATACAAATGAGGCACTAGAGGAAGAACAGACAGAGGAATTAGATGGAGGAAAATGCTATTAGTTCTGGAACCCTATTCTAATTGGGCATGGGTTCAAGAGGGAGCAATACATATATATCTAAAAGTATAAAAGGCTTCTAAATTCAGAAAGAAATAAAATGCTAAGAGGATAAGGGAAGGCTCTCTAGAGGGGGAGGGGGAGGCAATAAGCTAAAGGGGTATAGAAGGATTTTTAGATTTTTGGGAATAAGAGGATAAGGGAGAGATCTTTGGGGGGGTAGGTTAAGTGGAGGGCAAGGTAGTGGATAGAAGTAGAGGAATTAGGAATGATAGGAAATGAGATACAAACATAAAAACAAAGATCAGAAGAAGTAGAATTTGTTAGGGAAAGTGTGTGTGTGTGTGTGTACACACACACATTTATGTATGTGTATATATATGTGTGTTTGTGGGTGTATCTATGTGTAAATATATCTGTGCTTAATTGTAGCCTTCTGGGTGGGCGAGGAGGGGGCAAAGAACAAGGTAAAGTGTACAGCAAAGAATAAAAGAAAACTAATAAGAAAGCAAAGAAAAGATGGACAGCTCTCAGCACATTCATTATATAGGCTTTCTTGAAATGGAAATTGATTGCTATATATTTTGAATCCTCATGTTCTGCTGTGCATATAATATGCTGTTTTTTTCTTATTTTGTGTTTAAGTTTCAATATTTGTTTCTAATATGTTTCTTTTTTCTTTTCGTATTGTGTTTTTAAGTTTCAGTAATTAAAAAAAGTAGTTAGATGTGAAACTGAGGAATATATTATTACTTAGTGACAAATGGCATTTAGCATCTTTCTCAACAATCTTATCTGAATTCAGGGCATGTTCCTTGTACAAATTTTTACAGTTGATGAAAAGTAACATGAATTAGTACATGTGAGCTATTTAAATGCATGATAGCAAAGTACTCTTCTTTATTTTACCATAGTGCTGATTATACTTTTAAAGTATTTATTAAAGCGAACCTGATTAACCAGTAGTAAGGATTTTAGCTAACCTAATAGATTTGTAGCAAATTGAAATCTTGCCCATTGCTAGAAAGTCAGACTTCATAGTGGCCTTGACAAAAGAAGACTTTTGTGGGTAATAAATTTTGGAGTTTAGGTTTTGATGATTTTGGTATGGTGGGTTTGAGAATAATTGGCTTTGCCAAATTACTCTTATCAAAGTGAATTCTGCTTTTTTCTCTGAAGAAATTATTCATTGCTGCAATGTACCTACAGTGCCTGGGTGTGCTTATATTCCCTTTCTTGGAGAATTTGCTGATCAAGACATGCTTTTTGGAAGGGGTAAGAAGATCAGTAAAAATCTATAGCTTTTTCTTGAAATAATTCACACCTACTTATGAGATACTTACAGAATCCTTAGTAGTTATACAGAGGCAAAATATTCTCCAGCCATAATACATAGGACTCTGTGAAGAAAATACACAAGGGAACATGATGTTAATGTGCTTCTTGGGATTATCATTTGTGATTTCTCTGTGCAATAAAACTTACAAGATTACACTTTAACCAAAAAGAAAAACACATTTTGACTGTCTTGGCTGTCCAGACTATCCAGAAAATCACAAGATAAGTTGCTTCCAGGGATTGGTTGTATTTGAAATGTGCTTGCTAGTCCATATGGAAAGTAACTTATGTGATGGACTGGAGGTCTAGAGAAGTGTTTGTTCTAGTTTATTATCTTGTGCAGTCTTAGGAAATGTAACTAAAGGTCTCTTATAGCTATAAATTGGAGATCATATTACTTATTTGTCACGCAAAATTGTTTTGATGCTTAATATTTACAAAATGATTTGCTGTGTTTAAGACATTAACAATAATCTTTTGTGGATTAATTTTAGTGTCTTTATTTGGATCTTTGATTCTTGGATATCATGCATGCACCTATTCGCTGAAGAAATTTGTTTTGTTTCCTAAGAGAAAATCCCTTTTCATTACTGTCTGATGTGTAATCTATTGGTGTCTTACATACTTTTTGTTTTAAACTCTATTTACTTTGTACTCTAGCTTGCTAGTAACCTAGCCCCACCTCCTTTTGATTAGAGAAGAGGTGTGACACTTTTATTACTGGCCTCTTGATGTTTCTTCTTTTCTTAGGATTAGGGCATATTGCCAACAATTCCAGTTTTATGTGAGAAACAGAAAAAGTTATTTCTTGTTTTCCTGCTATCTTTCAAATGTCTTGAAGGAAACTTTTGTTAGAGATAGTCTTCAGGAGGAAGAAGAAAATAGGGTAGGCACACAATCAGGCAGGATCCTTTGAGTATTCTGTTATGCCACATATATCCTACTTTTTCCCAAATGCTTTCCTGTTCACATTACATTAAATTAAAAAACAAACAGGAATGTTGTATAAGACATTACCAAGAAGGTCCTGATGTCACAATTTTAATGGTAAAATAGTAAGAAAATGCAGCTAAATATATCATCTATTTTTGAAAGAAAAGTGTTTGGTGTTGGGTCATTGAGGCAATTAGGAAAATCTTCTTTTCACTTGGTAGCCAGATGAATGTGGAAAGTAAAATTAAACTGTAATGCTTCAGTATTTTAAGAGTTCCATGATCTTAACTGGTGTGGGTACTCCCTGTGCTAGTAGAGATCATAACCATTAATCTCATCCTGTTGATTCTTCTCCATGTTTTCTGCAGTTGAGCCTGGGGAGATCTATCCTTCTTAAGGCTCTTAAAATAAAGGCGGGGGAGGGGGGGCCAGGGAGGGAAGGAGCAGCAGACTTAATAGCTAACTTTCAGTGGAAATAGTAAACTTTTGAGGGTTGAAAATGAAATTCTTTTTTGCAGTATATATTTTTAACATAGAGATGAATCAGCTTGAAAAAGAAACTGGAAATCAAGTGCTTGAATAAGTGGACACCTCTTTTCTAACAAATTGCTTTGTCAATGGTATGCAAAGCTTGTGTGCAGAGAACTTAACTATGGTGGTTATTAATCCTATCAAATTGAATTTAGTTGGTATTTTTAAAATGCTTTCATTTTTTTCATTGTAGTTCTTATGAGCATAAGTCTTATGAAGATTTTCTTTTTTATAGGTATTCCTACAAATCCTGCTAAAGCTGGTGGTTATTCCTTAAGGGTAGATAATGCGGTTCCACTGGTCACTCAGGCCCCAGCCATTCAGCCATTACAGATCCGGCCGGGTGTTCTTTCTCAGGTTGGTCAGTTTAGCATTTTAAACTTAACTTTCCTTCCTTTTCTTATGAATCTCCATCTACTAGGCTAGCCCTATGACTCTGAAAACTTGTGGAAGCTACTGTTTATGGTGATTGAATACTTTTGTAAATGACTGGATTCTGACATAGCTACTAGTTTTTTTCTTAAGTTGTTAAGTTTGTGTAAAGGATTACTTGTTGCTTCATGAATGGTTATTTATTCAGCAGACTTGGTCTAATCGAACCCAGCAGATCCTGGTACCCCCCTGGCAACAAGTAACACCTGTAGGCCCTTCTACTGTAGCACTGACTTCTGAGACTGTGGCAGGTCCACAAAGGCTTGGAGACTGGGGGTAAGTTAAAAAGGAGAGATTTTAGAAAAACTTTCAAAATTGATTTTCCTTCAGAAATTATTTAATATTTCTAAAATTTCTCCCCAGGAAAATGATTTCACACAGCAATCATTATAACTCAGTGATCCCTCAACCTCTTCTAGCCAATCAGATAACTCTTTCAGCCCCTCAGCCAATCAGTGTGGGCATTGCACATGTTGTCTGGCCTCAGCCTGCTTCTACAAAGAAAAATAAACTCTGTCAGAACAGGTTGGTATTTAGTATTGTTGTGTAGGTGGTTTAATAATTTGGGGAATAAATTTTGCATGTGCACAAAAGGACCACTTGTGTTGTATTAGAAATAATCTTGTTTGTTTAAAAACAAACACTAAGCTAGCTCCCTTCTTAATTTCTCAGAGGTATTTTGGTAAAACTAATGGAATGGGAGCCAGGAAGAGAGGAAATAAATGCTTTCACTTGGTAAGATTGCTTTTATTGCACTTTTGATCTGTTATTTGCCTATGACATTAGTAACTTAGAGCATTAAAATATATCTACAGAAATGGCCTTTTGATTTGGGCATGAGTATATTTTACCATGTTAATGGTAATTATGTTAATAATGATTATGTTTTATACTTGTGTGAAGACTTAAGCTCTGTATGTGAATGTATACCATATGCATGATCCTATATTTTGTTTATTAAGGTATCTTAAAATGTCTATTAAATGAGTCTCTATAGAAATGAATAATGATTAATTTTTTTACAGGAGTAATTCTTTGCAGAATACCAATATCCCCAGTTCGGCATTTATTTCTCCAAAGATAATAAATATGAAAGCAGTTGAGCGAGTTAGTTGCACAGAAACACAGGACAATCATAACTTAGAAGAAGAAAAAAATGGTTGCAAAGCATCACTAAGGGAGGACCCTGATTCGTCAACTTCCGACAAGCAGCGGGAGGCTATCCTCATTACAGACACCCCGAGTCCTGTAGTGAGTGTGATCACTATTAGTAGTGACACTGATGAGGAAGACGCAGCGCAAAGTCATTCAGTTAGAAAGTAAGTGTCCTAAAAAGAGTAGTATTACTGTTGTTCTTCAAGATGTTCCTTAAGGAGAACGGTGCCCTCTTTTGTAGGGGGAAAAGCTAATCATTTTGTTTCAGTGATATTCCTTGTCTGTCAGGGTCTTTGAAGTAGATGCAGAAAAACTGTTACTTGTGGACCTCTGACTCTGCTTATCCTTCCCAAATTCAGATTCCATTGTTTTAGGACTAATGAAAAAGTTAATTGTAAAGTTAGTCTGTTCCCTTGAACTTCCTTTAGTGAAAGTCTAGACCTGTGATTTTGTTGATGAAGGGATGTCCTAGTGAGAAACTACTTCTGTCCATACCCATCAGCAGCTTTGCTGCAGTTTATAGTTAGGGGGTTTCCTGGGGCACTAGAGGATAAGCGACTTGCCCAGGGTCACACAGCCAGCATGTGTTGCCTGCAGGATTTGAATCCAGTTCTTCATGACTGAGGCAGTACTCTGTCCACTATACCATAATGCTCCTCTGCTGTTTTAAGAATGTTAGAAATTTTTCACAGGAAAGGACTGGGTCCTATAAAATGGAAAGACAGGGCGGCCAGGTGGCTCAATGAGTAAGAGCACCGGCTCCAGTGTCGGGATGACCTGGGGATCGAATCTGGGCTCAGATACTTAGCACCACACCCAGAAATAACTGGCCGTGTAACTTTGAGCAAGTTACTTAACCCCAATTGCTTATAAACAAAAAAAAAAAATGGAAAGACAGTAGAAAGCATTTAATAGAATAAATGCAGCAGTTTCTAGGTCCTTCAAAGATCACTTTCCTTGGGTGACTGTCTATATTTTCAACTGTTTTCAACTGTGTAATGGGAATAAAGAGTCTTTACTCTCAGTCTCTTTGACCTATGTTCTCTCTTCTGTTTCAGCTGTAAAGGTAGTTTAGATTGTGAAGCTTGTCAGAGCACTTTGAATATTGATCGGATGTGTTCGTTAAGCAGCCCCGATAGCACCTTAAGCACCAGTTCCTCTGACCAGTCCAGCCCATCTCCTGGCAAGAGACTGAACAGGTAAAGAAAACTCAGCAGACAGACTGCACTTAGGTCATGCCCCTTAAAAATAAATTGTAGTAAAAATCCTGAGACTTGGGAAGTGCAAGGAATGCTGGGTCTGAATATGTCCTCATGGTGGACCACTGGCAGGAAAGGATTCTGCAGCAAACTGGCTTTCTTTTATTGTATTGACAACTTCTCTCAAATAAACTGGATTAGACAGCATTTTTAAAAAATCTGCTTAGTGGTGGGAATTTCTTAATTGTTTTAGAAGAGTGAGAAATAAAAGTTCTGCTAAATGCCACATGATTTTTGAAAGCACAGGGAAGCCCAATTAGCAGGTTTTATTTCATATGACATGTTTACCATAAGAATAAAATGTATGCCAAACTATGTAGGATAAAACTGAAAAAGAAGTACTTTCTTTGTAAGCTAAAGATAATCATTACCCCATTGTCTCATAGGAAAGGCTTTGAATTGCTTTATTTCCTAGCTTTGGTGATTGATTGGCATTGCTCTGTGAATATTCTTATGCTTGGGCCTCTTAAACAGACCCATATTTTTAATGCTTCATTGATTCAACAAATACTGCATACTGTAGATAGCATCAGTGAGCCTTTCCTTATCTAACCTAGTAACCTAGTAACCAGAGTAACCTAGCTAACTCTGAAAACTGTTCAGAAACTTAAGTAAAATAAATTGACTTCAGCTTGAAGCAACTAATGAATTTTTTAGTGGCAGCTAAATTCAAATTTCAGTCTTATTTTTGTGTATTTGTTGTTTTTTCTCAATACCCAATTAGAAGATGTATTTATTAAGTGTATACCTAGTCTATGTGCTAGGTTACTATGTACTGTGTACTAGGTTACTATGTACACTGTTAGTTCTAACAGTTACAAAGATGTATCAAGGGTTCCTCACTTTAAACTAGATTATAATCTATATAGGGACACAAGGGAGTATCCATATAAATTATATGTACTGCCCTGTGTGATGTACTATAGTAATTGGTAATGTAATGGTACAATATAATAATTGGTACATATGGTGAGTACTATAGGAGTTCAGAAAAGGGAGAAACCATCCCGGATAGACAAAACAGTATCTATGGATGTGATTATTTGGGTTATAACTGATTCTTTAAAAAAAAAAAATCCATTCTAATTTTAACTCATTAGTTATCTATCTTCCCATAATATCTATTGGTATCCTTGAAGGCATAGCTCACATAGCCCATGAAACCTTTGGGATATTATGGAAAGGCAAAGAATTGAGGATGGTAATCTTTTTAAGGGAGGAATAATGTGGAGAATTAGACATTCAAATGATTCAACTGTTTGATAAAAATCTGCTGTAGAAATAAAGAAATTGACTACATAATGAACATGAAAATCTGTATCATATCCTGAATAACCTGTTTGGGATTTAGTGTTCTAATGAGCGCCTAGATTTCATATAGGCTATGTTTATTACTAATTTTAGAGAAAATATTTTCATAAAAATGCCTTTTTTTTTTAGTATGTCAGATGATGAACAGGAGAGTGGCTGTGATACCGTGGATGGCTCCCCAACCTCAGACTCTTCAGGACATGACAGTCCATTTGTAGATAGCAGCTTTGTAGAAGACTCCCCTCAAATTACAGAGTCAATAGCAGCTGTTGACACAGAAACCAAACCAGCTGTCTGTACTGTGGTGGTACCTCCAGTGACACTAGAAAATAGACTTGATTCAGATGAGCATATGGCAAATACAGGTAAATTAGGCTCTTTTCTCTCCCTGACCCTTCTCCTTGTCCTTTTTGAAGGGACTAAAATTTTCCTTTCTGAAAGAAATATCTTGTTGCTGATGTATTTTTCTTTCCACTAGTTTCCTATGCCATTGTAAGGTCTGGAAAATTATGCCCATAAAAACCTTTTTCTTTCTTAATTTTAAGATTTTGGGTAACTATGCAGAATACCAAGAAATCTAAAGGCCATTCAGATTTTTCTTAGAGAAGGAAATGTTCCAACTCTGCAATATTTTCTTGATTGCTAGATTCCATATGTCAGCCATTAGGAAAAGGTCGATCTGCTCCTGGAAGATTAAACCAGCCTTCTACTATGAGTAACCGTCAGCAAAAACTGACAACAGCATCCCAGCAGCAACATTTGAATTTCAGTCAGGTGTGTTTATTCATGAACTCTTTTGTTGTTATTGGGTTTCTAATTCATCAACTATGTCTCACTTTGTAAAAAGACCCTAGAAATGTGTGGTGCATTGATAAATTTTTTTCTCACCCTTTTCCTTATCTTAAGTAAGTTGGAAAATGAAATTAAGGATCCTTAGATTATGAATACTTCTATAAAAAGTTCTAATCTTTAGATTGTCAGATTATTTTATTCTCTCATTTTTTGTTTTAAGTGCTTTGGTCTTAATATTCTCATTCACTTCGTATAGGTTACATTAATGGTAGTTAGATCATTCTTCTATGTTTTATTACTTGTTACTTAATTACTTATGTTACTTAATTACTGTGTTTAACTTGTCCTCATGTTTAAACATTTTAAAAAATAATAAAATTATGTATAAAAAAGGGGTTTTTTTTTTCTTTGTGGTTTGATGGAAGGACCACTGGGTTTGGAGTGTGAGCTCTTAGGAAAGAATCTCAGCTCTTCTTACTACCTCTGTGACTTTGGTCACACTTGACAATTATTCCAGATATTAATTAATACAGATAATAATAATAATATACAGATAATAATAATACAGATAATTAATACAGATATTAAGCACCTACTATATGGCAGGAATTTTTCTGGGCAATGGGGATATAAGACAAAGAAAAAACAGACTCTACTGTCATTGAGTTCTTAGGGAAGACAAGAAGTATACATAAAAGCTGCATTCCCATAACCTACGTATAAAGTGAATAAATACAAATATATACAGAGTGGTTAAAGATAAAGTGATGTGGGAGGGAGTGAAGTAACAGCTGGGCGGATCAGGAAGGGCTCATGCAGAAGATGATGCCTGAGCTATCAGGGAGGAAGTGGAGGTAAGGAGGAGGGCCCTTGCAGGCATAGAGGGTCAGCCAGTACAAAGGCTTTGAAGATGACACCTGGGGTGAGAAACAGATGATCACAGAATTAGGGGAAGTAATGTTTTGGTCTTAATATTCTCATTCACTTCGTATAGGTTACATTAATGGTAGTTAGATCATTCTTCTATGTTTTATTACTTGTTACTTAATTACTTATGGAGCCACGGGCATTTGTGGAGTAGGGACATGATGACATGGTTGGATCTGTGCTTAAGGAAAATTGCTTTGGTGGCAGTGGGGAAAGACTTGTGATAAGGATACCGATGAGGACAGTGTTATTATAATTTAGGCAAGAAGTAGTGGGGGCGTCTGTGTGAGTGGGGGGAAAGGAGCTGGATGTCAGAGATGCAACTGAGTGGATATAGAGGGTGAATGAGAGTGTTGAGTCTAGGATAATCACCAACTTTCTGGACCTGAGGGTCTAAGACAGAAACTTAGGGAATGCTTGTAGCTATGGGTGATGAGCCAGTCGAGGTGGAGGAGGGTGGTCAGAGAGATGGGAGGGAAACCAGAAAAGAGGAGTGTATCTAAAGACCCAGACAGGGAGAATGTTCAGGGGCGTCATTGGTTCACAATTTCAAATGCAGCAAATATATCCAGAAGAACTAGGACTAAGAAAAGATCAGTAAGATCATTAGTCACTTTGGAGAGAACTATTTTGGTTGAGTGATGAGGTGGTCAGAAGCCAGATTACAGTTTTGAGGAGTAAGGGGATGCAGAAGGAAGTGGGGGCAGGAGTTTGGCTGAGAAGGGTAGGAGAGGTTTAGGATGATGGCTTGAGGAGATGGTAGGATAGATACAAATTTTTTGTGAGCTGGGGAGGATTGAGCATGTCTGGAGGCAAGAGAATAGGAAACAGTTGTAATGAAGAAGCTTAAGATTTGAAGGAGTGGGCAATGACTGAGGATGAGATCTTTTGGGGAAGACAGAAGGGGATAAGAGCCAGAGTACAGATAAGGAGTTGGCCTTGGCAAGGAAAAGGACCACTTCTTTGTCACAGACTGGGGAAAAGGAGGAGAGAATAGGAGATGAGGAAAATGGGGAAAGAGTAAGTTCAAATTGAATGGTGTCAGTTCTTTTTAGTAAAGTGTAAGGTGCAAAGTCCTCAGCTGAGAGGGGTGAGGCTAAAAGAGATTTCAAATAGCTTCTTTGGGAAGTGAAATCAGGAATCAGGGAGGAAGGGGAAGACTGTCACGTTGTCGCATTAGGGGTCCAGTTAAGACTGAATAGCAAGAATTTATAATGCACCTAACCATTACAGTTGTGAGACTTCCAGGCCTCAAAGTCCTGAGTTTCTTCGTTTTTATGAGGGAGAGTGAACTAGATCATCTCCTTAGGTCCCCTTAGAGCTTTGAGTCCTATGTCCCTACTTAATCAGTGATAAACATATGGACACTAAAATTCTACTCCAGTGCCTCATCCTGGCTATGCCATCAGAGCACAGGCTCTCTTGCCAGGTTCTAAAGTTTTCCTTCATAGACCTGGTAATGAACTGTGTGTCTTAGCATCCTAGGACTTACAAGCCTAATTAACTTCAGAGATAATTAGCTCATAGGATTAGTCACCAGGGAATGAGTTTGTCTTTTGGCCCCTTTTGCTCTCAAGTACTCTCTTATTTAGGCAGAGGGATTGTTAGCTATCCAGGCAGTACATGTGTTATGCAAACATGAACTTATGTCCTAATTTTGCCACATTTCTTCAATTAATTTTATTCTTATGTATAACAGTGAGTCATTTTTCTCCATGGACAGGTTCAACACTTTGGATCTGGTCATCAAGAGTGGAATGGAAACTACGGACATCGGCGACAGCAAGCTTACGTCCCAGCTCCTGTTAGCAGTCACCCCTTTGCTCTGTCACAGGGTAGCCCAAGCCACACAGTGGTGCGTGCCCCTCTGGCTGGGACTGCACCCCGCGCAGGGCAGCCTGCCCTTCTTCCGTACCCACCAGCTGCACCACTTGCTACTGCTGCGCCAGTCACCCACCTCTTGGCCTCTCCGTGTACCTCAAGACCCATATTACAGCATCCAACCTACAGTATTTCTCATCCTAATGGCATAGTTCACCAAGTCCCAGTGGGAATAAATCCCCGTCTGCTACCTTCCCCAACCATTCATCAGACTCAGTACAAACCAATCTTCCCACCACATTCTTACATTGCAGCATCACCTACTTACACTGGATTTCCATTGAGTCCAACAAAACTTAGCCAATATCCATATATGTGAGAACTCAAATACAATATATTGAAGTTCAGTGATGCAAATGTTGGATTAAAAACAAAAACATGGTATTTAATAAATATTAGCCATGGCACAAGAAAATTATTTTTTGAATCATGTAGACTTGGGTGCAATTTAAACAACTTTGAGCTTTAAAAAAACTCACTTTTAATGTGTTTTGCACATTTGGTATAACTTGTCTTTGGTCATGTTCTCTTATATAGTTACTTAGACAGGTGACTTTTGGGAGCCAAAGTCCGGTTTTGCTCCTATTATTTTTTATAAAATTGCCTTCTACTTAGTGCAAGACACGTCTACATTTGGGAAGCCATTCAGTGTACAGATTTAGAGCAACAGATGCACATGTGTCAGACGTACAGTGTACAAGTAAACTGTTTGTGTTATTATCTCTGTCTTGGTATTAAATGTTGGGTCACTTATCTAACAAAGGCGAGCTATTGTTCTCACATTTGCATGTGTCTTGCATGGGCAAAATTTTGCCTAGACATTGCTCTTAAATGTTGTCCTAATAATCTCAGCTGCATTGTAAACCGTTCCCACACATAGTGCCTTAAATATTTGAGGTTGTTAATGTTACTACATATATATAAATGTTGAGGACTGCAGCACTTAAAATTCAGATCTGCTGATTTTTTTTTGGTAGAGTGATGTTTATTTTTGGTTTTGTGTGGTATAGTTTTTGGTAGTGGGTGTTTTTTCCTTATCAAGAAGGCAGCATGTTTTGCTATAGCCAGATTCTGCTGTCTGATTTTTTTTTAATGATCTAGCTTCAAGAAAAGCAAGCAATTAGCAATGCTTATGAAAAGTTGATTCAGTTTCTTATGGGTAGCTGATAAGTAAACTCTCACAACTCCGCATTTTATAACGCTTAGTGGAACTGCAATCCAATCCAAGAAAGGTTCAGTCTGAGTGGATTTCCTACAGCGTGTAGAGGTGCAGGAAGCTGGACGTGGACTAGATAAGGAAGGGAAGTACAAAATGCTTGTTGATTCATGATGTGGTTTCATCTTAGCTTGAGCAAACCGTGCAGTATTTAATAAGTAGTAGCAGAATATTTACTATTGAAGCTTGAAAAGATGTGAGTCCTTTGTGTGAAATCCTTCATTTATGCATGTGAGAGCTTTTAAGCGTTTTACACGATGGTGTTTGTTTTTGCCTGTTGGTGGTGTGTGCTTATTTAATACATTCCGTCAGGGACAAGAAATTTTACGTGCTTTTTTTCCCACAAAGTGTGTCTTGGGTTTCTTTTTCTTCTTTTGTGTGTGTGTGTGTTTGTGTGTGTGTGTGATTGTGTGTGGTTCTGTTTAAAAGAAGTTGCTTTTGCAGCACCAAAGACTTAATCATCCATTTCCTATAAAAAGGTAGCTACTTTTTTGCATAGACCTCAAGTATATCATAGTTTAGAGATGGGATTTAGGGAAAGATATTAAAATGAGGCTGTGTTTTAGCTTATGGGCAAGTAATAAATCGTATCATTTATCTTGAATGTATCATAGATAAGCTGCTATATAATGATTGCCACTTCAGATAGCTGTGAAATTAGATGATTAACTAGTTCTTATTTAGCTTTCTAATTTCTGTATAAGTCTGATTGAATGAAATAGAAGTGGGGATTTTGATTTATACTTTGCTTTCTTGTTTGGAGTGTCATTGTAACTACTGTATTGTAAATGATGGAAGATGATTGCCTATGTTATTTTGGGGTGTGTTACTTGCATCAGTATTTTATCAACATTAACTTTTGAACTCATCGCTGCATATAAATGGGATATATCAATGTAACTTAATTATTTTTACGTTTTCATACTGGCATTGCGTAGACACTTGAGAAGCTGTATCTTGCAGGCTTGACTTAACTTTCTTTTTTGGAAACAAAATCTGGAATACAGTCTTTAGAGCATTTACTGGAATAAACAGTGCAAACAAAGCATTTGAGCTTAAAATCCCCAAATGTTTTGAAATTAGAGCATTTCTTTAAATGAATGAATTTCATACCACTAGTACAGCTGTCTTACCGAATTGTCAGTAAACTTATAAGGGATATATTTTTCTTTACTCCATTAACACAAGCAGTGTTTTATTTAATGACTATCTAGGTGAAATAAATGTGCCTAAAATTGATTTTTAAACAAAAACAAACAACAGTATTAGATCACAAAATAATACCAGCAGTACATTTTTAGATACACTGAAAATGAAGGAGCTTAATTTTTCCCACAAGTTTCAGTGTTTTTAGTAATCAACTCTATGCATTTTATACAAAGATAATTGTATATAAAATAAACATCAAAAAACGAGTAGCCTGAGAGGAATTTAAATATAATTTACACATGTAAACAAGCATAAATTTATGGAGTCAAGAAAATGTCTAAATGAACTTGTCATATGCCTTCACAGTCTTATTTTATTTATATAATCCAGCAGATTGTTGATTTCTGTCACTTGGTCCTAGGAATCAGATTTTCTCAATGCAAAATCCATTGCTGGCAATGGTTGTGTTGGGGACACCAACAATAACTGTTTTCTTTTTGTTTGGGGCCTTTCATTGCTCTGATGTATTTTATTTTCCTGTGTTTTAAGTTGTAAGGCTGTGATGATGTTACATTGACAAGTGAACTCAAAACCTTAATGTTGTCTTATAATAATATTTGTTACAGATATTCCCCAGCTAAGTATGCTACTCTTTATGGATTGTAATCATGGAAACCTTTTGCATTTTGAAGAAATGCAAATTTCTTTGGAAATTCTTTCATCTAAATTAAACAAATGGATTTTAAAAAAAAACTTCTGGAAAACTATTACCCTTCTTTAAACCATTTATAAACATTTTCTTTGTTGGTTTTAATGGCTTTTTAAATAAAACACTGCATGACTACAGAGTTGCATATTGCATACTATTTTTAATTTGCAAATTATTTTTATAAAAATGCCTGATCAATTTTTATCTTTCAGGGTGTTTAATCAGATATGCTACTGTATCAGCTAAATCTTTTGATTTTAATGTTTTAAATTTCTACTGCTAATTTTAACTTGATTTTTGTTATGTAAAAGTTAAATCACACTGCAAGGTGTAGGAAGATATTGTTTGAATAAGCCCAATGATGTAGACTTGATTACTGAATTTTAACTGTTACCTGTGTAACACTTTGTAGACTTGTGGCTCTCCCTCCCTCCCCTTCATATATCTCTCCCTCTGGCCTCCCCTTCCCACCTGCTATTCCCCCCTTCCTTTCTCTCTCTCTCATTGGTTGTTTGGGTTTGCTCTTATTTCTATGCTACACTAGTTTGTCATGTAGCAGTTGCACTGTGCAATATTACAATAAGGACTGGGAAAAATTTTTATGGCTGTAATGTGTCTTAGAGTTTGCGATAGTATTTCTCTCTAGTTCTCAGTGATTTCAATGTGACCAAGCCTTCTGTACTTTGTCACAAAAAGCGGGTTTTTCAAGTGACTATATTTTAGTGAGTGTCAAAAATAAGAATTTCTGGTGTATCACTGTCAAGACTCACTTTGAATTAAAACATACATCGCAGCAAACACTTGGCTGATTTTTATTTCTGCTAACACAAGTAGTGTTTACATACGTAAATGAGGGATTATTTACTTTAAGGCAGTCGCATATTTGTTTTAGGAAGACAGTACCACTCTTGCAGGTAAAGTCGGGATTGTGTGGTTTGCTTGGAGCCAATGCCACTGTGCTGAAAACTAGTAGGGAATGAATAGCTCCTTGAGAGTACCAGGAATAGTTCCATTCATCCATTTTTAAAATTCTTTTGGGATTGTAGAAGAAATCACTTGTTTGACCCATTTAATCAGTGAATAGTTTTGAACATACTGTAATGGAATTAAAAAAAACACAATTAGAGATAAAATTATTAACCAAATATCCTGAAATCACCCAGTTTCTCTAAAGCTAAAAGAGAAATTTGACTTATAAGATGTAGCCTTGGCATTTGGAAGAATCCAAACTACTTTTGAAAGTTACAGCAAAATAAAAAAAGAATTCTCAATATCTTATAGTCCTTCTAAATTTGTCTTCATTTTTTTTAGAAGAAATTGTTTTATTTTGAGCACTGTCCATAATTTGTGGTTGTCTTCATCACTATTACCCCATTTCATTCCATTACAAATTTCCGTTTAAGAGTATTATACTAGCCATTTTCAGAAGACTCCTTCTGTGATCTTAAGTAGATCACTTAGGTTTTTTACATATTTTAAAATCAAAATGTATTTAAATAGTACATTTTAAATGCATTTCTCTTGAAAGTGAAATAAAAAGTACACCCTACTCACCAGTAGCACCCAAAATAACTTTTAGAAAAAAAATCCTTTTAGAAGAAATAGCATGGTTATCTGTCATAAATGTAATCATTTATTGATTTCCATTTTTGAAAATGTTTTCCAATATAAATTTTCATAATTAAAATCCAGGTTCCTCAAATAGAACTTTCCTTTTTTCTTTTATCAAGTCTCATAACACTGAAGTCCCTCTACTGGTAACTGGTAAGTCTGGTAACTTCTATCTCTGGCCCCAACTGTGCTCCCATTTTTTTTACCTCTTTCTCTTTTGTCCCAGGTATGACTCACTTAAGATGTAGTTTTGATTTTTCTCCTGTAAGACTACAATAATGAATTTGCCGCTTTTATGCAGTTTTTATAATTGTGTAGTGGGTATTGCTGTCAACTTGTTCTTAGTTAAAGTTATATGTTTTTAGCCATACTTTAACAGAAACATGTTTTCATGTCTTTACATTTATATAATATAAAGGAGTACTTTGCTTTATCCATCTCCTTTCATGTTATACCTTTTGAGATTATCTACAAACTAGAAAATTCCTGACTCTTTCAAAGAATTCAATGAGGTAAGCCCCTTTTTTCCCCTGATATCTTGTTTTTATAAAACTGTAATTTCCGAATATTTTTCCCTTTCCCCTTCCCAGAAAGTTGTTCCTTGTAACAAGAGAAGACAGTTTAACAAAAACCAGCTCGTTAGCTGAGTCTGGCAGTGTATAAAATATCCCATACCCAGAGTCCCGGACATTTGCAAAAAAGAGAAGGAAGTCCATTCCCTCAATTATTCCCCAAGCTTTTTGGACATTATAATTTCACAGCATTCTGGCTTTTTTTTTAAATCCAAAGCTTCCATCTATATTATATGTATTGTTTTCTTGGTTCTACTTCAGTCAGTCAGATAATAAACATTTATTAAGCACCTAATCTGCCAGGCACTCTGGTAGGACTCTGCATCAGCTCTGAAAGTCTCCCAGACACCTATTATTTTCCACATTCATTTGTTATGATGCTGTAATATTTTATTACATTCATGTACCACTAAGTAGTCTGTGGACATCTACTTGGTGTTCAATTTTTTGCTACCACAAAAAAATCCTGCTTTGAATAAATGTGTTGATGTAGATGGGATTTTTCTGTCTATCTTTAATTTTGGTGGGCATATACCTGGCACTTGGGGGTCAACGAGATGGCACAGTGGATAGAGTGCTACACCTGGGGTCAGGACGACTCATCTTCCTGAGTTCGAATCTGGCCTCAGACATTCACTAGCTGTGGGACCTTAAGCAAGTCACTTAACCCTGTTTGCCTTGATTTCCTTATCTAGAAAATAAGCTGGAGTAGGAAAAGGCAAAACCACTCCAGTATCTTTGCCAAAAACAACTCCAAGTGGGGTCACAGAGCTGGACATGACAGAAACAACAACCGCCTAGCAGCAGGCATGGACATTGTAGTCACTTCCCCCCCTTTGTTTTCTGGAATAGTTGGAATAATTCTCAGCTCTACCAAAGGTGTGTTAATGTTGACGCTTTTTATGTCCCCACACCCCATCCAAGGTGGACTATTTCCATCTTTTCTCAATTGTTGTCCATTTGCTATGGGTTAGGTGAAGTCGTAGAGCTTTTTGGTTTGCAATTTTCCTCATCATTGTTGGACTGGTGAAGTCTTTCAGAATTACAGGGATCATCTAAAGCAGGCTAGACAGGACGGACATCTCTCCTGTTGCATAACTATCAAGTGATTGTCCAATTACTGCCTCAGAACTTGGAAGACAACTCAAGGCAGCCCATTCCACTTGTCTGCATCTGGAGCTAGGAGGAAGTTTTGTTTAAAGGTGTTCCATAGACATCTCAAATCCAACATGTCCCCAAAAGAGACCTCAACTTCCTTTCCCCAAAAGGCCCCTGGACTGTTATAGAGGATACCACCATCATCTCAGTTGCTCAGGCTTGCAGATTCTGTCATCCTCAGCTCTTTCACATCCCACAAATCCAGTTTGTTGCCATCTCTTATTTGCAGTGTCTCTGGAATACGTTCTTCTCTCCACACAGCTGCAAGCCAGATGTAGGCCTTATCACCTCACCGCTGGATTATTACAAGTTCTCTCCCTGTCTCCAGTGTCTCCTCATTGTCCAATTCCATAAATGTTTTATTAGGTGCTTACTATCTATGCACTAGGCATTGTTCTAAGTGCTGAGGGTACAAGTCTAATAGGGGAGGAAAGAAAATGATTGCTAGGGAATACCAAGTGCAGGGGCATGATATTCTGTGGGATCCAAATGGAGCTCCTAATGGAAAAAGTTCTGAGACTTGTATAAAGGAGGACTTTGAGAGTAAGTTTTTGTTCCGCCCACTAGTCAGAGGAGAGGCCACTCGGGATTGAGAAGGCTGTCAGCATCGGACAGCATGGGGACGAGATTTCAGGTGATCAGCTCTTTCCTGGAGGAGGAATAACAAATGCTCCTTGGAATGGAAACTGATAGAAAGTGGAGAGTTCCTGCTCAGCTGACAGGGATTTTCCTAAAGCACAGCTCTGGCCATGTTTTCCATCTACTCAAGTTTACTCCAGTGACTCCCTACAATCTCCAGGATTAAATCTAAAATTCCCTTCCATTTAAAGCCCTTTACAGCTTGTCCTACTCTGCCCCCACCTTCCCAGCATACTTAGACTTTACCCCCTTATATACATCTTATATTCCAGCCATACATAAGCCTTCTTGGTCACAAACATTAACAAATATTTTCTATGTGGCAGTCACTCTGCTGAGCACTGGGGATACAGAAAGGCAGTCCCTGCTCTCCTCCCCTTGTGGAGTTAACAGTCTGATAACTATGTGCATACAAGATCTGTACAGAGTAGATGGAAGGTAATCTCAGAGTGATGGGAGGGACCAAGAAGGCCTCTTTCAAAAGATGGTTTTTGAGCTATTTCTAGAAGGAAGCCAGGAAGTAGAGTTGAAGATAGTGTTCAAGATACGAGTGACAGCCAATAAAACGACCAAGTCAGGAGATGGCATGCTGTGTGCATAAACTTTCAAAGGACTTGTGTTAGTAGATTGTAAGAATCCATGAAAGACAGTAAAGCATAAGGCTAGTGGAGAAGGACTTCCCAAGTTAAGTAGAAGGTTTTATATTTGATCCTGGAGAGCCACTGGAGTTTGAGTATGTGTGTGTGTGGGGGGGGGGGGGGTTAGGGGGAGGAAGTATGGATGTGTTAGATGTGATCAGACCTGTGCTTTAGAAAGATTGCCAGCTGAGGGGAGGATAAATTGGAGTGATGAGAAACTCTAGGTAGTAAGACTAACTGCCCATTGCAGTAGTCCAGATGTGATGCAACATCCTAGAACAACACCGTGGCTGCATGAATGGAGAGCAGGGGATGAATATGAGCTCTGTTATCTGTTGTCAGATGCCACACTTGGTGGTAAGACGACATCAAGTTGGGTATTCAGGGTGAGTGAAACACAGGAGTAAAGATGACACCAAAGTTGGAAGCCTGGATGACTGAGAGGATGCTGGTACTCTGAACAGCAATAAGTTCAGAGGAGGGGAGGATTTAGAGGGAAGGATAATCAGTTCTGCTTTGAACATTTTGTATTTAAGATGTCCAAAAGGCAGCTGGAGATGTGAGAATGGAGCTCAGGAGAGGGGCAGCTAGGTGGCACAGGGGAGAGAGTGCCAGTCCTAGAGTCAGAAAGATCTGAGTTCAAATTTGTTCTCAGATATTTACTATGTGACCCTGGGTAAATCACTTAATTTCTGTTTGCCTCAGTTCCTCATCCATAAAATGGGGGTAATAATAGCATCTACCTCCTAGGGTGGTTGTGAAGATTAAAGAAGAATAATTGTAAAGCACTCAGCACAGTACCTGATATATAATAAGTGCTTCTTCACAGAGATCATAATTGAACCCATGGGAGCTTATGAAATCACCAAATGAAATAATATAGTGGGAGAACAGGGCCCAGGCAAACAAAGCCTTGGGGGATACCCATGGTTGGTAGATGTGACCTATATGAAGAACAGGCAAAGGAGACTGGAAAAGTTTGGTTAGGCAGATAGAAGAACAAGGTCACCAAAACCTAGAAAGGAAAGAATGTTCAGATGCTGATCAAATGTCAAAAGCTGTGGAGAACTCCAGAAGGATGAATAATTGAGAAAAGGAGATTAACTTTAGCAATTAAGCGATCATTGAAGAGATCATTTGGAGGGAATTAATTAGGAGAATGATGAGTTTGGAAAGTCAGGTTGCAGAGTACTGCAGAATCCTGTAAGGCAGCCACTATTAGTCAACTATCAATGGCTCCTCCTGTGCCAAGCACTGTTCTAATAACTGGTGATACACGGACATGCAAAAGAAAATCCCTGCCCAAGGAGTTTATAGTCTGTGAAAGGAAAGAAAATGGAGGTGCTGATGATAGGCAGCTTTCTCAAGTAGCCATAAAGAGGAGAAGAGGATTGTCACAAATGGGAGTGATCAGATTAAGGTTTTTGTTGTGTTTTAAGTAAGGATCCAGTAGATTAGAGTGAGGATGATAGAGGTGTCAGTCTGCTGGAGAGGGCAGGATGGGATGGTATCAAGGGTTTTGACTTGGCAAAGAAATGTCACCTCTGTGTGAGATGGGTGAAACAAACAGGGGAATACATGAGTAATACTAGAAGAGGAGAAGAGATGGCCTCTACTGATTTAGTAAAATATGAAACAAAGTCCTCTGCCAGGAGGAGATGGGATGAGAGAGGGATGCCTTGGGATAGTTTGAGCATGGATGAAAAGATGAATTGGCTAGGGAGAAGCAATGGATTACCTCCCTCAATAGACTTCTTTACGGTCCTTGCTGATCTGTTTGAATTCATTCAATGATTAGCATACTCCCACCCTTTCTCCTACCCTTCTCTACTTTGAGCCCTGAAACATCCTACTCCAGAACTACCCATCCTTTCTATTGTGCTCTCTGGAATGTCTGCTCCATAGTTAATAAGCTTGATTTCATCTTAAAACTTTTCATTCTTCCATTTCTTGCATTCACCAAGACTGTTTCTTTCTGATGACATAACCTTCTTGGCCACCAGCACTGGTTACACTTTCACTGGTCATGGGGGCAGACTTGTAATACTTGTTTCCTTTTGCTACTTTGTCACTTTCTCTACAACCATCATTCAATAACTTCTCCTCCTTTGAAGTTCATTTAATCCATATTTATCACCCAATCAAGTTTCTGATATCTGTTAGGTACCAACTCCCAGGATACTCTTTCCTTTGTCTATGAGTTTAATGCCTGGTTCACAGTGTTTACCCCTCAATCCCTGCCCCCATACTAGGAGACTTCACATACATACTGATAACTCCCTCAAAAACTTAACTTCCTAGTTCTTCAGTTCCTCATTTCCCATGACCTACTCTGCCTCATATTAGCTACACATAGAAATGATCAAGATCAAGACCTTTGATCCTGGCATCCCCCAAAGTATTCCACTTCTATGTTCAGGAACTCTGGAATTCCTTTATCTGATGGCAATCTTTTAATCATTTTCTCTGCCTTACGACACCTAACCATGACCTCCAATCCCCCCACCCCTTAGGTTTTTTTCCTACCCTATCACCCTTACATTTTCCTCCCTTCCCCATCTTGATCCTTGGTGAACCCGTTCATCTCCACACTGTCCTCTATTTTCAAGTTCCTTACCACCTTATCCTGCCCTGTCAGGACTCAATTTTGGATTCCTCCCACCTATCCTCTGCCTTTGCTCCTATTCTTATATTGTTGAGCAGAGCTGGAGAAAATCCTGAAACCTGGGGTATAGACTAAGTCCACTGCAAATTTATGTTCCATAACATCAACTGGGCACTCACAGTGTCAAGGCAATCGTTTTACTCCTTCATAATCGATTCACTGTCCTGACCATCACAGCAACTATTTCAAAGTATTCCAAGTTTTCAAACCTTCATGACCACCCCTCCCTCACTCTTTTAACTGAGGACATCACCCCACAATTCACTGAAAACCAAGAGCTCTTCCTCTCCGCTTGCTCATTTTGCATCATTCAGACATCTTCCCCTGCTATGTCTTGCTTCAGCCCATCTCAAGAAGAGCTCCTTATCTTTTCTAAGACAACATCCTCCACATGCACCTACCATGTTCTCTAGTAGGTTGTCCTTACTATCACCTCCACTATCTCTTTTACCTTGGATTTCTTCCTGTCTACTGATTGCCTCCCTGCCATCTACAAACATGCCCATGTCTTCTCCATTTTAAAAAGAACCCAAACCCTCACTTGATCCACTGATCGTTCTGTATCTCTCTTCCCTTTTGTGACGGTCTCTACTTCCTTTCCTCTCACTTTCTTAACTACAGTCTGGCTTCCAACTTCATTATTCAGCTGAAATTGCCCTTTCCAAAGTTGAATCTCTTAATTGCCAAAACTGAAGAATGACCGTTTCTCGATCCATTCTCCTTCATCTCTTCGACTTTTGATGCTGCTGATCACTGTCTTTTCCTGGATACTCTTCTCTTTAGGTTTTTGTAACATTATCCTCTCCTGACTCTCCTATCTGTCAAGCCCGTCCTTAGTCTCTTTTGCTGGGACATCACCCAAAGCTCTCCCCTGTGTGCTCTTCTCCCACTATATTATTTTTAGTGATCTCACCAGCTTCCATGGATTCAAATATTATCTCTCTGCAGATAATTCTTATATCTATTTGTCCAGCCCTAATCTCTCTTCTGACCTCCAGTCTTGTAACTCCAACTGCCTGCTGCATATATCTAACTGTATGTTCTATAGACGTGTTAAACTCAACATGCCCAAAGCTGAACATATATATCTTTTCTCCTAAATCTTCCCCCATTTTGAACTTTTCTACTTCTGTTGATGGCACCACCATTCTCCAAATCACCCAGGCTTATAACCTAGGTATTCCTTATTTGCCATATCCAATCTGTTGCCAAGTCCAGGTGATTATAACTTCTTAGCATTTCTTGTATACTTGCCCTTCTCTCTTCTGACATTACCACTACCCTGGTGCAAGCTCTCATCACCTCATGCTTGGACTATTTTAATAGCTGCTGGTTGGTTTCCCAGTCTCAAGTACTTCCCTTCATTCTATTCTGTTTTCTACTCAGTTACCAAAGTGATTTTCCTAAAGCAGAGAACTGATCGTGTCCTCCCTCCTACCCCATCCTATTCAATAAATTCCGTAAACCATGATTACTTTCAGGGTGAGATATAACATCTTCTGGTTGGCTTTTTAAAAATCTGACCACTTCCTATCTTTACAGTCTTCTTATTGCTTTACTGTCTTCTCTTCTATGATTTAGAGACATTGACTTCCTTGTTGTGCTTTGTACAAGACACTCTATCTCCCAATTTTATGCATTTTCACTGGCTTAGAATGCTCTCCTTTACCTCCACCTTCTCGCTTCCTTGACTTCCTTTAAGTCACAGCTTGAAATCTCACCTTCTCCATGAATTATTAGTGATTTTCCTCAATGCTAGTTCTAACCTTCCCTCTGACAGTACTTCCATCAACCCTCTATACAGGGGCAGCTGGATGGCTCAGTGGTTAGAGTGCTGGGCCTGGAGTCAGGAAGACCGGAGTTCAAATCTAGCCTCAGACACTTACTAGCTGTGGGACCCTGAGCAAGTCATTTAGTCTCTGCCTTAATTCAGTGGAAAAGGAAATGACAAATTACTCTAATATCTTTGCCAAGAAAATCCCATGATCAGCATGTAATTGTCTATCAGCCAATAAGAAGCATTTCTAAAAAAAATTCCTTCACATATGATCATTGAAAGCCAGAGATGAACATAGTATACGATTTAAAATTTTAAAATAAGTTAAATTACAATATTATTTTTATTTTATCAATAGCAATAAAAACTTTTATTTTTTTCCCCATCATAGTTTCCCCCCTTCTCTTTCCTCCTTTTTAAAAATCTTTTCTTTGGTCTTTATTAATTTACTTTTAGTTTACAAGATTCATTTCCACAATTCCTTGAGTTTCAAATTTTCTCTCCACCCACCCACTCCCTCCCCCCACCCCCCTGGCGGCATACAATCAAGTATAGTATCTGCAAATACTTTCACATTAGGCATTAGTCAGGTTATAAAGAAAGATTGTATCAGATGGAATGAACAATGGGAAAGAGGAAACAAAACCAAACAAGAAAAAGAAAAAGAACAGGTAGTTTGCTTCAATCTGGGTTCAAACAGTTCATTCTCTGGATGTAGACATCTCTCTCCATCATCAGACTTTTGGGGTTGACTTATAACCCTGGATTGCTTAGAAGAGTCCAGTCTACCAAAATTGTTTGTCACACATACATTGTGTCTGTAATTGTGTATAAATTTCTCCTAGCTCTACTCTTCTCACTCAGCATCAATTCGTATAAGCCTCTCCAGGTAGATATAAAGTCCATCTGCTCCTCGTTTCTTATAGCACAATAGTATTCCATTACATGCATATACCACAACTTGTTCAGCCCAATTGATGGGCACCCCTTAATTTCCAATTCTTTGTCACCCCAAAAAGAGCTGCTATAAATATTTTTGTACATGTGGGTCTTCCTCCCACTTCTATGATCTCTTTGGTATACAACCCTAGAAGTGGTATTTGCTGGGTCAAAGGGTATGAAATTATTTATAGCCCTTTGGGCATAATTCCAGATTACTCTCCAAAATGGTTGGATCAGTTCACAGCTCCACCAGCAAAGCATTAGTGTTCCAATTTGTCCACATCCTCTCCAGCATTTGTCATTTTCCTGTTTTGTCATCTTAGCCAATCTGACAGGCAACCTCAGAGTTGCTTTGATTTGGATTTCTCTAATCAACAGTGATTTAGAGCATTTTTTTCATATGCTTATAGATATCTTTAATTTCTTCCTCTGAAAGCTGCCTGTTCATATCCTTTGACCATTTATCAGTTGGGGAATGACTTGTATTCTTATAGATTTGACTCAATTCTTTGTATATTTTAGAAATGAGTCCTTTATCAGAGACATAGGTTGTAAAAATTCTTTCCCAATTTTCCACTTCCCTCCAAATCCTGGTTACATTGGATTTATTTGTACAGAAGCTTTTCAATTTAATGTAATCAAAATTATCCATTTTGCATTTTATAATGCTCTCTAATTCTTGGTTGGTCATAAAGTCTTCCCCTCTCCACAAATCTGGCAGGTAAACTATACCTTGCTTTTCAAGACTGCTTACAGTATCAGACTTTATACTTAGATCATGCACCCATTTAGACTTGATTTTGGTATATGGTGTTAGACAGTGGTCTATGCCCAGTTTCTGCCATACTATATTCCAGTTTTCCCAGCAGTTTTTGTCAAATAGTGAGTTCTTATCACAAAATCTGGGGGGTTTGGGTTTATCAAACAATAGATTACTATAGTCATTGACTGCTGAGTCTCCTGTACCCAATTTATTCCATTGATGCACTACTCTATTTCTCAGCCAGTACCAAGTAATTTTGAGGATTGCTGCTTTATAGTACAGATTAAAATCTGGTATAGCTAGTCCACCATCCCTAGCATTTCTTTTCATTAATTCCCTTGATAATCTGGACCTTTTGTTCTTCCAAATGAATTTTGTTACTATTTTTTTTCTAGCTCTATAAAGTAGTTTTTTGATAAATTGATTAGCATGGCACTAAATGTATAATTTAATTTAGGTAAAATTGTTATTTTTAATATATTTGCTCAACCCAGCCACGAGTAATTGATGTCTTTCCAATTAGTTAGATCTGACTTTATTTGTTTTGTAGTTGTGTTCATATAGGTCCTGGGTTTATTTTGGCAGGTAGATGCCCAAATATTTTATAATGTCTACAGTAACTTTAAATGGGATTTCTCTTTCTATCTTTTGCTGTTGAATTTCATTAGAAATATACAGGAATGCCGAGGATTTATGTGGGTTTATTTTATATCCTGCAACTTTGCCAAATTTATTTATTGTCTCAAGTAGTTTTTTTTTACTTGATTCTTTAAGTATATCATCATATCATCTGCAAAAACTGATAGCTTGATCTCTTCTTTGCCTAATTTGATTCCTTTGATTTCCTTTTCTTCTCTAATTGCTATTGCTAACATTTCTAGTACGAGATTGAATAAAAGGGATGATAGTGGACATCCTTGTTTCACCCCTGCTCTTATTGGAAATGCTTCTAGCTTATCTTATCCCCATTACATGTAATACTTGCTGATGGCTTTAAATAGATGCTACCTATTATTTTAAGGAAGGCTCCATTTATTCCTATTCTTTCTAGTGTTTTTAATAGGAATGGATGTTGTATTTTGTCAAAAGCCTTTTCCACATCTATTGATATAATCATGTGGTTTTTTTTCTAGTTCTATTGTTGATATGATCAATTATACTGATGGTTTTCCTAATATTAAAATATCCTTGCATTACTGGAATAAATCCTACCTGATCAAAGTGTACTATTCTTGTGATAAGTTGCTGTAGTCTTTTTGCTAATATTTTATTTAAAAATTTTGCATCTATATTCATGAGGGAAATTGGTCTATAATTTTCTTTCTTTGTTTTATCTCTTCCTGAGTTAGGTATCAGTACCATATGTGTGTCATAAAAAGAATTTGGTAGGACTTCTTCTTCATTAATTTATGCAAATAGTTTGTAGAGTATTGGAATCAATTGTTAAATGTTTGATAGAATTCACTAGTAAATCCATCTGGCCCTGGAGATTTTTTCCTAAGGAGTTCACTGATGACTTGTTCGATTTCTTTTTCTGAGATGGGGTTATTTAAGTAATTTACTTCCTCTTCAGTTAATCTGGGCAACTTATATTTTTGTAAATATTCATCCATTTCACTAAGATTGTCAAATTTATGTGCATACAATTGGGAAAAATAATTCCTAATTATTGTTTTAATTTCCTCCTCATTGGTGGTAGATTCACCCTTTTCATTTTTTGACACTCATAATTTGATTTTCTTTTTTATTTTTTTAATCATATTGACTAAGGGTCTATCAATTTTATTGTTTTTTTCATAAAACCAGCTCTTTGTTTTATTTATTAATTCAATAATTTTCTTAATTTCAATTTTATTAATCTCTCCTTTGGTTTTCAGTATTTCTAATTTAGTATTTAATTGGGAATTTCCAATTTGTTCCTTTTCTAGCTTTTTCAAATGCATGCCCAATTCATTGACCTCCCTTTTCTCTAATTTATTCATGTATGCACTCAGGGATATAAAACTTCCCCTAAGAACTGCCTTTGCTCATCTCACAAATTTTGGTATGTTGTTTCATTATTGTAATTCTCTTGAATGAAGTTACTGGTTGTTTCTATGATTTCTTGTTTGACCTACTCATTCTTTAGGATTAAATTGTTTAGTTTCCATTAGTTTTTAGTCTGTCTTTCCATGGCCCTTTATTACATATGATTTTTATTGCATCGTTATCTGAGAATGATGCATTTAATATTTCTGCCTTTCTGCACTGAATTGTGAGGTTTTTAATGTCCTAGTATGTGGTTGATTTTTGTGTATGTGCCATGTTCCACTGAGAGGAAGGTATATTTCTTTTTATCCCCATTCAGTTTTCTCCAGAGATCTATCATACCTACCCATTCTAAAATTCTATTCACCTCCTTAACTTCTTTCTTGTTTATTTTGAGGTTGGATTTATCAAGTTTAGAGAGGGGGAGATTAAGGTCCCCCACTAGTATAGTTTTGCTATCCATTTTTTCCTCTAATTCCCTTACCTTCTCCTCTAGGAATTTGGATGCTATATCACTTGGTGCATATATGTTAAGTAATGATATTGCTTCATTCTTGATGGTGCCTTTTAGCAGAATATAGTTTCCTTCCTTATCTCTTTTAATTAGATCAATTTTTGCTTTTGCTTTATCTCAGATAAGGATTGCTACCCCTGCTTTTTTTTTTTTTACTTTAGCTGAGGCATGATATATTTTACTCCAGCCTTTTACCTTTACCCTGTGTGTATCCCTCTGTTTCAGATGTGTTTCTTGTAAACAACATATTGTAGGATTATGGGTTTTAATCTATTCTACTATCTGCCTCTGTTTTATGGGAGAGTTCATTCCATTCACATTCACAGTTATGATTACTATCTGTTTCTTTCCCTCCATCCTATTCCATCCCCTGTTTATGCTTACATTTTTTCTCCCCTTCTCCTTTCCCCTTCTTAATAATTTTCCTTTTGACCACTGCCTCCCTCAGTATTCCCTTCTTATCAGCTCCCCTCCCTTTTCCTCCCCTTCCCCCTTACTTATTCCCTCCCTTCTAACCACCCCTTCCCCCCTTCATAGCCCTTCCCCCCTCCTACTGCCTGTAGGATATTTTTATGCTTAATGTAGTATGCCACCAAGAGTGACAGGAACAAATCTCATGCAAAGCTCTTCTCCCTCCCCTCTTTCCCTCTATTATGATATGTTTTGTGTCTCTTCTCCATAGAGTCCTATGCTTAACTGGTTGTATTATTCCCTCCTCGCACCAGAACCAACGAGAGAAAAGCTCATATAATACTCATCGCCCTCCCTTCTTTCCCTCTGCTATATTGTTTTTATGCCTCTTTGTGTGGAATAATTTACCCTTTTCCACTTCATTCATTCCTCTACTCCCATTGCAGTCCCTTTGTAGCCTTTAATAAGGTTTTTTTGGTCATTTTGTGTAATTTATACTCATACCCTCTACTTGTCTATAAACAGATTGCTCTTTTTAAATAACAGTGTGTGTGTGTGTGCGCGTGTGTTCCTTATTTACCTTTCTATGTCTCTCTTGAGTCTCGTAATTGGAGATGGAATTTTCCATTGAGCTCTAGCTTTTTCATCAGGAAAGTCTGGAAATCTGTTATATCATTGAATGACCATCTCCTTGCCTGGAAGAATATGTTCAGTTTCGCTGGGTAGGTGATTCTTGGTTGTAATATGAGGTCTTTTGCCTTGCAAAAAAATTGTATTCCACTGCCTCTGATCTTTCAGTGTAGAGGCTGCCAAGTCCTGTACGATCCTCACTGTGGTTCCTCGATATTTGAATTGTTTCTTCTGGCCGCTTTAAGTATTTTCTGTTTTACCTGGTAGTTCTGGAGTTTGGCCACAACATTTCGAGGACTTTTCAGTTTGGGATCTCTTTCAGGAGATGTCCAGTGGATTCTCTCAATTTCTATTTTACCCTCAGGTTCTAGTATCTCAGGGCAGTTTTCCTTGATGAGCTCTTGGAGGATGTTGTACAGGCTCATTTTTTCATCATGATTTTCTTATAGGCCTATGATTCTCAGATTATCTCTCCTGGATTTGTTTTTTACCTCATCATAGTTTCCCCCTTCTCTTTTCTCCTTCTAAGAGAGTTATCTCATATAATTAATAGTATTTTTAAAAAAAAACATGGAAAAAGAAAAATGGGGGGGGGGAAATCAGCATATCGCTAACATATACATCGAAAAGTCTGTATGTTCAATGTTCCAACCTTCACGAAGGGGCAAATTGGGGGTTGTCATTTCATATCTCTTCGTTTGAATCCTGCTTGATCTGAATAATTTTGCTGCATTGACTTTTAATTTTGATGTACAATTCTTTCCATTTACATTGTTTTAGTTACTGTGTCTGTTGTTTTCTTGACTCTGCCTACTTCACTCTGTACCAGTTTGTGTAGGTCTTTTCATGTTTTTCTGTGTTCATCACATTCATAATTTCTTAAAGCACATTATAGCATTTATTACATTCATGTTTCACAGTTTCACAGCCATTTCCAAATCGATAGGCATCCACTTTGTTTCCAATTCTTCACTACCACAAAGCGTGCTGCTATTAATATTTTGTTACATACGGGAACTTTCTTCTTATCAGTTTCCTTGCAATATAAGCCCAGTAATGGAATTTCTGTTTCAAAGGTTTTAGGCATTTTAGTCTCTTTATTTGCAGAATTCTAAATTGTTTTCCAAAAGGGTTGTGCCATTTCTCAGATCCACCAACAATATATTAAATGTGTGCCTATCATCCTACAACCCCTCCATCATTAACTTGCCATTTTTTGTCATCTTTACCAATTTACATTGTGTGAGTGGCAAAACCTCAAGATTATTATGATGTGCATTTCTGTTATTATTAGTGATTTGGCACATTCTGTCATGTGGTTGTGAATACTTTGCAGTTCATTTGAGAATTATTTGTAAATATCTTTTGACAACTCATCTACTGAGGAATGACTATTAGTTTTATATATGTGTGTGTGTGTGTGTGTGTGTCTTTGATACTAAACCCTTGTTAGAGAAATTTGATAAAAAGAGTTACCCCCATTCAACCATGTCCCTTATCATAGATATATTAATTTTGTCTGTGCAGAAGCTTTTTAGTTTCAAGTAGTCAGTTATTCATGTAATCTTTTGTAATTGTCTCTATCTCTTATTTTGTTAATAATACATCTACTTCCCATAGCTGTAAGAGGTATGTGATTTGTTTCTGTTCAAAATTTTTTTTAATAGCATGACCTCTATTATTAAGGTTGCATATCCATTTGGAATGTGGTGTGTAAGGTATAAGCCTAATTTCTACTAGCCTGCTTTTTAGTTCTCCCAGCAGATTTTAATCAAGCGAGGGTTTTTTTCTAGGTATTTTATGTTTTTTTTTTTCCATTTTATCAAACACTGGGTTATTGAATTCTATTGTTGCTGATTGTCCCTTGTTCAGTCTGGGCCATTCATCTATTTTTCTACTTTTTAATCAATACCAGAAGGTTTTGATTACTGCTGCTTTATTACATAGTATGAGGTCTGGAAGAGCTATCCTCCCTTTGTTCATTGCATTTTTCTTGATGGTCTAGATTAGAGAAAGCTCAAAATCTTCATGCCGCCTGTAAAACTCCCCAGTGATACCCAATTGGATCAAAATGCAATTGGGAAATCTTTAACAAAATAATTAAAAGTACCACACAACATAGATAATGTTAATTTGTGCTTTTCTAAGTCAATATGCATGAGTAGGGATATGTTTTTATTCAAATTTGACATTACTAGATCTTTTAGTTCTAGATCTTTTTTTTTCTCCAAATGAATTTTGTCATTATTTTGGTCAAGTACCATAAGGTATTCCTTTGTTAAATTGATTGAGATAGCATTGGAAGTATAAATCAACTTTGGCAACATTGTCACTTTTTTATTATATTGACACGGCCCAGCCAGGAACAGTGAATATTCCTCTATCTACTTAAGCTGTTCTTTATTTCTTTAAGGAGCAATTTTATACAAAATAAATTGAGGCAGCTATCATTCCAAAGTCTTAGTTAGTCCACTCAATTTTAGAGCTCTTCTTTGGGGCTAAGTTGTCCTATTGATAGCTTTTACAATTGACTCCATTTTCTAAGGAGCTCCAAGCTGTTGTGGTCCTGCCTCCTGTAATCTCAGCTACTGGGAGATTGAGTCTGGTGAGTCTCTTGAGTTCAGGAGTTCTGAATTGCAACAATTTAAGCTGTCTACACTCAGTTGGGCATTAATATGGTGAGCCCCTGGGAGTGTGTATGTGGGGGCACCAGGTTGCTTAAGAAGGGGTGAACTGACCCAGATCAGAAACAGAGTAGATCAAAGTTCTTGTGCCTATCAGAGTGGAATCAGCCCAAGAACACTCTTTGAGAAAGAGGGAGACCAAGCATTTATTTATTTATTTTTTATATACAACTCCACAGTGTTAGGGGTGTAGTCTATGACCATGGAAGTTAATTTTTCCTACCTACAATGCCATGGCACAGCAAAATATAGAGTAATAGGGTAGAGAAATTGAGCAAACTAACAAATTGTTTTCTCTTAACTATTTAATTTTCATTTTTTTCATTTGTAGTCCATGGTGGTTCTTTGAATTCTGCTTTTTGCTATGACCTTAAAACCAAAGCCTAAGTTTGAGATAGTGAATATTTCTATTTTTCAAGGTACTACAGAATGTTAGAATTTTAGAGCTGGAAAAGAATTTAGGTACCCATCAATAAAAAAGCAGTGTATGATGCACATTCAGATTAGTATGATGGATAATTGCTTACTGATTCTTAAATAGAAAATATCCATAAGCAAAGAAATGTGCTAATTATAGAATTTGTTTTAAACTGATAACTGTGCTGTATAGAGCTCTGGCTTCTGAGTTGGGGACTACTTAGTTTCAACTTTGCTATCTAATGAACAGTATAAACTTGAACATTTCCTTTATTCCCTTTGGAAGGATCCAGTCAAAGGAAGGTATTGGATTAAATCAATGGTTCCCAACCCTTTTAAGGATTTTTTGAAAATGTCTTGATTTTGTATGTGATAGTGATTGTACCATTAGTGTCTACTGACTGAAGAATGTATGATGATGCAACACACTTGTTAACACGAATAATGGTTGGTAACAAACAAATTATAAACTTCCAGACTAGATAATCACTTAAATTCCTTTCTTTCTATATGCAACTAAATACAGTAGTACTGCACTGTGACCAGAAGAGGGTGCAGGCGTTTTCTAATGATTTTGAATTCTACAGGGTTCCCACAATCTTAACTGAAGTAATCAGAGAATTGACTGAATGAAAGTCAAAGTGATTGCTGTTCCATGAAAAATATATAATTATTTTTCTCTTTTACTGCATGGAAAGTGATCCTTGATTCCATATTCTTCCTTGCTCCCCAAATCCAGTCAGTTGCCAAATTTTGTCAATTCTTTTTCTTCACTATCAGCTTTCATCTCCTCTTCAGTCAAATGGCCACCTCTTGCTTGGACTATTGAAATAAGTTCTTACCTGGTCTCCCTACCTTAAATTTCCTCACTCTCCACAGAACTGCCAAAGTAGTATTCCTGAATTAGGGTCAGTCCATGTGATTCTTCTTCTACAACTGGTCACTATTAGCCTTGGGAAGTCCTTTTCCTGGCATTTACAGCCCTTTACAGCTTGTTCCAACACCCTTCCCAAGATTAGTGTATATCAGTCCTCTTTGCCAAGAGTCCTACTCCAAGGCCTTAATGATGTGGAGATAACTGGGGGGATCTTGAATCCACTGGAATTCACTATGTTAGTGGAGTTCTGACAGATTTTGCCATAATGGAAAGACTGCAAGCATGATCAAAAGTGTGCTGGTAAAATGTTTAATAACCAGTTTTGGGGGATGGAATGGGAGTGGTAGTGGGGAAATGAGTGACCAGATCCCTTTTAAGTTTAATCTGTAATATTAACATGTGTGTGCTGGCAACCTTCCGACAGAGTTAGCAATAGCACTATCACATAACATACTCTGTAAATTTCAAATATATAGATTTTTATAAAAATCAATCCCATTAGTTTATTAAAATTTTATTTTAACATTTTAAATTTTAATTAATTCAATTAATTTTAATTAATGGAATTAATTATTTATTAATTTAAAAGTTTATTAAAATTAGTTTAAAGAAGATATTTAAGAACTCAACAAAAGGCCATATTTATACCTGAACTCATCTGTGTATCCTCATAGGCCAGGATACTTTAGCATTTGCTATTCAAATAACACCCACACTATGATATTATGTGGCAGAATACACAATAAATCACAATAAAATGTCTTGTGATAATTGATAACATTTTTCTGCCAGATTTTGAGTTATAAATTTTCTCCCCGTTTTTCCCCTACCCACCACCCCAAAATAGCAGTCCCACAGGATATCCCCTCCTCCAATATGCTCTCTCCCATACCTTCTCCCATACCCCCTTCGACTTTTTCAGTAGGGCAGGTGAATCTCTATGCCCCAGTGCCTATATAGCTTATTTCCCAATTACATGTAAAATCATATTAATAATAGTATATATATACATATACATATATATATATATATATATATTTAAACATTTGATTTTAAAACTTTGAATTCCAGATTCATTCCCTTCCTCCCTTGTCACCTACCCTTACTGGGAAGGTAAGCAATTCAGTATAAGTTGCACATGTATAGCTAATGCAAAATATTACCATAGTAGATGTATTGTAAAAGACTGACTATATTTCCCTCCCTCCTATCCCACCTCCCACTTGTTTTATTCTCTACTTTGATCCTGTACCTTTTCAAAAGTGGGTGCTTCCAACTTCCCTCCCCTCATACTGCCCTCCATTCCATCATCCCTCCTCTCATCCCCTTCCCCCCTACTCTCCTGTAGGGTTAGATACCCTATTTAGTGTGTATTTCATTCCCTCCCCAAGCCAAATTCAATGAGAATAAGGTTGACCTATTTCTTTTTTGCCTTCCTATTCTCCCCCTCCATTGTAATCATTTTCCCTTGCCTCTTCTATATGACATAGTTTACCCCATTCTGTCTCTCTCCATCTCCTCTCATTATATTCCCCTCTCACCTCTTAATTTCACCTTTTAAGTATCATCCCTTCCTATTAAATTGGTCCTGTGCCCTCTATCTATGTATACCTGTAAACATATACACACAATTCACATATGTATTCATACGCCCATATACCCTCCGATATAGACATATATATACATATACATACATATATACATATATATATATATACACATATATATATATATATTCCCTTCAACTATTTTCGTACTGAGAAAAGTTTCATCAGTTACAATTATAATTTTTCCATGTAGGAATGTTAATAGTTCAACTTTGATAAGTTCCTTATGATTTCTTTTCCCTGTTTAGCTTCTTATGCTTCTCTTGCTTCTTGTATCTGAATGTCAAATTTTCTATTCAACTCTGGTTTTTTCATCAAGAATGCTTGAAAGTCCTCTTTTCCATTGAATGACCATATTTTCCCCTGAAACATGATACTCAGTTTTGCTGGGTAGGTTATTCTTGGTTTTAATCCCAGCTCCTTTGACCTCCAGAATATCACATTCCAAGCCCTTCAATCCCTCAGTGTAGAAGCTGCCAGATCCTGAGTTATTCTGATTGTGTTTCCACAATATTCAAATTGTTTCTTCCTGGCTGCTTGTAATATTCTCTCCTTGATCTGGGAATTCTGGAACCTGGCTATAATATTCCTAGGAGTGTTCCTTTTGGGATCTTATTCAGGGGATGGGTGGATTCTTTCAACCTCTATTTTGCCCTCTTGTTCTAAAACATCAGGGCAGTTTTCCATGAGAATTTCTTGGAGGATGATTTCTAGATTCTTTCATGGCTTTCAGGTAGTCCAATAATTTTTAAGCTATCTCTCCTGGATCTATTTTCCAGGTCAGTGGTTTTTCCAATCTGTTATTTCACACCGCCTTCTATTCTTTCATTTGTTTGGATCTGTTTAATAGCATCTTGATTTCTCATAAAGTCAGTGGCTTCCATTTGCTCCAATCTTATTCTGAAGGAATGATTCTCCTCAGTGAGCTTTTGAGATTCTTTTTCCATCTGGCAAATTGGGCTTTTTAAGGCATTCTTCTCCTCATTGCCTTTTTGAGCCTCTTTTGGCATTTGAGTTAGTCTGTTTTTTAAGGTGTTATTTTCCTCAGTCAGGCTATTGACTCTCATTTCATAATTTTCTTGCATCATTCTCATTTCTCTTCCCAATTTTTCCTCCACTTCTCTTATCTGCTTCTTAAGGTCCTCTATAGCCTGTAACCAGCTCGTATTTTCTTTTGAAGCTTTTGGTGCAGGAGTTCTGACTTCACTGTCTTCCTTCTGTTCCATGCTTTGATCTTTTTGTCCCCAAAATAGGAGTCGAATGTTGTATTCTTCTGTTTGCTTTCCTTCCTTTGCCTGGTCATGTTGCCACTCAATTACTTGACTTTTGGGCTTTTTTCCATAGTAGTACTCTGCTACCAGACAGGGGAGCTTTGTACCAAACACTGGGGTTTTCTCAGCTGCCGGAGGTATTAGTTGGGTGCCCTCTCTGAAGCCTCCATACACTCTGGCAAGCTGGTCACACACCCCAAGACCTCTACTCTAGACTGCAATCCAGATCCAAGCAGGTTAAAGCAAGAGCGATTATCCCTCAGTGTGGTTTCTTGGTCCCCCTAAACTGTGCAGGCCAGGAGCTGAAGCTGCCACACGGTGGCAGCTGCACCATAGCCCTCAGTGGCTTCTTTTGCCAGGGGCAAAAGCCAAGGCACTCCCAACTACTGGGTCCCAAAGTCCACACTGCACTGACCTCTTACTTTGTCCTTAGCATCTATGTGTTGATAATTCTGGACCACCACAGCTGCTGGTGATCTGAAGTCCCTATAGCCTATGGCTGGTCAGGCCTGCCCCGGGGCTAAAACCTTCATGGAGCTGGGCTCAGCCTCCAGAGCACTGCGCTGGCTGATTCCTGAAGGCCTGCTGGGCTGTCCTAAGTGGGAGGTTAACTTCTCTGTGTCATTTCATGGGTTCTGTAGCTCCAAAGTTTGTTTAGAGTCCACTTTTACATGAATTGGTGGTGGTGGGAGCCAGAGCCTCACGGAGGTCCTATTTCTACTCTGCCATCTTCACTCTGCCCCAATAACATTTTAATAATAGAATTATAAGTAGGTTGTTTATCTTATGGAAATTTAGGGAATACAAACTGGAAATGCTTTTGTAGAAAAATATTCATGGCTCTAGAAAGGCAAAAAATTAGAAACAACTTATATATTCAAAAATTGGAGAATATTAGAATATGTATATAGTCTAGATTTGGAGCTAGCTAGGTAGTGTAGTAGAAGGAATGCAAGACCTGGAGGCAGGAAGGCCTGTGTTCAAATTCTGCCTCAAAGAATAGCTGTGTGACCTTGGGCAAGTCACCTAACCTCTGCCTCAGTTTCATCATTTCTAAAATGGGATAATAATAGCATCTACCTTCCAGGGTTGTTTTGAAGATCAAATGAGTTAATATTTGTAAAGTGCTATGTAATTACTGCAAGATAGCTGAGGTAATACTTATTATTTTGGAGGAAGTAGGGTGGTACAGTGAATAGAGTGCAATTCCTAGAATTAGGATAGACCTGCATTCAAATCTAAACCTCAGACATTTGCTAGCTGTGTGACCCTGGACAGGTTATTTTATCAGTCTGATTCAGTTTCTTCATCTGTAACAAAGGGATAATAATGGCACCTACCTCCTAGGGTTGTTGTGAGGTGAAATGTGTTAACAGATGTGAAATGCCTTGCAAATCTTAAATGCCAAATGTTATTGATATTGTATTAATGTCATGATTTTACAGATGAGAAAACTGAGGCTAAGAGAAATGAAGTGATTTGCTGGTAGTAAGTGTCTGGGGCAGGATTTGAACTCATTCTTCCTGACTCCAAGTCTAGTACTCTATCCTCTGCATCACCTGCCTGCCTGGATATTATAAATATCATGAAGTATTATGGCCCAGTACTCCAATGGATCTGTGATTGCATCAATTTTAGAAGGTCCTTCCAACAACACAGATTGTCACCTATTCACGCCTGCTGACTGTTCTGACATTATATTGGGAGTCAGGAAGTCAAATATGAGCTAGGATACTTAATTAGCTGTGTGACCCTGGGGAAATCATTTAGCTGTGTTTGCCTCAGTTTCCTAATCTGTAAAATGAACTGAAGACAGAAATGGCAAACCACTCCAGTATCCTTGCCAAGGAAACACCAAATGGGGTCACAAAGCATTGGACATGATTAAAACAGCTGACCAACAACATCCCATCCTCCGTGTACTTCTCTGAGTGATACTTATTTTCTATTCTCTGAAGACTCTTGGGCTCTACAATTTGTAGGGAAACCACATTAGCAGATTATTGGCACAGAACGTATGAGTTTTTATTCATAGGAGAAGATGGGGAGCATTGAAGGAATGCTGTAGTTCCATGGAGATGATCTAGTCCACTCTTGTCCTGTTTAAATCTCAGCACAACTGAGTTCATTTAGAAATGTCTATCCCAGATTGAGGAAGCCATGAAACAGGATGTATGATGCACACAAGGGAGTACAGAAAAGATGTAGAGAAGGTGATGGAATGGAATACAGAAGCATTTATTAAAACCCTTGCTATGTGCTGAGATTTGTGCTAAGCACTAGGGATACAAACAGTGTAATTGCTGCTCCCAAGGAACTCACACTAGATGGCAGAGACACCGCGTAAAGGACTGCTCAGGCGCAGGTTAAATTTATGGCAGAAGGACCACAGATGGTAACAGGGAAGATGATGAGGCCCTGAGGACCTTGATAAGTCAGGGCTGCATAGAGGTGCTTTTACCAAGAGCATAGTGGGTCCAAGGGTTTGAGGGGAGTGGGGATCTGCAATGCCTCTGGCAGAGAGAGGAATGTGGGAATCAGTATCCAGCTGAAAGTAGGCACCTTGCATGTGGTGACAACAGGACAGTGCACTAATGGGGGTTGTACTGGGGAAGGAAAAGGTCCATGGATCCCTTCTCGTATTGCTGTTTCATCTGCCCTCAGGTGGTAGGCTGGGGTTGGGGAGGGGAAGGTCCTCACTCTCACAGTGGGGACTGATGTAAAATGATGAGCAGCAATCCAAACCTCATACATCCTGATCCCACAACTGTATATTTCTTTTACAAAAAAAGGAAAAAAGAAAGTAAAACCAGTAATTCTATGACCATAAAAAAGAACCTAGACTTCATATTTCAAGAATCTTAAAATTAAATTGCCCAGATTTTTTTTTAAATGTGAGATACATAAATTTATTTTTTTTTTTTGCTTTTTGGAGGGCAGTTGGGGTTAAGTGACTTGCTCAAGATCACATGGCTAGTTTTTGCCCAGATTTTTTTAAAACCAGAGGGCAAAGTGAAAGGAGTGAACACCTCTTGAAATAAAGTCCAAAATGAAAATTCCCAGTAACATCGTAGCTAAAATCCAGAGCTTCCAGGTTAAACAAATACTACTGTAAGGAACCAGAAAGAAAGAATTCAAATCCTGAGGAGTCTCAGTCAGGATCACATCCAAATTAGCTGCCACAACTCAAAAGGAGTGAAGAGCTTGGAATATGGTATCCCAGAAGGCAAAGGATATGGATTTACAGCCAAGAAAAACCTACCCAGAAAAACTGAGTATGAAGCTCGGGGGGTGGGGGAAATGGACCTTTAACGAACAGAACTGTGGAGAAACTTTGAAGTTCAAACAGGAGTGAAGAGAAACATAAAAAGACAAATGTGGAAGAACAATGACAAAGAACTACACAAAGACAAACTACTTACCTTCACATACAGGGAAGTGATAACATGCACTCCCTCTGATGCCTTTCATCATCAGGATTTATAGAGGGATTCAGTTAGATGAGGCATGGAAGGAGTTCTCTTATGTCTTAATGATCTTAAGAAAAGAATGAAAGAGAGGAGAGGAATACACTGGGGTGGGGTAGGTGGGGAAGGAAGGGAAAACTATCTCATAATCTCAAGTAGACATCCATACAAACAAGATGGGGGAGGATAGCTAACATTTGAACTTCACTGTCATCTGAACTGGTCAAAAGTAGGAAAAATACCCAGAAACACAGTTGGTTACAGAAATATACTTCACTATGGGGCAGCTAGGTGACACAGTGAATAGAGCACTGGCCCTGGAGCCAGGAGGACCTGAGTTCAAATCCAGCCTCAGATACTTGATACATTTACTAGCTGTGTGACTTTGGGCAAGTCACTTAACCCCAATTGCCCTCCAAAAAGAAAAAAATACACTTCACTTAAGAGGGAATTAGGAGGGAAAGAGAAGAGGAAGGGTAGACTAAAGGAGGGATTAGTTCCAAGCAAAACAAATGCCAAGAATCTACAAAAATGTTTATAGTTCCTTGTGAGGTGACAAAGAATGAGGATCAGCAGGGGTGCCCATCAATTGAGAATGGATCAATAAGTTACCATTATAGAAATGTGATGGAATAGTATTGTGCTGTGCTCTTATCAGTATAATGACCAAGCAGGATTCCAGAGGACTAATGAGGAATCATGCTCCCCACCTCCTAATAGAAAGGTGAAGGATTCAGAGTGCAGAATGAGATAAATTTTTTTGGATATGGCCAAAGTAGAGAGTTGTTTTGATTGACTATATATATTTGTAATGGGTTTTATTTTTCTTGTACTCTCAGTTGGGACAGGGTATGGGGGTGGTGATGGGGTTAGAGGGTGAGAAGTTGGATCTTGTCTAATGAAAACATTCTCTCCTCTCTCTCTCTCTCTCTCTCTCTCTCTCTCTCTCTC
>NW_027185804.1:23016127-23040208 GCF_028583685.1 Petaurus breviceps papuanus
TCTCTCTCTCTCTCTCTCTCTCTCTCTCTCTCTCTCTCTCTCTCACTGGTTTTCTTCTTTAGAAGGGCTTTTCTGGTTACCCCTTCTCTTTATGGCATCTTGTCCCCAAAACTATCTTGTATTTATTTAGTAGACTTTTTATATACTTATTTGTGTACATGATCCCATTACATGGCCTCCCCCCATAAGACTATAAGTTTTGGAAGTCAGGGACCATTTTTCTTTTGTCCTTATATTTTCTGTCCTTGGCACAGTCCTTACACTTAATCTATACTTATTGTTTGACTAATTATTTTATTGTTGGAAAAACCAAGCAGCCCTTGACCTCGTTCCAGCTTTTGTGATACTCTTCCCCCCAGAGTTGAGTGCATGGCCCTGATGGTGTTTCTGCAGCTGTTGGGTTCATTCTTCCTGATTCTAGGTGAAGGAGTTTGAAGATAGCCCAGAGGATGAACCACCACGAGGTCCAGGGGCACAATTCATGCTAGGTTTGTGGCTGGCTGGTCTAGCATCAATGTGGAGAGTAGCCACCCATGCATAATTGAGTTAACTACTTCATTTTTTTGTCTTTTATCTCTGGTACCCAGCACAATGTTTTTACATAGTAGTACAGGATAAATAATAAATGATGAATTCATTTGACATGATTTCAGCAGCAGCACCAAGAATTTATTAAGTGCCAAGCACTGTGTTAATTAACAAAAAAAGGAAAAACATGGTTTCTGCCTTCCAGGAGCTCAGATTCTCTTCAAAATTTTATTTTTTTCAGTTATCAAGAATTCATTTTTTTTCATTTCCTACCTCCCCCCTCACTGGAAAAAAAAGAAATAAAGGTAGGAAGAAAGGAAGGAAGGAAGATGGGAGAGAGAGAAGGAAGAAAGAAAAGAAACAAGAAAGGAGAAAAGAAGAAAAAAGGAAAGGAAGAAAGAGAAAAAGAAGGTATAATTATGAAAGCATAGTCAAACAAAACAAATTCCCATATTCGTCATATTCAAAATGCATTTTTTATTCTGCCTATTAGTTCATCATCACTCTTATGACATGGGCAGTGGTCTTGTTTATTAATCCTAAGGAATCATGGTTGATTTCTTAGTTCAATAGAGTTCTTAAGTTTTTCAGAATTGTTCGTTCTTATAATACTGATGTTATAGTATAAATTGCTGTCTTGGTTCTGCTCACTTCACTCTGCTTTAGTTCCCACAGGACTTTCCATGGCTCTCTGAAACCATCTCTTTCTCTTTTCTTTCTTTCTTTCTTTCTTTCTTTCTTTCTTTCTTTCTTTCTTTCTTTCTTTCTTTCTTTCTTTCTTTCTTTCTTTCTTTCTTTCTTTCTTTCTTTCCTTCTTTCTTTCTTTCTTTCTTTCTTTCTTTCTTTCTTTCTTTCTTTCTTTCTTTCTTTCTCTCTCTCTCTCTTTCTTTCTCTCTCTCTCTTTCTTTCTTTCTTTCTTTCTCTCTTTCTTTCTCTCTTTCTCTTTCTTTCTTTCTCTCTTCCTCTCTTTCTCTCTTTTTCTTTCTTTCTTTCTTTCTTTCTTTCTTTCTTTCTTTCTTTCTTTCTTTCTTTCTTTCTTTCTTTCTTTCTTTCTTTCTTTCTCTCTTTCTCTTTCTTTCTTTTTCTTCCTTCCTTCCTTCCTTCCTTCCTTCCTTCCTTCCTTCCTTCCTTCCTTCCTTCCTTCCTTCCGCACATCAATGTGTTCCATAACATTCATATGCCAGAAATTATTCAGCCACTCCTCAATTAAAAGGCATGTCCTCAGTTTCTAGTTTTTTTTGCCACCAAAAAAAGAGTCATTACAAACATTTGTGTACACTTAGGACATTTTCCTTTTCCTCTGATGTCTTGGGGTATAAGCCGAGCAGAGGTCTAGCTGGATCTAATGACATGTGCTATTTAGTAATTTTGGGGGTAGGGTTCCAACTCTTCTTCCAGAATCATTTGTTCCCTTCCAGAATCAATTCACAGATCCACCAACAATTTTCCTGTTTAGCAAATTGCCACCAACACATTGCCACATCACCATGCCTATTTTCCCATGGCTCTTCCAATGTTTTTCATTTTCATTTTCATCAGTTTTGCCAATCTGAAGAATCACTTGAATATGCATTTCTCTAATGACTTTTGATTTGAAAAAGTTTAGAAATATGTCCATAAATAGCCTATGGGTTCAAATTCTAATACTCCAACTATAATGGACATAGAAAAAATATATAATGTAAGTGGGAGGTAATCTCAGAAGGGAAAGCATTATGTATCTTGCTTTCATTCAGATCTTCACTCAATCTACCACTAAGTATGAGGTCTCTTAACATGATTTATAGAATTATCTCCCCATGGGAACAGTGAATCATTAATACAGCAAAGTTTACAAAGAATGGAGGTAGGTCAGACTGAAGTGGCTCTTCCCATCATTCTAAAAGATGAGGCTGCTTCTCCTGGGCATGAAGTTGCCAGCTGGGCAACTTTTTGAATCAGCTTTTCATGGTGTGAATTCATCATTTTTTGGAGTATTATTTCACACCCAAATTAAGAGACATTCCATACTCTTACGTAAATGGTAATTGAATAATCTATTTATTTTCTCTATTGGACAGTGACTGCTAGGTGGCTCCATAATGCATAGAGCACCAGGTCTGAAGTCAGAAAAATTCATCTTCCTGAGTTCAAATCCAGCCTCAGACACTTCCTAGCTGTTTGACCTGGGCAAGTCACTTAACTCTGCCTCAGTTTCCTCATCTGTAAAATGATCTGGAGAAGGAAATAGCAAACTATTCCAGTATTTTAGCCAAGAAAACCCTAAATGGGGTCATGAAGAGTTGCCTGAGCAACAGCATTGGATTGTAGGTTGCTAGTAATCTTGGATTGTAATTGCTAGTGTTGATCATATGTTCGTTTAAGAGTTGCAATATGCTTTACAAATATGTCATTTGAGCCTTGCAACAATTCTGGGAGGTAAAATGAGGCATTATCCCCACTTTACAATTAATGAAACTGAGGCAGTTTAAGAGAAGTTAAATGACTTGCCTAGGCTCACACATAGTCTGGAAGTGTCTGAGGCTAGATTTGAATTCAGGTCTTCCTGACTCCTAGCCCAGTATGCTACCTACTACATTGTGTAGCTGCCTTGTAAAATAAGGGCTTTTTACCTAGATTATCTCTAAGGTACCTTTTAATTCTTTTGTTTTGAGTTGGAAAAAGGAAATGAAATCTCAAGAGGCTAAATAACTTCCCCAAAGTGATGTAAGTGATAAACCACAGAGCAGAGATTGGAAAACAGAACCTTTAACCCCATCCCATGATTCTTTTTGCCATATCATTCTGCCTCCTAGACCTTGGTCAGTTCTCTGCCTAACTTGCTCTGTTACCTTGAGAAAACCCTTTCATCCCTCCTGGCTTCCCTATTCTCATCTGACAAATGACAGGAACCTTCAGGGTCGATTCCACCTCTGAAATTCTGAGTCTTTCCAACAATGACTGCAGCCTTCGTGGGAATCTTGCCTCCTTATCACCTTATCATCCTCTTGAGTGGCTCAAGGCTCTAAGAGTGGAGCAAGGAGAAACAGGTGCTGGGACTTTTCCATCATAAAGCTCTGGGCAATCCTGTTCATTCCTTTTGCGATAAAAGAAATATGGGTAGGGGGCAGCGAGGTGGCACAGTGAATAGAGCACCGGCCCTGGAGTCAGGAAAACCTGAGTTCAAATCTGACCTCAGACACTTAACACTTATTAGCCATGTGACCTTGGGCAAGTCGCTTAACCCCAATTGCCCTGTCTTCCCTCCTCCAAAAAAAAAAAGAAAAAAAGAAATATGGGTATAATTTATGACCTTATTTGAGGAATTTCTGGGTGGATTGGTTATTCCATGAGCATTGCAAAGGAAAAAAGATGCTATGCTCATCTGTCACTGGGAGCCTGCCACAGACCTGGAGCTCCAGTGAAGATCCAGTCCAAGAATCTTTGCTTCACCTTTCTTCGTCCCCTGAGCAATGCTGCAGGAGTCCTTCCCTTCCCCCAACATACTTCATGAACCATAGGAGTGCATGGGAAATTTCCTAGCACAGAAGAGTGGGAAAGAGAAGGAAAGAAAGAGAAAGCTCATGGTGCTTATTTGAGTGGGAAGCATGAGAGAGCATCTGTTTACTTTAACTCTAATTATACATATATTAAAGCTATAGCGGTCCATATGTTGCCTGTCTGAATTCATTGGGTGCAAAAGGGAGAGAACCTGAGAAAGGAAGTCACCCCAAAGGGGAGGGGGGCAGAGCCAAGATATTTGCAGCAATTAATGTATTTTAATATCTTTATAACTCAGCAAGGAGCTACACAGGTAGACCTGGGAAAGCTAATAAGAGAAAAGCATTGCATCCCACCATGAATGGGACCAACTCTGGCTTTGAGAGCCCTCTAGTGGCCAGAGGGGATATTAAAACCTGGGGAAAGGTGGGGAGCCTTACTCCTTCCTAACAAGGACACTACTTAAGTTGGACTTAGTGTCGCCTCCTGCTGGCCGACGCAGAAACTACACTCTGATTTACTCCATAGCCTTTAAGTGGATTTTAATTTACACGCCAGCTGTTTCTTTTTATGTTCAAAGGGGGACAGCTCAGAGCAAGGCAAACAAATGTCACATGACTCTTAGAATGGAACTGGTGGCTTGACAGCAGTCTGCTTGGAGGGATTTATATTCATTCTTCCAAGGTCCACTAACCTTCATTAAAAAGCAAACATCCCTATAAGTGCAATCTAAATTACTTAAGAAAAACAACTGCTTAATGTGAATTTCCCATAAACATAGTTTTCCTTTACTTCGATGTGCTTGAAAACAAATTGCATTTCTCTGAAAGTGAGCTCTTATTTGGTCTGGCCTGAATGGCGGCACCTGCTTCATTGTGCTATAATAATAGCAATGATAACACAGCATTTTAAGGTTTACAAAATGCTTTCCTTACAGCTTTGTCAGGCAGGCTGTACTGGTAAGGTAATTTTCCAAGGTCACATAGCTAGCAAGTGGCAGAACTGGGTCCTCTCATTTCATATCCACAGCTATATGACCCCAGGTAAGTCACTTAACCTTCTTCTGGCTCAGGTTCCCCAGCCATAAAATGGGGACAATAACAGCACTTCCCTTATAGAGTTAGTGTGAGGATTAAATGAACATAGTGCTGGGTACATAATCACCACTTAATAAATGCTTGTTCCAAATTAAAACAACTCTCAGGTACCACCTCTCACCTGTTAGATCAGCTAATATGACAAAAAAGGAAAAGTATGAATGTTGGGAAAGATGTGGGAAAATTGGAACACTAATGCATTGTTGGTGGAGTTGTGAATTGATCCAACTTCTCTCCCTCTCTCTCTCTGTCTCTCTATCTCTCTGTGTCTCTCTGCCTCTGTCTCTCTGTCTCTCTCTGTGTCTCTGTCTCTCTCTCTCTTTCCTTTCTCATGGTTTTGCCCTTTTGTTCTGATTCTTCTTTTCATGACATGACTAATGTAGAATAAGTTTAATATAATTGTACATGTGTAGCCTATATCAGATTGCATGCTGTCTTGGGGAAGAGGGAGGAAAAATTGGGAACTCAAAATCTTATAAAAGTGAGTGTTGAAAACTAAAAATAAATAAATTTTCAAAAGCAATGCTTGTTCCCTTCCCTTTTTGTTATGCCATAGTTGACCAGGAAAATGTGCAAAGTTACATAGGTGTCAAAGGAAAGATTCTGTCTTGTTCCCTCTGTTATACCACTTCATCAAATACATGTCACTTTCCCACTCAATAAACCCTAGTGTCTCCCTATTATCTTTAGGAGCAAGTACAAACACATATGTCTTACACTTAAAGCCCTCTATAGCCTGACATTAGCTTACCATTCCAGGATTGTTAGTATTCTACTTCAGGCCAAGCAGAACCGGCCTTTTTACTATTTTTCACACATGACATTGTCTCTCATCTCTGGGCCCCTGTAGGGGTTGTCTCCCCATGCCTTAAGTGTCTTCCTTCCTCAGTTCTTGTCCTTAGAGTTTCTTCAAAGCTCAGCTCAAGTACCATCTCCCACCCTCTGAAATTGCCTTGTATTTTATATATATACTTATATATTAGGGGAAGAGTAAAACACTTTCCATGGAGCTGAGCATATGCCTTCATTCCTTTCTGAAGGACACATCAGTCAATCAGTCTTTCAATAAACACTTATTAAACACCTGTTATATGCCAGACATTTTACTAAGCCCTGGGCATACAAAGAGAAAGGCAATTAAGAGAGAAGTTGGAGGAGTCTTATTAACTAAGTCCTTCTGAGGAAAGTTCTGAAAGAAAAAAACTGACTATACAATAGCAGAGTCCATTGTCCCTATCTCCACACTGATGACAGTGTTCTGCTAAGAAATCTTAGTGTGCCAAAGACACATGAGAGTAGTCTGATAGAAAGCCAAACTGTCCCACATCATGGAAAGACTGGACAATTTTTCTGTTTACAGAGTAGCCCCAGAGAATGGTCAGCCTCTATAAGAACAATACCCCACACTTGTCTGTTGCTTTTGGGGGAATCAGTTGTACTTTCTGATTAGCCAATAGAGAGTAATGATGGACAATCAGTTAGATTCTGAGAAGAATCTCCTTATACATCTGTTGTGACTGACAGAGCTAAGTAAGTCTCACTGCAGATGATTATTCTTTAAAGATGGAATTGGGGATGAGTTTCCACCAAACACAGAGAACTCAATGGAATATTACCCAGCTATAGAGAAATTTCTCTTCAGATGATAAAGGAGGACCAAACTTTGAAAACCCCCCAAATCAGCATGATACCCTAGGTATAGAAGCTCCTAGGAACCCTAGTATAACCATAGGAGATTGTGATCTTAAATAAACTCAGAAATCAGACTACAGAAGGATGATTGTCAATTATCCACAAACTGAGGACGACTTGGTATAAGTGCCAGGACTGTTTGGCTGGTGACCAGAACTAGTTACGATGTACTGGGACAAATTTCAAGCTATTCTTACAGCAGATGGAATACACGAATGAGGTATGGATAATGTGTGTTTTGTATGTGGGTACAATTAATTTTATTATTTCTTTCACTATATTATGCATTATTGCTAATGAATTATGTTTCTTTATTGTGGGTGCAGGGTTGATAGAGATGCTGGTGTGCACTATTTGATATACATTGTATCTATGAGTTCCTTTGATATGTATTGCCACATAATAACAATAATAATGATAATAATAAACAGATAACATTCGCATAATGCTTTGAGATTTTCAAAGCGCTTTACATGTGTCATTTGTTCCTTACAACCATGTAAAGCAGGTGTTATTATTATCTTCATTTTACAGATGAGGAAACAGAAGCCAAAAGACGTTCAGTGAATTGCCCAGTGTCACACACTTATAAGAGGCTGAAGCAGGATTTGAACCTGGGTTTTCCTGTCTAATACTCTAATAAATGTGTCTAATACTCTAATAAATGTGCTACCTAGGCCTAGTCATACCAGATTTTAATCTGTATTATGAAGCAGCAGTCATCAAAAATACTTGGTACTGACTGAGGAATAGAGTAGTGGATCAATGGAATAGATTGGGTACTTGAGATTCAGCAGTCAATGACTATAGTAATCTACTGTTTGATAAACCTGAAGACCCCAGTTTTTGGGATAAGAACTCACTATTTGACAAAGACTGCTGGGAAAACTGGAACATAGTATGGCAGAAATTGGGCATAGACCACTATCTAACACCATACACTAAAATAAAGTCAAAATGGGTGCATGATCTAGGTATAAAGGCTGATACTGTAAGCAATATGGGAGAGCAAGGGACAGTTTACCTGTCAGATCTATGGAGAGGGGAAGACTTCATGATGAAACAAAAGTTAGAGAGCATTATAAAATGCAAAATGGATAATTCTGATTCCATTAATTGAAAAGTTTCTGTACAAATAAAGCCAATGTTACCAAGATTAAGAGGGAAGTGGAAAATTTGAAAGAATTTTTACAACCAGCATCTCTGATAAATTTCTCATTTCTAAAATACACAAAGAAATGAATCAAACCTATAAGAATACAAGCCACTCCCTAATTGATAAATGGTCAAAGGATATGAACAGGCAGTTCTCAGACGATGAAATTAAAGATATCTATAAGCATATGAAAAAATGTTCTAAATCACTATTGATTAGAGAAATGCAAATCAAAACAACTCTGAGGTACCACATCTCACCAGTCAAATTGGCTAAGATGACAAAACAGGAAAATGATAATGCTGGAGAGGATGTGAAAAAATTGGAACATGAATGCATTGTTGGTGGAGTTGTGAACTGATCTAACCATTATGGAGAGTAATCTGGAACTATGCCCAAAGGGCTATAAATAAGTGCAAACCCTTTGACCCAGCAATACCAATTCTAGGGTTATATCCCAAAGAGATCAGAGAAGTGGGAGGAGGACCTGTATGTACAAAAATATTTATAGCAGCTCTTTTTGTGGTGGCAAAGAACTGGAAATTAAGGGGATGCCCATCAATTGGGGAATGGCTGAACAAGTTGTGGTATATGAATGTAATGGAATACTACTGTGCTATAAGAAATGAGGAGCAGACAGACTTCATAATAACCTGGAGAGATTTATATAAACTGATGCTGAGTGAGGAGAATAGAACCAGGAGAAATCTGTACACAATCACAGACACAACGTATGTGTGATGTCTAACTTCAATAGAATGGGCTCCTCTCAGCAATGTAAGGTTATAAGACAACTCCAAAAGACTCACGATTGAAAGAGATATCCACATCCAGAGAAAGAGATGCATGTCTGAATGCAGATTGAAACAAACTACTTGCTGTGTTTCTTTTTCTTGTCTTGTTTTGTTTCCTCTTTCCCACTGATCATTCCATCAGTTATAATCCTTCTCTACAACCTGACTTATGATTAATGTGAAGATATTTGTAGATCCTATATTTGAGTGCATGCTGCCATGATGGGGGGGGAGGAGAGGGAGGAGGAGAAAATTTGAAACTCAAGGGACTGTGGAACTGAATGTTGGAAACTAAAAGCAAATAGACAAATCAATTTAATAAAAATAAAATAAAATAAAGTATATCACACAATGCAGTTTGGAATTACATTGTAGTTGCTGTTTGGCTACCATATTACATTGCTGACTGATTAAACTTCCAATCCACTAAAACCATTAGTCAAATAAATGTGCCACCTAGCTGCTTTTTTCATGTGTACATGTGGTCTATATATTCACTTATTTTATACAACTATTATGTATTACATGATCACATATGATGAATGTCATATTTGAGGTTATATTGTACTTTGTACTGAACCAGTATGGCATAGTATGAAATGCTGTCTGGAATACTAACACATATACTGGTTTCTCCTAAGTGATTTATAGGGTCTTCAAATTTTAAACTATGGGAAGGATATAATAATGCATTCCAGTCATACTTCAGAAAAGCTAAAAGGTCAGGAACTGTGAAAAGATAGAAATATTGAATTGTGAAAGACCTTCATATGCAAAAAATTTAATAATTTCACACCTTTGAAAGGGTCTGAAGATTGAATAGCTCAATTCTGTATCAAGAGACCAACAGAGAAATGAACTTACCTCTAGGGCACAGGATACATCCCTAACTTTGTCCCAAGCGATTGAAACATATAGCCTCAACAGGAGTCTGGCTAAATTGGGACTAATATGCCATAAGCCAAGGAAGTGTGCTTAGTTGTGGGAACTTGGCTGTAGGAATGTCAAATAGGAGATGCTAGACCCCTTCCTCCTCTTCCTGCCTGGAGGTGACAAACATCTGAACTGAGGCTCTTGAGGGAGTTAAAAAAAGAGACACTTCTGCCAACCCCAGGCTAAAGATCACAGTAGAATGAAAGATGAAAAAAAAGGCACTATACATACCCTTTGACCCAGCAATACCACTTCTAGGGCTGTATCCCAAAGAGACCATGGAAGTGGGAGGAAGACCCGTATGTACAAAAATATTGATAGTGGCTCTTTTTGTGGTGGCAAAGAATTGGAAATTAAAGGGATGCCCATCAACTGGGGAATGGCTAAACAAGTTGTAGTATATGAATGTAATGGAATACTATAGTGCTATAAGAAATGAGGAACAGACGGACTTCATAATAACCTGGAGAGTCTTATATAAAATGATGCTGAGTGAGGAGAGCAGAACCAGGAGAAATTTTTACACAATTACAGGTACAACATATGTGTGACAACCAAGTTTGGTAGACTGGGCTCTTCTCAGCAATGCAGGGTTATAAGACAACTCCAAAAGATTCATGATGGAGAGAGATGTCTACATCCAGAGAAGAACTATAGCACATTGAAGCAAACTACCTGCTCTCTTTCTTCTTCTTGTTTGGGTTTGTTTCCTCTTTCCCACTGTTCATTCCACTGGTTATTATCCTTCTTTACAACCTGACTAATGTCTAATGTGAAAGTATTTGCAGATCCTATACTTGATTTCATTGCCGCCATGGGGGAGGCAGGGGGGAGAAGAGGGAAGGGGAGAAAGTTTGAAACTCAAGGGACTGTGGAACTGAATCTTGTAAACTAAAAGTAAACAAATTAATAATAATAAAGAAAAAAGGCACTATAGTACTTAGGCTAAAGAGGGTGCTATACCATCCAGCCAAGTGAGCGGCTGCAGGTGGTGAAAGACTGATGTTGTCCAATGTAAAGTGGTCCCAGGGAGACAAGCAGATTGACCCAGCCAGTAGAGACACTGCTGTCCCTGAGAACAGCCTAGTGGTCCCAAGACCTGCTTGATCTATCTCAATGGAGGATTGACTTGTGCACCTGAGACCATCTGTCCTCTGAAAGGAGGCTTAGTTGAGCAGTGGCTAGATGTGGCTGTTACTGAAGCTCTTCCCCACAGTGAACTTCAAGAGAATCCTCCAGCAAAAGAAAGTCTATTGAAACATTTTGGCGTGCCAGTCATGAGTTGAGTTGGCCACATGTATTCTATACATGTGTGCCTCACGATCCTTATTCTTTAAATTTGTGACCACTGGATGTTGTGTGCATTTGTGGGAGAGTGTCCCCCAGGTTTTGAGGGAAATGCTTTATAATTACTGTTCTTACTCTGCCTTCTGAGTGAATGTATTTGCTAGATAACTGAGTCTACCCACTTTTGTTAAGAAAGAATGCACAGGGGGTGGCCAGGTGGCTCAGCGAGTAAGAGCACCAGCTCCAGTGTTGGGATGACCTGGAGATCGAATCCCAGGCTCAGACACTCAGCACCACACCCAGAAACAACTGGCCGTGTAACCTTGAGCAAGTTACTTAACCCCGATTGCTTAAAAAAAAAAAAAGAATGCACAGTTGGGGGCTTATGAGCTATAAGTTAGGAGGATAGTCATTCACAGGGTTACCCCCTCAAATCCTGGGAAGGAAGGAACAAGCATTTATTAAGTGACTACTATGTACGAGAATCTTTATAAACATTATCTTATTTGATCCTGAGAAGTAGGTGGAATTATTATCTCCCATTTTACAGTTGAGGAAACTGAGGCAGACAACAGGTAAACAACTTGCCCAGGGTCATACAGCTAGTAAGTGTCTATGGCCATATTCAAATTCTATTATTGTTCATTTGTTTTAGTCCTTTCTGAATCTCTGTGACCCTATTTGGGGTTTTCTTGGCAAAGATACTGGAATGGTTTGCCATTTCCTTCTCCAGCTCATTTTATAGATAGGGAAACTGAGGCAAACAGTTAAATGATTTTCCCAGGGTCACATAGCTAGTAAGTGTCTGAGGACACATTTGAACCCAGATCTTCCTGACTCTAGGCCTCAAACTCTACCCACTGCACTGCCTAGATAATCTTTCCAGGTTAGATTCAAACTCAAGTCTTCCTGATTTCAGACACAGCACTCTTTTTGCTGCACAGCATAGTTGCCTTCCTCTTTTGCGGGCTTAATCTGCCAGTGTCAGTGTGGGTTGGGGGAATGAGCCCACTTCTATCTCACTATAATCATCTATCCTTTCATCTTTCCCACTGTCTCAATCCTCCTAACATTCATTTTCACTGTGACCTCCCATATCAAAATCATGTTGGGTTATCTTCTTTCCTCAAACATCCTATATCAGCCCCTTTCCCCCATCCCTTCCCACATTCCTACTTGCCCCTTTCTTTCTTTTTTTTTTTGAGGGGGAAGGAAGGCAATTGGGGTTAAGTGACTTGCTCAAGGTCACACAGCTAGTATGTCTGGGGCCAGATTTGAACTCAGATCCTCCTGATTCCAGGGCCAGTGCTCTATTCACTGTGCCACCTAGCTGCCCATCCTTTTTCTTTATTAAGAAAACAGATACTATACTTTATGAGCATCCTTTTTTCCCCAACCCACATTTCAAAACCCCTGAGCAGCATCCCCCATTCTCTGCTCTTTTGCTCCAGTCTCTGAGAAAGAGGTGACCCTTCTCTTCACCAACGGTACTTCCTTCTACTTGTAATGGAGTATGCCTTTGATCCTCCCCTTTCATTTTCAATATTTCTCTCTCTGTTGGCTTTTTTGGACTGTTGCCTACAAATATGCCCATACTTAAAATCCCTTTTCTTGATCCTACCACCCCCTCAAGCTATCAACATCCTATATCTCTCCTCCTTTTTATAGCCAAGCTCCTAGGGAAAAAAAGCTGACCATATTCATGCCCTCCACTCTCCCTTTTTCCACTCACTTTCCGACTCTGACACCCAGCTTCTGCCCTCACCACTAATTTACCAAAGACTTTTAAATTGTTAAATCTGATGGCCTTTTCTTAATCCTTATTCTTCTTGATCTCTCTAGTTTTTGGTACTATTAGCCATTCTATTATGCTGAACAGGCAGCTAGGTGGCGAAGTGGATAGAGCCTGGAGTCAGGACAACTCATCTCCATGAGTTCAAATCCAGCCTCAGACACTTTCCAGATATGTAACTCTGGACAAGTCATCAAATGCTATTTGCCTCAGTTTCCTTATCTATAAAGTGAGTTGGAGAAGGAAATAGCAAACCACTCCAGTATCTTTGCCAAGAAAACCCCAAATGGGGTCACCAAGAGTGGAACATGACTCAACCACAATGATCCTGAGGAAGCTTTCCTGGTTCTCCTCTGCCAACAGCATCTTCTTGGTCTCCTGTTCTGGATCAACCATATCCATGTCCCTATCAGAGAGTGTATCCCAGGGCTCTATCTAGGGCCTTCTTTTCTTTTTTTCTTGACACACTCTCTTGGTGAATTCATCAGCTCTCATGAATTCATCTCTATGTAGATGAACACCAGATCTCTATATCTAGGCATAATCACCTCCCTGAGCTCAGTATCCCCAGTTACCCATTCGATATCTCCAATTCGATGTCCTATAGGACATCCTCAAACCCATCACCTCCAAAATAGATCTCCTGATCCTTTCCTCCCCCAATCCAAGCTACACTTCCTCCTCCGACATTCCCTATTTCTGTGGAGGGTATGATCATCCTTCTAAATGTCCAACTTCCCAATCTTAGCATCATCTTTCTTCTCCCTCACCTCCCACAGTCCTTGCTCGCCAACTCTAGGATAAAATTCAAAATTCTCTGTTTGGCATTTAAAGGCCCTTATGAGCTGGTTCTAGCCTACACTCTTCTAGGTTTACTACATCATTCCTCTTCCTGCACACTATATTCCAGCCAGCATTCCATCTCTCACCTCCATTTTTTATAGCACTTGCTGTTGTCCAGGCTTTTGGCACAGTCTGTAGGCTCCCATGCACAGAATGCTTTGCTCCCTATCTCCTTATTCATACACACTCAAACTTTCTGGCTTCCATTAAGATCAATTCATGCATTGACTCCTAGAAGAAGCCCTTCTTTATTCCCCTAGTCTTCAGTGGTCTCTCTGTCTTCAAATAATAATGTATATATTTACCTGTGTCCAGAGTATGTCTCCTCAGAGAGGCAGTGGAGAGAGAGCTTGCCCCTTGATGGCTGTGGGACCCTGAGCTAGTCACTATCCTGCCAGGGTGATAGGCATTCCCTTTGTCAACGAAATCTCAAGTCTAGTCCCTATCCGCTCAGAGGAAAGGGATCCCCTTGGTTTTTAGCCTTCTATCCCCAGCACTTAGCCCTGAGCCCAGAGGAGGCACTGGAAAAAGGCTTATTGGATTAGATTTTCTGTCTTCTCCCATCATGCTTACATAGCACATTGCTTTGTATGAAGCGGATGCAAAATAAATATTTGTCCGTTCGATTTACTCAGGCCCATTCCCCTGGCCTCTTCATCTGTAAAATGAGGGGAGGAAGACAAGCTTGTTTCCTCATTGTGAGACATGACAGCCCAGAGAATGTGTCTGCAAAGCACTTTTCTCCCATCCAGGGTGGAGCGCTTTGTGACTGCTCCGTTCCTTCTCCGGAACGGCCTCTTATAACCTCCACCTGGAGCAGTAGGCCTCCTCTCCTCAAGCCACTCATGCTCTTCTCCAAAGAATTATGAGGAAAATAAACAGAAGCAAGCCACCTTGCAGCGGGAAAAGGAGAGCCCAGAAGGGGGCCTTCTTGCCTTGGCTGCTTGGAAGAGCAGGGAGGGATGCACGCCTGTGGGAGTGTACTCTGTGTATGTGTGTGTGTGTGTGTGTGTGTGTGCGCGCGTGTGTGTAGTGTGTGTGTGAAGAAAGGGGGAGGGAGAGGGAGAGAGGAAAAGAGGGAGAGAGAGGAGAGGGAGAGAGGAGAGAGAGAGAGGGAGAGGGGGAGAGAGAGAAAGAGAGAGAGAGAGAGAGAGAGAGAGAGAGAGAGAGAGGGAGAGAGAGAGAGAGAGAGAGAGAGAGAGAAAGACAGGGCAGGGAGGCGGGGGGTGGCGCGCGCGTCTCTGTTTCCTCCCTTTCCTCTCTGGCTCTGGTCGCTACGTGATTTCTTTGTCAATGAAGCGCCGCTTCTCAGCTGCAATAGCATTTCCAGCCCCAGAGCGCGAGCCGGAGAGCAAGAGGGAGCTGGAGCCCGAGCCTGAGCCCGAGTGCGAGGCCGGAGGGGCGGAGAGGCAGCCCCGCCAGCCCACACGACGAGCCCCCAACCCAGCCTGCATTGACCGCTGAGGCGGGCAGCAGAGACCCGGCGGAGCGCCTGCCTGCCCACTTCGCCCACGTCCGCACTCGCGCCCGCTCCCACGACAGAGCCCCGGGGCCGCCATCCTCCCCGTGCCCACCGTTCGCTGGCTCGCGGGGGCTGGCTGGGTGCGGAAGGAAGATCCAGAGGAAGCGGCAGCGGCGTGGGAACCCCGACTCGCGGCCGGTGAGGACGCGGCTGCTGCTCGGGCGCCTGGATGCTGCCCGCGCCCCGGGCGCGCTGAAGCTTTGGGCAGCTCGAGCTCGGTGTAGCGTCCTCCCGCAGCAGCCACTCCAGCCTTGGGGCCATGGCCCGAGATGCCCGGTGAGCTGGCCGGCCCGGGGCGCGGACGTCGGGCTAGGAGACGAGGCTCTGCAGCCCCGGCGCTTCCAGGAGGACGAGGACCGGAGGCGGCTGCTGCGGCGGCGGGCGGCATTGATGTGTGAGGTGCCCCCATGGCTCCCCAGGGCCAGAGGGGCGCGGGGCCGGGGGCGCATGGGGCCAGTCGGGCCACGAGCAGCTCCAGGAGGGCTCCGAGCAGCCCGAGGCCGGCGGCCAGGGCTACTCCTCCCACGCCTCCGCTGCCGCCGCCGCCGCCGCCGCTGCTGCCGCCCCTGCTGCTGCTGTTGCTGTTGCTGGCGCTGGCCGAGCGCGGCCGCGCAGCCAACTCCGGTAAGCACCTCGGGGCGCTGGTCCCGGCTCGCCCCGGGGCTGGCAGGGGTTAGAGGGAGGGAGGGATCTTTGCAGCCCGGGAGCTGCAGGCTTGCTGTGCTCTCCTCTTTGCTTTTGCCTGCAAATCTGTTGCAGGAACACGACTGTCAGCAATCTGCCTCCGGGAAGAAAGGAATGCCACACGTGTGTGTATGTGTGCATATGTGTGTGAGTGCATTGCATTCCTTTCGCTTTCCATGCAAGTTACTGTTTCCAGATGGTCTCCTAGCAGCTACACTTCACCCCCATAAAATAGAGTGTGCTGGTGAAGCTAGGAGAGCCACGCACAAAGGGTGCATGCAGGGAATCCTATTTCAGGGTAGGGAAAGAGTCCATTCTATGGTGCCCCTAACCCACCTTCCCAACTCACACTGGCTGCTTTCAGTCTGATTAATGCAAGGACCACTGATTTCAGTTGAATTCCATGTGGATGTCCAAAGCAGGATTTCTGACTTTGGCTTACTCAGGAGACCATCCTCATTTTCTTTAGCGATATTAATCCCTGAAAAGTCAACTGTGGTCCCTTTCAGAGACCCCAGAGACTGACCCGACTCTGCTCTGTAGCAGGGCTTACAGTTAATTTTTTTTTTAAGAGAAAAGGTCCTGCCTGAATTAACCTCCTAGATTATGATAGTTATTCTTTAGGACAGTTCTTAAAAGTCTATTCTAACGACGGGGGACGCTGTTCCGTTGTCCTGTTTTGAAACTTATTCTTATTAATGAAATGAGAATGATTCTCTCCAGCCTTGGGAGAGAGCAGGCATTCATTGTCTGCTCTTAGCATATAGCTAGTTATGAAAAGCCATGGACTGCTGGTACAAGTTGGTTAGGAACAGCACCAATCTCGGCTTGCTCTAGCACAATGAGAACACACTAATCCACGATGAAATGATCACACACCCCAGAGATATGGAATGGAGATTTCCTTAACCATGAAATAGCTCAAACTTGCACTTCAGGTCCTCTAGACCAAGTAGGGTTTCCCGACTTTAGACCATGGAATCCTTTTAATTAGCTAGAAGGTATGGAAGCTTTCTTTGACATGAGAAGCTGATGAATATTTTACCTATCCATACAAGTCCTGTCTTAGAAATTGGGGTTATCATTGGCAGTTGAGTATGAATAGAGATCAGTTCATGTACTGAGGTCTGGAGATAGAGGAGTTGTGGGAAAGGAATCTGTTTCTTGGCACCAGATTTTATGCATACAATAGTTTGGTGATGTATGTTTGGCATGCTATAATAAATAATAGGAGACAAATGTAAGGCACATCGGGTTCATTAGATCAGACTGGAATAAGGAGTTTGGTTTTGAAATGATAAAATCGGTGGTTTTGTAAACTGGTATCGAAGGCTTTTTGTTTTGTATCTGGGTTTGGGCCAAGATTCTTAGGTACTGAAAGTTGTTTGGCCACCAAATAGCCTTTGATGCCCCAGGGACTCTGTGAGCTTGCTAATGTGTGCACTTGATCCAGCTCTGCAGCTCAGGGCCCATACATGCCTGCCCATCCTGAACAACTCTCCGAGTCTGCCCAGAATGTCCCCGCAGGGGCTACCTCCAATGTGCCAGGGGCCTTCCTCAAGTTCTGACGTTGGACTCATATCAGCAGAACGCACTTCATCTCTGGATGTGTCTCATTCTCCCTTTGTGACTCGCCCACTTTTTATTCTTTTCAGATCATACATTTCTCTAATGACATCCTTCATACTCCTGCCTAAACACCTCATTTGCAGTGTCTTGTAGCCCATTGATATTCACCTGGTGTTTCTCTATTGTCCTTTGGGTGATTCTCAATCTTAATTCTCTGGTCACTGCCCAGCAGCCATATGATATCTTAGGAAGAATCTTGCTGTTAACAACACAGGCCTTTGTTTCTCTGGCCATCACATAGATATCATATATGTCAAGCAGTAACTAGTGCTTTTGTAGGATGACCTCACTCATTCCCAGCTCCTTGCCTCCTGGTCCCTCTTGCCTTCTTCATCCACTGATCATTCTGAATCTCTGATCCTTTTCAGAGTTAAACATCCTCTGTCCTTCATGGCTAAGGTTTAAAGGTTTCCTATTTGTACCCCCTGTTTTGGCGGTCTGTCTCACCTTCTCACCTTTTTTTTTTGTTTGTGTGTGTTTGGGGATAGAGCAAAGATGGTGGGAAAGATTCCTTGGTTAACAGTGGAGGAGAGAGTTAAACAATAATGGCCTTTATCTAGCTCTGTTAGGTTTATGAAGCACTTTCCATATATATTTTTTCCATTTGTTCTTCATGACAACTCCATAGGGTAGGTGCTATTATTATCCTCATTTTATAGTTGAAACATCTGAGGCTGATGGGGTTAAATGATTTATCCAGGATCACATAGCTAATAAATATCTGAGGCAGGATTTGAATTCAGGTCTTTCAGACTCCAAGTGGGTAGTGCTCTACCCATTTTACCACTTAGTTGACTTGACTACAAGAAAACCTTGAAAGCCCCATATTGTTGTAATCAGAGATTTAGAACTGCCTTCTCCTTTTCCTTAGGGTCCTCTATGGGCTCCTTGCTGTTTTGGTCTTCTCCCCAAGACTCTGAGCTCTATTGTCCTGCATCACCATTTGTTGCCAGACTTCTCCCTTGCCAGTTTGTTTACTTTCTCCTTACACATGATTAGCTCCTCTCTCATTCTTAGTTTAGTCTTTTTTTATTATCTTGCCTCTTAGACTCTACCTTTTCATCTCTCATTTCTATTCAGAACCAGCTCTTAGCTCCAGGACACTAGGGATACCCTTGTCCCCTGACCTCCTACTGCTCTTGCACTGCTGATCCTCGATGCTGGGTAGCCCCCACCATCCAAATTCCTCTTCTTTAGCTCCTGGACCACTCAGCTCCTCTGGAGAATGGCATGTAATTGGGCTGATTTCACCCACCATAAATTTCTGATGCATAGATTCAGCTGGGCTGACAATGTTGTACAGAGGGCCTTTGATTGGGGTCTCTGATTCTCTAGCTCATTCTCCCAGCAATTGTTTCATACTATTTCCCTCTCCTCAGGCCCCCATTCTCACCCTATTTCCCATGGGTTCCCAGGACCCAACCTCCCATCTCACTGAGAAGATCAAAACCACCGTCTTGGGCTCCCTCAGCTCCCTTCTTCCAAATCTTACATCTTTTCAAACATTTTTGCCAGCTGCTGTAAAGGACCTTAAGGTTTATAAAGTGCTTTACAAATATAACCTCATCTGATCCTTACACAAATCCTGTGTGTGTGGGGGTGCTATTATTATCCTTATTTTACAGATGAGAAAACAGGGGCAGCTGATGGCTCAGAGGATGGGGCGCTGGGCCTGGACTCAGGAAGTCCCAAGTTCAAACTGACCATATACCTACTAGCTGTGTGATCCTGGGCAAGTCCCTTTGCCTCTGCATGCCTCAGTTTCCCCAACTGTAGGTTGGGAATAATAATAATAGTACCTACCTCCTGTGGTTGTTGTGAAAACCAAGTGAGATATTTGTCAAAAGCACTTGGCACATTTACCTACATTGATAGCAGGTACTATGTAGCTTCCTATTTCCTTCACTGAGACAGGCTAAGGGACTTTCTCAAGGTCACACAGCTAGTTTGCATCTGAGGCAGTATTGGAACAAAAATCTTTCTGACTTCAAATTGTCCACAGCTCTATCTACTGTGTGTAGCGGCAAGCACCCCAGCATTCCCAGGGTGGCTGCTAGCAATACAGGTTCTTGGATCTGCTTTGTTAAAGGAAAGCAACTCAAAATGGGTTAACAAGCTTACTTTAATCAGTCAGACATATATCGTTTACCTTGTTCAGGGGAAAAAGGTCAGCACCCCAAACTTCAAAATATACAGACAGAATTATCAAGACATTAACAGATCAAGTAGACAGCTTTCCAAACTGTCCAACCATTACATCCATACCCAGTCAACATCTGGGTTTCCACATCTGTGTTTTTCAAAGCTGGAGAACTCTCAACAACGGCTTCCCAGAATTCAGATCAAATCACAGAACACTTCTCAAAGTGAGTCCCAAAACAAAGCTACACATCAGGGCTTATATAGCCTTCTCCTGGCTCAGAAAATGTAACAACCTTATTGACCCACTGGCTAATCAAAAAGTATCTACTGAAAAACAAGCCTCCCTCCCCAGGCTTCAGGTGCACTTTAGCCTAGGGGCAGGGAAGATCTTCCAAATTTGCATTCCCATTACACTGTGCTACCCAGCCATCTCAAACTTCTGATTGTCTTCATCCATCATCTCCTCTTTCTTGTTAAGGTTAATCCCTCTACCTGTGATCCTATCAGTCAATATATCAGCAGGCATTTATCAAATGCTTGATTTATTGCTATCTGACCTGCCTCTGGCTGGATGCCTACCCTTCTTCTTACCTTTTGCCCTGGGCACAACAATCAAGTCAATATTACCTTTGCTTTTGCCAGGTGCTGTGCTCACACAGGGGAATGCTGTTATGAAATCAATGATCCCTGCCCTCAAGGAGCTTACACAACCAGAGGAATAGTAGCTAAGTAGGAGAGTTTGGGTCTAGGTAGTGACAAGGATGGTCCAGGGATGGTGAATGGAGACATAAGAGAAAATATAAAAGTCTGCCCTCAAGGACCTCACATTTCACATCTTCAGTCCCCACTGGCTTCTTGCCATCTGCTTGCAAACATGCTAAAGTGTCTGTGCTTCTAAAAAGTGCTTCTTTTGACCCTCCTACCTATTTTCCTCTCATCTCTGACCTCTCTTTTACAACTAGACTTTATGGAGAAGTAGTCTACTATCTTTCCTTTGCAGTCTGGCTCTTGTGCCTCTATGGAAAACATTCTCTCCTAAGTTACCAGTGAAACTTTTGGTAACCTTAAACATCACCAGTGGCTTCCTTCCAGTTTCCTTCAGCCAGGTGGCACCACTGCATTCTGGGCCATCAGCAGTCACCTTGACTTTTATCTTGCCACTGGCCTCCTTATGACTCTGGAGGACAGAGTGAGGCTGACAATTTTGCTCAGCTCTGCCTCACTTGAATCCAATTCATGCACAAGTCATGATCTCACTCTGGTGATGTCCTTGGTCCTCTTTGAGAATGAAGGATGAACAACAGCGGTGGACAGAGTACTGGTCTTGGGGTCAGGAATATATGAATTCAAATGTGACCTTAGGCATTTTCTAGCCAAGTGACCCTGGGGGCAAGTCACTTAACCTCTGTCTATCTCAGGTTCCACAAATGGAAAATGGGGATAATAATAGCATCTACCTCCCAACTCAGTTGTGGAGAATGAATGAAACCATTTGTAAAAGGGTATTGCAAACCTTAATGTGCTATATAAGTCCTTAATATTATTAAGAAAAATAAGTTAAAATAATGATATTATTTCCTTGTGAAGCTGATTGTTTTTGTACTTGATGTCTTATTGAATTTCATCTGATTAGATTTTGGGTTCTGACTCTAACATCCAGCATGCTAGCTGTCTCAGCTTCGTGTCCTCTGGAAATTTGATGAACCTCCTTCCTTTTTTTTGGATGAGATTCCTAAATTAGCACATGGAGATAATGGGGTAGATACACATTTACCTACATTTATAGCAAAGTTTTTCTAATTGAGTGTCTTACCTTCTTGTGGAGAAGATGGGGAAATTTAGAGTAGATGATAATTGAATCAATGGATTAAAAATGTGTTGGATAGCGGTGGTCGGGCAGTGCAGTGAATAGAGCATTGGCTCTGGAATCAGGAGGACCAGAGTTCAAATATGGCCTTAAACTCTTAATACTTACTAGCCATATGATGTGGGGCAAGTCACTTAACTCCAATTGCCCTGCCCTTCCCCTTCCAAAAAGCAATGCAAAACAAAACAAAACAAAAAAAGTGTTGGATGATAATATTCAAAGAATAGTTGTTAATGGGCACAAGGTCAAGATGGGCAGAGGTCTCCAGGGGAGTTCCCTGGGTATCTGTGTACTGTTTAACCTTCCTTTCAATGAGTTGGGTCAAGGCATCGATGGCAGGCTCATGAAATTTGCAGATGAAGCAAAGTTGGGAGGGAGATATCATCAGTGGAGGGGAGTGAAGATCCAGGAAGATCTTGAGAACTTCCCTGATGACCTGCCTTCTCCCTCCTCTGACCTGTAGTAACCTACTAACAAGTCTTTCCAGCTAAACTCTTTCCCTGTCCAGTTCAGCCATTCTTCTGTGACCACAATCTCTCCCTTTACTCAAAATGTGTTCATTGTTCCCTGTTATATTGTTCAGTCATGTCTTACTCTTTATGACTCCATTTGGGGTTTTCTTGGCAAGATACTGGAATGGTTTCCCATTTCCTTCTCCAGTTCATTTTATAGTTAGTGAAACTGAGGCAGACAGGGTTAAGTGACTTGCCCAAGATCACACAGCTAGTAAGTGTCTGAAGCCTTTTTTTCTTAGACCTTTAACTTTCAAAAAAGGTTGCCTCTGCTGCTTGCCACCTGTGTGACCTTAAGCAAGTCATTTGACTTCCCTAGCCCTCAGTTTCCTCACCTGTAAAATGAGGGAGATTGGAGTAGATGTCCTCTGAGGAACTTTTTGGCTCTTTAATGTGATGACCTAGCCAATCTGTAGGTGAGACCATGCTTTACTTTGTCTCCAGCCACCCATCAGTTTCATCTTGATATCTGCCCTGCCCCTGGTTGGGTACCCATCATTCTTTTTACCCTATAACTTTTGCTCTGAGCACAACAATCAAGTCAACATTACCTTTGCTTTTGGAAAGGGCAAGATACTTGACTGCCCTGTGTCTCCGCTTATAAGCCCTGTGATGCCCCAGACTTGCCCTTCCCTCCCTGTATATGTTGCCTCCTCCTCCTAGGATGAAAATTCCTAGAGTCAGGAACAGTCTCAGGTAATTCATTTTTATTTCTAGTGCTTAGCTTCCATTAGTCTTAAGAAATGCTTTTTCATTGTTGCATTGTTCTTTGCATCTGCCTTGAGGTAATTAAGTCTGATTCAGCAAATACTTTATTAAGCAGCTCTTATGTCCAACCCACTTGAAAGGCCATATGGGAACAACAAAAGAGACAGCCACTGCCCTCAGAAGGCTTTTATTTTTACTATGGGGATGTCATGCAGATAAGGGTTAGGTAGGGGTGGAACTGGCCAAGGAGAGGTGAAAGAAAGAGCTATAGAATAATTCGAGGAGGGAAAAGAGCTGAGGGGGGCAGTCAAGGAAGGTGGGGATCTCTTGAGCTGAGCCTTTAAGGGAGCAACTTGGAGAGGGGGAAGGGAGGAGAGAGGGAGCAGGAGCACATTCCCCCTTTGGAGAATGGTTTCTGAGACTGCCTATGGGTAGGGGATGGCATGTAGGGTCTCTGGAAACTCAAGCAAAGATTGGATTGCAATGGGCCTTTGGGGTAACCTGTACACTCTGGGAAGGTGAGGCCATTGTCTTGTTTGATCTCTCTATATTTGTCTTGTAGCACCCTGTGGTTAGCAGGTCTTCAATAGGTATTGGTTAGAACTAAGGACATCTGTGCTTTGGGGATGCCTCTGCAGCCAAGCCCCATCATTAGAGGCATGGAGGATGATGTGGTAGAAATATCACTGGCTTTAGGGTCAGAGGACCTGTGTTTGAATCCCACCTCATTACTTGTGTGACCTTGGACAAATCATGACACCTGCTTGGGCTTCCTTTAATTCTGCACCTGTCAAATAAGGGGGTTGGACCAAGATGCCCTCTAAGGTCTCTGTGATGCTCTGAGAGCTGTGTCCTGAGGAGTCGAGCATGGAACTTTCAGTGCCTTGTTGACTGGCTTTGAGAGTTGCCCTCTTTCTTCCCAAGGACAATGGCTATCTAGCTTCTCAGTTATCTTTCCCAGGTGCATATTAAAATCTATACTCTCAACGAAAAGAGTCAGAGGGTTTGGAATTGAACTGCATTCATTCATTACTTACAGTTAACTTAAGCCTTGGCAACTCTGTTATGGCGTTTGGCTTTGCAACAGCCTCTAGGGGGGTTATCTGTTTGTTCCTTGGGTTTGGGGTCGCAAAGGAAGCTTTCAGCAGCCAGGCAGACTGGCTAGGGATGCTTTTAAAGCAGTGGGCTTTTATTACAGGTTTTAAGTCACCCAAAAGAAGGCTTAATTCCTCAAAGGAGACTAGCAGGGGTGAAAGCCCTGTGGGGGCAGGGCAACTAGGTAAGGAGAAGAGCCCAGAGCTGGTGCAGTCCTCTGCAAACATAAAAGTGTTTCATAAATATCCTGTCATTGAAAGGATCTGTACTTTGGGGAATCCTATGCAGGAGAGAGAGAGAGAGAGAGAGAGAGAGAGAGA
>NW_027185804.1:23042808-23108864 GCF_028583685.1 Petaurus breviceps papuanus
ATTAGTTGGAGGCTAATTAGGTAATCCTGTCCCTTATTCATCTGTCCTGCCACCAGGGGCCAAAGGCCTCCAGACCCACTGAAGGATTGAGATGAGAGAAAGTGGAGGTGCTAAAAGACAGCTCCCCTGCTTCCCTTATCTCATCCCTCCACCACTTCCTGGACCCTTTTCTCCCATCCTATCTTGCCCTTTGACTGGTCAAAGCCCTCAAAGCTTCAGAAGAATGTGGCTCTGCTTCTTACTATGAATGTGACCTCAGCTAAGTCCCTTAAGGCCTCAGTTTCTCCATCTTTAAAATGGGGGAGGTGGGGACTATATGATTTCTAAGCTTCCTTCATCTCTACTCTGTGCCCCTGTGAATACTGAGGACTTTGCTGGGAGGAGCTATGATTTTATTCCCTCCAGCAAGGCAATTCACCCAGCATTAAGGACCTGCTGTGTACAATGCATTGGGCTACATGCTTGGGTACAAAGACAAAGCCAAGGACAATTTCTGCCCCAATGGAATTATATACTTCTGGATATAGGCTGCAGTCTTGCTACTCCTTGGTAGATGGTCTTTAGGAACTGCCTTGTTGGCCTTGGCTCTGGTGATAAAGGTTTCCAAACTGGGATCTGTATGGAAGAAGGGTAAGGATAAGGACTGAATCTGTAATTTCACAGGTATAGGAACTCCCCAGTGAGGAAACACCCTCTGCCAGTGCAGTGGGCACCATTTCTGCATTAAAGCATTAGCGTTGCCTAGAGTACTGACCTTGCCAAGGTCTCACAGCCAGTATGTGTGTTGACTGTAATGCCAGTTTTTTATTTACTACATTTTACTGCCTCTGTATAGATGCAAAGTGGGATCAATAGCACATCAATTTATCTGCACGTTGGAGCATTCCATTTCCTCCTGGCCCCCCAAACTTTCCACAGACTGTCCCCTCTGCCTGGAGCACCTTTTCCATAATGGAGATGTGTGTGTGTGTGTGTGTGTGTGTATACCTGTGCATGTGTGTGTGCATTTCATTCAAAGAAATGCCTCTTTTTAGGGTCTGCCAATGCATTCCCCCCTAATTTTTATGAACCAGAACTATGCACATTGTTAAATCTGCTCTTCTCTCCCTCTTGCCTTTCTGTATTCCCTTGCTTTTTCCCCTTCAACTCATCAGGAATTTTCCCCAGATATTTAGTGGGGAAATCAGAGGATCTTTAAATACTGCCTAGTATCAGAGTAAGCCCCATATTAAGCCAAGTATCATCAATATAAATAAGCCTTCTGAGCTAGCTCAAGCATTCTTCTGTCAGTTGGGTCATTTCTCCAGTCTTACTTGGGCCCACAAGGTCCTACCTTGGGGTGGGGAGGTTATCTTTATTTGGTTCTAGGTACATCCAATGTATTTTTTTTTTTTGCTTTTTGGAGGGCAGTTGGGGTTAAGTGACTTGCTCAAGGTCACATGGCTAGTTTTTTTTTATGTTAAGTGTCTGAAGTCAAATTTGAACTCAGGTCCTCCTGACTCCAGGGCTAGTGCTCTATTCACTGTGCTATGTAGCCTCCCCGATCTAATCTATTCTTGATATGTAAGATAAAAAAAAACTATTGAGATCAATAATGGATTTTTTTTATTCTTTAAAAAAAAGTTCAGTTGATGCCTTTTGGTTTTATAATAGCCATTTCCAGATACACTCTATCTCCTTCCTCAAAGTGACAATAAATATGACATTCTGCACCTGCAGACTCCCACTTCTCTAATGAGAGGAGAAAGGTGAATGTCATCATCTAAATAACAACGTCTTAATTGTTTTCCCTGCTTCTGTTGAAGTCAGATTTGGGAGAACCGTTTGGGTGTGAAAGAATTCGCTTAGATTTTCTCTGTAGCCAATGGAGCTTTATTATGTGAAAGCTACACAAGCCTCCTTAGTAAGAAAACTAAGTGAGACCCCAATATTTGGGGAAGTTATGCTTATATGGAGGTTTCAGAATGATGAGGTAGTTTTAGAGGTTGTTATGGGGGTTAAAGATTAAAGACAAAGGACAAGAAAGGATTTTATGACATAAGATGAGAAAGACAAAGGGAATTCTTTATGGCTTAAAGATTTAAAAACAGAGCAGGGGAACACAGGTTAAAGATTAAAGGACAGGGGAATGCAGGATAAGGGACACAAAAGCAATTTTTTTGGTACAGGTTAAGGAAAAGTTTTATGTATTTCAAGATAAGGGGGAAAGGTCTTTAGGACACCCTCATATTACAGGATAAGCTACGAGGCTTCCCAAAGTATTGGAAAAACAAACCTTAATATTCTTTTTAACCCTTAGGGCACTGTTTGTATCCACACCACTTACAGCTTCTGCCATTTTCAGTCCCTCCTCCACAGGGCTGCTGCATCAATCTTCTCAAAGTACAGGAGTGACCCTGGAACTCCTTGCTCAAGAATTTTCTTACTCCCTCTTATCAATGGAGTAAAATTCAGACTCCTAAACTTGATGCTTTGGGCTCTTCATGCTGTGGTTCTGGCTCACCTTTCCAAATTTAATTCACATTACTCCCCTTTCATGTACCCTATGTCCCAGGAAAATTGGCCACTTGCTGTTCCTTGAATGTTGGTATTCCATTTCTGTGCATTTGCTTATTAGGCTGTGACCAGTGCCTGGAATGCACTCACTCCTTTCCCACCTCTGCCTTTTAGAATATTTAGCTTCCTTCCAGGCTTAACTCAGGTGCCATCTCCTAAAAGAAACCTGTCCTGTGTCCCCTAGTTTTTACTGTTCCTTCCTTCCTCAAACTATATTGTATTTACTTTTGCCTCTAAATTAGTTTATCTCCTGGGAAGAATGTAAGCCCCTTGAGGGCAAGGTTTATTTTTAGTGTTGTCTTTCCATTCCCAGTAGCTAGCACAGTGACTTCCAACACAGAAGGTGCTTAATAAATGAGTGTTTAATTGGATTGACTATTACTCCATTGCTCAGGAAACTTTAATATAATCCCTGCCTACAAGTTAGTTACTTAATGATAGGTTTATAGTATTTAAAAGTTCCCAAAGGTTGAGCAGTGGATAGAGTGCTGAGCCTGGAGTCAGGGAAATTTGTGTTCAAATACAGCCTTAGATGCTTACTAATTAGCTGTGTGACCCTGGGCGAGTCACTTTACCCTGTTTGCCTCAGTTTCCTCATCTGTAAAATGAGCTGGAAAAAGAAATGGCAAGCCGCTCCAGGATCTTTGCCAAGAGAACCCCAAAAGGGGTCACAAAGACTCAACGACAACAACAAAATGTCTTTCTCACCTGTGAAGGAGACAGTCCAGTTATTATGGCCCCCAATTACCTGATCGTAGGCTAGGGCTGAAAGAATCCTGAGACACTATGTAGTCCAGGTCCAACCTCTCATTTTGTAGATAAGGAAGAGGAGGTCCAGAGAGGTTAAGCTACTTGACAGTGGTCACACAGCTGAGGGTTGGTTTCGAAATCAGATCTCTGGACTCCAAGTTTGTCCCCTGCGCCATGATACTCTTTCCTTATGAAAGAGTACATATAAAAATGCAACAGATGAGGAGAGGAAGGAATTCTTTTTACAAATCAAGAATTTGTTTGCTGATATTGAAAAGTTCTCCTGGGATGCTGCATTTGGGGATGGAGGGAAGTAACCCTGTTCTGGAATGAAGGCTACGCCAGTGCTGTGGAGATGAGCAGGTTTCATCCAGCTGCAAAGCACTGAATTCTGCTCTGGAGATAGACCACGGCTGCTGTGTGAGGAAGAGGCCTAGGTGCTATGAGAGCTCCCTCTTCCAAACTCAATTTTATTCAATAAACATTTTTTAGATGCCAACTATGGGTCAGGGACTGCACAAAACGAGACTGTTCCTGTCCTCAAGGAGCTTTTCTTCCTGGGTGTAGTGGCCTGTGTGTACAGGGAGGAGTATGCGGCCAGGTAGATTATCGACTGAACAAGGCAGAGATCAGGCAAAGCAGTATAGGGGAACGAGAGGAAATTAATCAATTGGGGAGAAAAAGGGTTTTTTTTACTTTATTTTTTAATTTATTTTCTTTTTTAACATTCATTTTTAAAACTTTGAGTTCCAAATTCTTTCCATTCTTCCCTCCAGCCCCTCCCCCACCATTGAGAAGGCAGGCAATATGATATCCATTATACATGTGAAATTGTACAGAACATATTTCCATATTAGCCATGTTGCCAAAAAAAAATTTAAAAGGCAAGAAAAAAAAGATGAAAGTGAAATAGCTGATCTCCCTCAGTCTGCACTCAGAATTCATCAGTTCTCTCTCTGTAGGTGGAGGGCAGTTTTTATCATGAGGAAAAGGTTTTTTTTTTTTTAAGCATTTTGTAATCAAAAAGAAAAGGAAAAGCAAAGAGTCAATGAGAGGGTAGGGCAGTAAAGTGACTGGCCCATGGTCAAGTGGCTGCTAATGACCAGAATCAGGATTTGAACCCTGCTCTCCTCACTTCTAATTCAGATTGTGAGCTCCTCATGGGCAGGGACTGCCCTCTGCCTCTTTTTGTATCCCTAGCATTAGCATAGCACCTGACACATAGTAGGTGCTTAATGTTTAGTGATTGGTTCTCAGAGCTACAATTAAACTGCCAGCTCTTTGAGGGCAGGGACTGTCTTTTGCCTCTTTTTGTAACCCTAGCATTAGCATAGTGCCTGGCACACAGTAGGTGCTTAATAAACCTTTACTGCCCATACTTTGCTGGCGAAAAGAAAAAAAAAGATTTCATTGTCTCCATTTTTTAGAGTATGGAAGCTGCAAGCTGAAGAACTGTAAAGCTAAAATATGAATCTTAGGCAGAAAATATGTTAAAATGTATCATGGGTATACTAATGCTTGGCTTCTCAATGGGGAAGGGAGGGGCTGCAGAGAATTTGGAACTCAAAATTTAAAAAAGAACCCAGAGTAAAAAAAGATACAGGAGAACCTGAGTATTTCATTATCAAATAATGAGGCTTTGTTTGGAATGGAATAGTGAGATCTGGATTATGAGCTTAATTTTGCATATGATTAAACCAGATGAAAAGCTTATTTAAAAGTCAGCATCCTGGAGCCATCGTTTGCAATTTCCCATTTTGATCTTATTAATAACTGAGGTGTCTGAGTATTGTAGGGGAAAGACCAACAGAATGGAAAGTGTGTGTGTGTGTGTTTGTGTGTGTGTGTGCATAAGGAGAGGACATTTCCCCTGGCTCAGCAAAGAAGGATTTCAGGAAAACAAATTTCCAAGTTGCTTTTCAATAGCAGTGGAGCTAATGAAATGACATCAACCATGGAGTCAAGAGGTCTGGGCTGGCTTCTAGGCTCTGATACTTGTTAGCTGGGTGACCCTAGGCCAGGCACCTAGCACTTTAGAGTCCATTTCCTCATCTGTAAAATGGGGATAAAAACATTGGTAGCATTTACGTAGCACATTAAAGTTTATAAAACGTTATCTCTTTAATTCTTGCAATAGCCCTTTGAGGGAGGTACTAATGTTATTGTTGTTCAGTCATTTTGAGTTGTGTCTGACTCTTCATGACCCCATTTGGGGGTTTTTTGGCAAACCCACTGGAGTGGTTTGTCATTTCCTTCTCTGGCTCATTTTACAGATGAGGAAACTGAAGCCCAGGGAGATTAAGCAACTTTTCCAAGGTCAAAGAGGCAAGTAAACATAACATCAAGGGCAGCAGAATGAAATGGCAAGAGTATTGGATTTGGCATCAGAGGACCTGAGTTCAAATCCCATCTCTAGTACTTTCTACCTGTATGACCCTGGGTAAATCACCTCACATCCCTGGGTCTCAGGCCCCTCAACTGGAAAATGAGGGAATTGCCTTTGATGATCTTTCAGCTCTAAGTCTATGTTTCTGTGATCTTAGCTGGCAGTCCAGCCCCCCATGAGGTCTTTCAGAGTAGGGATAATATCATTTTTGATGCTTGCATACCTAGTAGCTAACAGAAGACTTGGCACATAACAAATGGTAAATGAATGCTTGTGGGTTGGTTGGTGTCCGTGTGGGGTACTCAAAGTGCCCAGTACATCGACCTCTAGTTTTCTGATGCTGAGGGGAGCCTTGCCCAGGAACATGGGCTGGGGGAATGTGTCCGTAGATACCAGTTGTGTGTAACAGATTCAGTTCATTCTGCATTTCTGGGAAACTGGTAGAAATTCCACGCAAGGCTGTGATGGATGGTCTGACAAGAATTCTGTGGTCACACTAGTGTGTTCCAGGCTGGTGCTGGGGCTACATATATTAAGAATTTCTCTGCTAGCACATTGTATTATAGCCAGTGATTCTCAGATAAGCCCAATTTATTAGAAGAAATCAGATTTGTTTACTCCTAGGCTCATTTATACAGAATTAATGGTGATCAGTAAGAAATGTTGAAAGATATGTTTCTGCTCATTGCTTTTTTCATTTCTTTTTTTTTTGCCTTTTTTTTAGAGGGCAGTTGGGGTTAAGTGACTTGCCTAAGGTCACACGGCTAGTTTTTGTATTAAGTGTCTGAGGCTGGATGTACTTTTTTCATTTCTAAGTCCAATTTTGGTAAAATTAGAGAGCATAGTTTGTCTGAACTGGAATTCCACTCTGACCTTTATTAGGTTGTTGTTCAGTCTTATCTCTTTGTGACCCCATTTGGGCAATTCATACAGTCTCACTAAGCCTCAGTTTCCTCATCTGTAAAATGGAGATCATAGAAATTATATACCTTAGAGCTCTATTGGCAGGGAAGTATTTAATAAACCATATTTTTGTTGTTATGATCATTTTCAAAAGATTCTCATCTTGTTCAATGGAATTCAGAAAGAAGTGGTCCTGGGGTAAGTCACTATCCTGCTATTACTCATTTGTATTTAATGTTTAGTGGATTGTTGCAGAAGTGGACAAAATAATTTGGAGGTTGTAGTATTGGCTCAGCCTTAGTAGGCTTGCTAAAAGCATTGATTCAACTCCAGCAGTGGACACAATGGTGGGGTGCTGTGCACCTCCTTCTCTTCCCTCATGGCTTTGAATCCTTTGGCTAAATCTTTATCTTTTGAAGGCTTTTCATTCCGTGCTTCTTGGAAATAGCATATTTGGTTGCTAACAGCTATGTTATTATTTTTATTATCATTCCTTTTTCTCTGTTGATTCATAAAAAGCCAAAAGGAAATTCTCAATGCCAATCACTGTTTGGGTTGACCTTCAACAAAACAAAAACTTTCCTTGAGCTATCTGGAAGCAAACGGGGTTGCTTTAGGCGGGATTACATTAGCTCCATATTTCAGGAAGTGTTTCTCACATTTCTGCTTCATTATTATAATATAACAGCTAGAATTGATATAGCACTTTAAGCATTGCAAAGTGTCTAAAACTGCTCCTGTGGTCTTATCTTCTCTTTGTGATAATAATAGCTAGTACATATAATGCCTTAGAAATATTATCTCATTTGATCCCCCTCCTGAGGGGTAGGTGCTCTTATTATCTCCATTTTACAGTTAAGGAAACTGAGGTAGACAGAGGTTATGTGACTTGCCCAGGGTCACACAGCTAATAAGATTCTGAGGCTGGATTTGAACTCAGGTGTAGTGTTCTGTCCACTGTTCCATCTCTCTGCCTTCATTGTATTTCCTGTGTTATAGAGCTGGATCTCAGAGTTATCTGCCTAACCCCTTTTCCCTCTGAGGCACAATTTCCTCATCAGTAAATTAGGGATAATAATACTGCTCCATCTTCTGGCTGCCATCACCTTCTCTTGCATATTCATACAAAATTTACTGTATGTTCTTAACTCTTTTGCCTATTTTAAGACATCTACATCAGACTAATTTTCATAAGAAGCAGCACCCAGACCCACCTAGAGCCTGTGTATTGTTTTCCTCTGCACAGTGCAGAGAGTGCTGGACTGTTGGAAGACTTGGCCTCGAATCCCTTCTCAGTCACTCAAAGCTGTGTGGCTCTCATCAAGTCACAAACCTCTCTGAACCTCAGCTTCCACACCACGAAAACGGACGTAATAGTAGTCCCTATTTCAGAGGTCCGCGGGAAGCAGTAGTCAGTCAAAGAACATTGATGATGTGCTTACCTCAAGTCAGGCACTAGGCTCAGGTCTGGGGGTGTAAAGAAAGGCAGCAACAGTCTTCTTGTAGAGTTTCTAGCAGATGAGAGTGTGCACGGAACACTCTGTGTATACTAAAGTGTTACATTCATATCAGCTATTACTATTATTGCTAATAAAAATTAAAATTCAAGTTATTTGTGATGAAACAGAGTGGCGTGGATAGACAATGTCCTGAAAGTTATGAAAGCTTGAGACTGCACTAAGCCTTTTGGAGAGTCTGACCTTGGGCATCTCTAGAAAGGGTTAATTAAAGGTGGTGCAGTGAATAGAGCACCGACCCTGGAGTCAGGAGGACCTGAGTTCAAATGTGGCCTCAGACCCTTAACACTTACTAGCCACGTGACCTTGGTCAAGTCACTTAACCCCAATTGCCCTACTTTCCCCCTCCAAAAAGTAACAAATAAATATAAAAATAAAAAATAAATAAATTGGACTATGTGACCTGTTAAGTATCTTCTAATTCTACAATCTGTGTTGTGTTATCATTGTTTAGTCATTTCAGTCATGTCTGACTCTATGGGACCCCATTTGGGGTTTTCTTGGCAAAGATCCTGGAGTGGTTTGCCACTTCCTTCTCTAGCTCATTTTATAGATGAGGAAACTGAGGCAAACAGGGTAAAGTGACTCACCCAGGGTCACACAGCTAGGAAGTGTCTGAGGCTGGGTTTAAACTCAGGTCCTCCATACACTGTACCACTTAGCTGTCACCAAATTTTACTTTCAGCCAAATATCCTGTGTTACTCATCACTGCCCTTTGTTCATGGCCCATGAGCTAATTTTCAGCCCGTACAATTGTAGTATAAGCAGAGATCGTCACTGATTTTGGCATTCTCATTTTCTGGATGAGGAAACTGAGGCCTCCAGGGGTGAAGTAATAATACACAAGGAATAGTAGTAGGGGGAGAATTGAATTCAGATCCAGTTCCTTTCCTGATTTCCTGACTGGCATGCCATGCTACATTAGACACAAGCTAGATAGAAGGTTCTTGCTTGCTTCCTTCTATGAAATTAGCAAGAGGTTCCTAGAAGGAGGGAGGAATCTGCAGGTGGCCCGTCTGAACAAGCCCGTCTCTTCTCCTAGAACACAGCCATCGGCTCCATCAATACAGAGCTTTGCTGGCAATTCCCTGGGGATCTGCATATTCTTATTTGTTTAACTGATGGATCTTGGCCAGATGTATCCAATTTCTTCATAACTATGCAAAAAAAAGGACCATAGTTCATTTTTTCCTTTTTTTTCCTTTTTGGAGGGAGGAAGGCAGGGCAATTGGAGTTAAGTGACTTGCCCAAGGTCACACAGCTAGTAAGTATTAAGTGTCTGAGGCTGAATTTGAACTCAGGTCCTCCTGACTTCAGGGCAGGTGCTCTATTCACTGCGCCAACTAGCCACCCCTATAGTTCATTTTCAAATGAATTCCTTTTTAGCTTAAACTCGGTACTCTTTGTGATGAGAATGTGTACATTTCATGTTCTCTAGCAACAAGCTGTCATCATTACTCTCTAATTAATGAAACTGCTCTTTCATTTTGATCATTGGAAGAAAACCTCAGTGATATTACAGATGCTAAGTAACACTCTTTATGTGGAAATGTTTTCTGGTCCTACTTTTCCCCAGGATTTCACAATTTTATAGGCTGAGCCCTCAGATCCCCTTCTCCAAACAGAATTTCTGGATCCCTTCCCTGAGGACCCGTAAATGCCACAATAGCAGTTCAGAGATCCACTATATCTTTTCCAATTTTACCCTCTTAGACAATCAGCAGCACAGTCTCATTAAATACATTTCAGGAGCACAGAGGACTTGGGATATAGTATCTACAAGGTTCAAGCAGCAGGTTAAGGGTGGGTATAGTGGGAAAGAGCTCTGGATCTGAAGCCAGTGGACCTGGGTTCAAATTTTGCTAGCTGGGTGACCTTCAGAAATTCACTTATGCTCCTTGGACCTCAGTTTCCTTATTTGTAAATTAGAGGGGTTGGAACGGGAGACCTCTCTAGCTCTGTGATTCTGTGACTGACTGAGGAGAGGACACTACCGAAAATTGTTGGGTCCTTTTGTTGTGTCCATCACTTTTATATAATAATAACAATAGCTAAAATTTACGTAGTGCCTTCTATGCATCAGGTGCTGTGCTAAGTGTCTTACAATTATTACCTCATTTGATTCTCACAACAACCCTAGGAGGTCTCTTTTTCACACTTTACCTTCTTCAAAAGAGGGGTTGTGTGGCATAGTGAGCAGAGCCTGGGTCTGGAGGTCAGCAGGTCTGGGTTCAAATCCTGCCTCTGACACCTGTTAGCTTGGCAAGCCATTTTCCCTCTATGTGCTTCAGCCAACTCCCAGGACTCTAAATTATACATAGGTTCCCTGTGCTTGCTATATATTTGTTAAAGACTATTCTTAACCTCTTCATGCTTTTTTTGTTTGAACACTTCCTTTCTTTCCTTTATTTCATCATAGTTTCTTAATTTTCATATCCCTGTTTCTGTATGTGTGTTCTATTCTGAGGCATTGGTGGTACAGTGGATAGGGCAGTGGCCCTAGAGGCAAGAAGACCTGATTTCAAATCTGACCTCAGATGTTTACTAGCTGTGTGGCCTTGGGCAAGTCACTTGGCCTCTGCCTGCCTCAGTTTCTTCAACTGTAAAATGGCACCTATATCAGAAGGTTGTTGTGAAGATAAAATGAGATATTTGTAAAGTGCTTAGCATAGCACCAGATACATAGTAGGACTACATTGTTGAGTCGTTTCAGTCATGTCTGACTCTCTGTGACCCCATTTGGGGTTTTCTTGACAAAGATACTGGAAATCATTTGCCATTTCCTTTTCCAGCTCATTTTACAGATGGGGAAACTGAGGCAAACAGGATTAAGTGACTTGCCCAGGGTCACACAACTAGTAAGTGTCTGAGACAAGACTTGAACTCAAGGAGAGGAATCTTCCTGATTCCAAACCCAGTTCTCTATTTTGCCATTTTAGCTGCCCAAGTAGTTATCACATATATGCTTGTTCTCCCCATCTCCTCCCCCCTACCCCTCCCCCCACCTTGTCTGTTAAGGTCAAATCAACACAACACGAATTTATTAAATACCTACTATGCACCCTCAATGATCTTATTTTAGGATTCTCCAGCTCTCCTCCACTGAGGTTGGATACTGCCTTCTGCTGTTATCTCTTTCCAAAATTCTGATTTATTGAAATCTAGCTGCTCTCTTACTGGATGCTGGGGAAATTTGCCCTAGTGTTACTGAATAGAACCAGTTTATCATCTCACTGCCAATGGTTTCCAGTTCCTTTCTTGGTAAAATAATTAAAATCCCTGGATCTCAGAGTTGGAAAGTAATCTCAGGGGGCCATCTAGTACATTCTGTGAATAGGAATTTCTGGTTCAATTTTTCTCCGAAGGGGTGCTTCAGTCTTTGCTTGAAGACCTAGTAAGGGAGACTCATGTTCTCCACTTCCGTGTTCTCCACTCCAAGTGAGGTGGATTCCACTTTTTGATAATTAGAACATTTTTCTTTTTATCAAAATGACACCTACCTCTTTTCTTTTAACTTTTTATGGGGTCATAGGTCTAAAGCTGGTAGAAATCTTGGCTATCATCTGGTCCAAACTCATCTTATAGATGAGGACACCAAGGCTCAGAAAGGCTGAGTGACTTTGCCCAAGGTCACATAGGCAGGGTGTGACAGGACTAGGATTCATATCCACTTCAGATCCAATATCCTTTCCGTTTCACCACTTTGTCTCCACCCATCAATCATCCTTCTACCCTCTAGGGCAGAACATTTCTTCTTCCAAAGAGCATGCCTCCAGCTGTTTTAAGATGGGTTGTCTTGCTGCCCCTCCTCCTTTACTACTCTCCTCCTGGCTAAACATCTCCACTTCCTTCCAACAATCCCCTTGGATCAGGTTTCTCCAGCATGCCTCCCACCCCTCCCTTCACTATGCTCATGTAGGCTTATGGCAGCATCTCTCCTCCAATGAGGGCCCCCACACCTGAACATAGTCACCTAGCAGTGAGCTGACCACATCAGAGAACACAAAAACAAAGGGAGAATCTCTTTCCTGATTCCTAAGACCTCATTGGCTATGACACAGTTGATTCCTTGATCTTGCAGTATGGAAAAACAAAGACAAAGAAAGAAACCTCAGCTTTTCTCTTAACGACAGCTCTTTATTAATATTTTTTCATCATGCCTTAAGGAAAGCATTTTTCCTGCATTATCTCCTTTCTGTGGGAGGCAGCAACTAAGGCTTGAGAAGACAAATTATTTGCAAGTGACAGAGGTGGGGATCGAATTCGAGTCTCCCTGGCTTCCAGCCTAGTGCTCGGTCTACACTGCCTGGCTATGCTGAGCCTAGAGTCCATCTACCATTTAAAAAATCCAGGGGATGATGGATTTCCTTCTATCCTTGCTTGTCCCAGAGGTACTCTTTAGTCAATCTTCCAGCTTCCTCTCTCTCTGTCTCTCTTTGTGTCTCTGTCTGTCTGTCTCTTTCTCTTAGCTTTCCTGGCTTTTCTTATAGAGCTCAGCTCAGGTATGATTACCTAAGTGAAGGAAATCTTTCCCAATTCGGTGTCCTACCCCCCCCCCCCATTGTCTTTATGAATATTTTTGCTTCTCCCCACTGCCCCATTCATTAGTATAATCTTAGATTACATCATATGGGTAAAATTCTCCAGCCTTTTTATGGTTAATGCTGAATCAACTGACCACAGGAGTTCAGGACCCAGGAGTTTAGCTGACCATCTGGTGAAATTGAGATTATCCCATTCAAAAATCCTTCTCTCATCATGGAATCCTGGCCAAAGTGCCATCATTCTCAAGCCTCCTCTTCCTGCAATCTGGCCATCTGTTGTGGTCCTCCAGAATTACCCTCTTCTTCTTTGGTTCATTTTTTTTTGGCACCAAAAGCATTTTTGAGACACCTGTGTCACCCTTGCTCTTTCTGAGTCTTTCGTAGATTCTTGGAATGCTTCCTGATTTAAATGAGTCCTTATCTCCTTCCTCCCTCCCTCCCTCCCTCCCTCTCTTCCTTCCTTTCTTCCTTCCTCCCTCCCTCCCTTCTTTCTTTTCTTCCTAAAAATCTATTAAGGGCCTACTGTGTGTCAGGCACTGTGCTAAGCAATTTACAAATATTATCCTAGTTGATCCTCTCAACAATCCTGTGAGGTAGGTGCTAGTAGCAGACAGAAGCTAAGTGACTTGCCCAGGGTCACACAGCTAGTAAGTATCTGAAGGACCTCAAATTTGAACTCAAATCTTCCTGACTCCAGGCCCAGTGCTCTAGCCACTATGTTACTTGGTTGCTTAGGTCATCCAGGTTGTAAATAACAAAGTTAGGATTTGAACCCAGGTTCTCTGACTCCAAAACTAGTATTCTTTTCATTGACTTATAATTATGGTAAATTACTTTGTGATTAAACCATATGAGGATCAGTTGAAAGAACTGGGGATGGAGTTCTGGCTTAGCAGAGACACTTAGAGGGGACATGGTAGCTGTCTTTGAGTACTTGTGAAATAAGGATTAGACTTGTCTTGGTTGACCCAGATAGCAGAATGAGGAGCACTGAGTAGAAGGGGTATTGAGGTTTGGTGAAAAGAAAACCTTTCCATGCCTCGGAAGTGGTGAGTTTCTCATTGCTGGAGGTCTTCAGACAAAGGCTCCATGCCCACTTGTTTGGAATGTTTTAGAGGGGATTCTTGTTCAAATATGGGGTGACCTAGATTGCTCCCAAGTTTCCTTCCTAGTCTGAGAACTCTTGATTGCATGAAGGGGACTCATTGGGGGGTCATTTGGAGTTACTATTCATCCTTCATTTTTGAAGACTAGCAGGGATATCATGGGGTGATGTCTTGACTTGTGTGTGAATTGGATTTAAGCAAGGTAGAGCTGCACAAAGTCATCAGCCTCACTCTCACTTCCAGAGTCATTGAAGGCCAGTGGCAGGACAAAAGTTGGGATGACTAGTGATGGCCCAGGATGATCTTGGCATCTTCACTGTCTGAGGAAGCTCTAAGCCCTCCACGGTGTCTGCTTTGGCCACCTTCATGGCCACTGGAACAAATTGCTCTCATCCACCCATTCTGCCATGGGGAGTTAGAGGCACGTGAAAGAAATGCATATATGAACTTTATGAAATACATTTCCATCATGTCTTCATTATGCATCCACTGAACAAACATTGATTGATCACCTGCTACATGCAAGGCACTGGGATTAGCTGCTCTGGGCTCTTTGATTGTTTGTCCTTCATTCTCAAAGAGGATAACCTCATCAGGAAGGTGATGCCATGATTTGCAAGTGAATTGGATTTAAGTGAGGGAGGGCTCTGTAAGGGCACCAGCCTCACTTTCTCCTCTGGAACCATCTGGGTCCAGTGGCTAGATACAGGTCAGGACAACTGGAGTTTGCCCCCTCTAGGGTCTAGGAAGATTAGTAAGCCAATCTACAATCTCTCTACAAAGAGATTAGATAGGCATCCAAATAAATATCATATAAACTAGAATATGATCAGTTTAGGGGCAGTGCAGCATAATGGGAAGTCCACTGGATTTGTAGTCAGAAGTCCTGGATCTGAAGTGTGTTAATGCACAACTTACTAGCTGTGCAATCTTAGACAAGTCTTTTGTTTTTTTCTGGGCTTCACTTGTCTTATGGGTACAAGGGGGATTAGTTGACCTCTACCAGCTCCAGGTCTCTGACTCCAGGAAGGCATAGAAAAGAAATCAGCAAAGTGCTAAGAATTCAAAGGAGGGATAATTCAACATTGCTGAGAGGTTTCTGGGAAGGTTTCATGAAAGCTGAATTTTTTGGTCTGGGCTTTAGAAGGGATGGATAGGATTTTTCCAGGTGGGCATGAGGCAAGGGAAGTGGATATCTCAGCTGTAAAGACCAGTATAAGCAAAGGTACAGAGATGGGAAAACATTGGGTGAGTATGGTAAATGGTAAGGATTCTAGTTTGACTGGAAAAGTTAGTATGTAAAAGGAGTGTGGTATAAGATAAGCCTGGAAATGCAGGATTGGGTTAGGATGTAAAGTACCTTGAATGCTGAGTTATTGTATTTGGCTAGGCATTGGGCAGCCATTGAAGGTTTTTTCCCTAGAGGTGAGGGAGAGATGTAAGAGCTATGATTAGCTCAACTGTTTATTAAGTGATTAATAAAAACAAAGTCATATAAAGTAATATAAAGTAGTATAAATAAATAAATATAAATATAGATAAATAAATAAAATAAAGTAGTATAAAGAGTCCTCTGATATTTTGTACAAAGGGAGTGACATATTGCAAGTTAGCGGGATTGGAGGCTGGGAGGCTATCCAGAGAGCCATTGTAATAGTCTGGGTGAGAAGTTATGTTTGTCCTTTGTTTTTGAAGAGGACCGTGGCATTAGGGAAATGGTGACATGACTTGCAGCTGACTTTGATTTGAGTGAGGGAGAGCTGTCCACGGTCCCTAGCCTCACTTTCTCCTCCAGAGCCATCTGGGTCCAGTGACCAGATATTCATCAGGACGACTGAAGATGACCAAGGATGCAGTGGGAGTCCCTGGCCCTTTTAGGCTAAGGCCTTTTCAAGTACTCACTTAGGGTGAGGTAGTGCTCATTCAGTGAATAGGCCTCTTTAAGAAGGGAGTCGAGGGATGGCCCCTTTAATGAGGGCCTGAATAGGAGAGGTGACAGATACAAGCAATGTCAGAGAGGTAGAATTGTGGGAATTTGTTAACACCTCATATGGATGCCGGGGACAAAGGGATCCAAACTGACTGACTGAAGGTGGGGCCTGACTGCAGAGGAAACTGAATCAGTCAAGAAACATTTACTAGGTGCATCTAAGACGTCAGGCACTGTGTCAGGTGCTGAGAATGGAAAGAACAAAAATGTCCGGCTTTCCTTCAGGGCACTTTCAGTTAAGTGTGGGACCGTTGGAGTGTGTGTAGATCAGACTGGATATGGGTATGTATCTTTTCCTTTGTGAGTTCAAATCTGGCCTCAGACGCTCCCTAGCTATGTGACCCTGGGTAAGTCACTTCACTCTGTTTGCCTCAGTTTCCTCACCTGTAAAATGAGCTGGAGAAGGAAATGCCAAACCACTCTGTTATCTGACAAGAAAACCCCAAATGGGGCCGTGAAGAAATGACTGAAATGGTTGAGCAAGAACAACTTTTCCTTCCAGACATATGATAGACCTTTTGGGGGTGAATTTTGTTTCTTTGTGCCCCTCCATTATCCCAAATAATTATAGACTCATCAAATTATAGATTTAGAGGTGGAAGGAAACATTGAGGTCATCTAGTCCTATGCCCTCATTTTACAAGTGAGGAAACTGAGTCTCAAAGAATATAATTTGCTCAGGGTCACACATGTATTAAATAGCAGAGTCAGAAATTGAACCCAGATCTTGTGACTCCAAGTCTACTTGTTTTTCTACCACACTGTGAATTGACTATAATTTTGGGGTGTTTATTTCTATTCTTCATACTTCCCCTCCCCCTACACCATTTTCTGGTACAGTGCTTGAAAAAACTTAACATCTAAGAATTCTTTTTTTACACCAAAGCTCCCAGATTTACATAGGAGAAATAGCAAACTATTTTTCTTTTGATAAATCGAGCTCATTCATTTTGGTTCAGGCTTACAAATGACAAGCAGAAAACCAGAGGCATGATTCACGGCTTACCCTACTCTAATAGAATTCATATTTTTATATTCCTGCCATAGGACAGGGCTCTGACTTTGCCCTTTAAGTTTAATGAGTTATGAATCTGTCCCAGGGACCCTCCATTTTTCCTGTCCCTGATCACCTGCTGTATTTCACATGCTGTAATACTGAAAAGCTGGGTTGGTGGTTTCCAGCTCACCCTTTATGGAATTGTCATCAATTTATTGCCCACTGTTAGAGGCGAGGACAAAATGTCTGAATGAGGAATTCCTGCACCTTTTATACACATTCCACATTCTCTGTGGAAAATTCCTTGGGGATTTGTATATCCCCATATACTTATGTCTTCTATCTCCCATGTGGCATCCCACCTCCCACCTCTGTATCTTAGCAGGTCTGGAGAACTCTCCTTTCTCCCTTCCACCTTATGGGATCCCTGGCTTCCATCAAAGCACAGCTCCGACACCACCTCCCATGCAGAATTTCAGGATTCGAACCCAGGTCATCTATCCCTTACTACACTCTTCAGTAGAATGTAGGGTTTTCGAGGGCAGGAGCTGTTTTGTTTTCTTGGTATTCTCACTGCCTTATACATAGCAGGTGCTTAATGTATTTTTTGCTTAATTAGACAGAAATCAAAGATGCCAAGGTCATCCTCTGCATCCTGGGCCATTGCCAGTCATTCTGACTTTTGTCCTGCCACTGACCTTTAGAAAGTGAGGCTGATGACTTTACACAACTCTGCCTTATTTAAATCCAATTCATGAGCAAGACATCACTCACGATGTCATTGGTCCTCTTTGAAAGTGAAGGATGAACAGCAACCCAGACTGTTTCCCAGGACAGCCTCATTAGCTAGAGAAACATCAGGAAGGCTGTAGGATGCTTATGTCCCCTCATAGAGCATCATGAAGAGGATGAACGAGAAGACCTATTTCACGCTCAGAGAGCCGCTCTGTAGACATGTGACGTTTGTCTAAATCGAGTGAATTCTCGAAGAATTGGCCACCACTTCAAAGCTCAGCAATCACTTTGGCCCTGAGAGTCTGGCGAGAGTAATGCCTTTTAAAGATATTTTCAGCTCTCATGATCTCCTTTTATACACACAACAACTGTATGAAGTTATGGAGCAGGTGTCATTATTATTCCCTTTTTATAGATGAACAAAACAAGACATAAGGTAAGTGACTTCCCCAAGGGCACACAGCTAGATCAACCAAGGTCTTCTGAGTTGGAGTCCTAGACTGTTAGCCTTTAGAAGTGATTTCAGAGATCAGATCGAGTGCCCTTGCTTTACAGATGATATGGCTAAAGCAGAGAGAGGTGAAGGAATTTGGCCAAGGTTGCATAGTGTACAGAGTACCAGGTTCACAGTCAGGAAGACCTGAGTTCAAATCCTGCCTTAGACTCTGATAAGCTGTGTGACACTGAACAAGTCACTTGACCTCTATCTGCCTCAGTTTCCTCAACTATAAAATGGGGATAGCCACAGCACCTACCTCACAGGGTTGTTGTGAGGATCAAATGAGATATTTTTAAAGCTGTTTAAATGCTTGTTGTCTTCCCCTCCCTCCTCCTTTCATCACACAGGCAGTCAGTATCAGGGCAATATTCGCACCCAGCTCTTTCCTGACTCCATGGCCTTCATTCTTGCCACTCTACCAGGCCAATTCCCATCCATTTCATCTCCCTTGTTAGTGAATCATTATTGGAATGAGGACTATCAATTCCAGGCTTGTACCATGGACAGCCTCTTTTGGGTTGCTAAAAGAGATGGATGTTTTCAGAAGCTCAAGGAGAATAACAGAGATACTTTAAATCTCTCATTCATATAGGAAGGTAAAAGACCAATTGAAAGACCCTAGGGAAAGGATTTATTTTGTATTATACGTATAGAAATTTGATAGTTAAATGGGAGCTCCACTTTCGATGACATTATGGGAAATCACAATCTAAAAATATGCTTGCATCTGTCCTTTGTTTTGCTTCTAGTGGTCTAAAAGCCACTTTGCTTATATAATGTTCATTGTGTAATCTGTATAAGCCCCATTTTGCAGATGGGGAAGCTGAGTCCTTGAGAAGGGATGCAGTGTTATATAGTGTGGCAGGAGCACTGGATGTGAAGAGACCTGGGTTCCTTAGTTATCTGTTGGTGAATCCTTTCATTTCTTTGGTCCTTAGTTTCCTCCCTTGTAAAATGAGGGCTTTGGAATAGATAACCTGGTTTTAGATGTTCTCTCTTGTGACCATCAAGACTAATTGGTAGAAGAGAAGGCGCGTCAGGAAGATCTTGATTCAAGTTCCACCTCTGGCATGGACAAGACCCTTAACTTCTCAGTGCCCCAGGGAACTCACTAACTCTAAGAGCAGATGTCCTGCAGTACAGGGCAGCTGGGAAGCACCATAGTGCACAGAGCTTTGGGTGGGGAGTTAGGAAGACCTGAGTTCAAAACCAGCCTTATACACTTACTAGCTGTGTGACCCTGGACAAGTCACTTAACTTCTGTCTGCCTCAGTTTCCATGTCTGTAAAATGAGGCTAATAATAGCACCTATATCCCTGCGGTGTTTTGAGGATCAAACCAGATAATAACTGTAAAGTGCTTAGCACAATTCCTGGCACATAGTAAATGCTATGTAAATATTACTTATTTTTATTATATGGAAAACACTATATAAATGTCAGTCATTGTTAGGATTCATTACTTGACAGGCACTGACTGAGTACCTGTCCAAGGTCACTGGCTTGATGGAATCAGAGATTTCTTAGTACAGAATTTTCTAGCTTGCATGGACCTTAGAGGATCTAAGTATCACACTGATACTGACTGCCTGTGTCTAAACGTATCCATCTCTGAAATCTGAGCATGCTCCCCCAGGCTGCAAAGATCATCGAGGGACGCCAAGGTCAGTCCCCTGGCTTCCATCCCTGGCGTTCTCTCTGCCACACCCCAGCCGCTGTACTCAGCCGAGTGCACTGTCCCTTGGCAAGAAGATAGTGGCCCATCAGTCACGGCTTTCACGTTAGATAATGGCGTTAAGCATCTACTGTCAAGGCTCTCACACATTGATTCCCTTTCTCCTTACCTATTTTCCTAAAGATTAAGGATGTCAGAGAGCCCCAAAGCAGCCTCTTCTTCTTCCCTGCTCTCTACTGGAGCTATTGTTAACAGTGTATTTTCATTAGGGGCCAGGCCAAGTTGTCACCTGGCCCTGGATTATGATTTTACTGGGATGAAGCAGAAGGTGAAACTAAATTGTCAAAGAACATTAATCTTACAGAAGTGAAACCAAGGTCATTCTCCCAGCCTGTGTGGTCCTCCTCTCCCTCCCCATCTTCCTCCTCCACCTTTCCCTCCTCCTCCCCTCTCCCCTCCTCTTCTTCCCCTCTTCCTTTAAACCACTTCTTTTCCTTCTCTTCTTCCTTCTCCTTTCCTTCCTCCTGCTCCTCACCTCCCTTCCTCCTCCTCTTCCCCCCTCTTTTTCCTTTTCCTCTTTCTTCTCCTTTTCTTTCTCTTTCTCTTCCTCCTCCTTCTCTTCCTTCTCTTTTTCTTCCTTCTCCTTCTCCTCCTCTTTTCCCTTCTTCCTCTTCTTCCCTCTCCTCCTCTTCTCCCCCTCCCTTCCTCCTCCTCTCCCTCCATCCTTTATGTCCTCCCCCTCCTCTTCCTTCTCCTTTTCTTCTTCTTCCTCCTCTTCTTCCCCTTCCTCTTCCTTGCTTCTGCTCTCCTCCCTCCAAAAGTCTCCATCTGTGGTAGGAGCCTTTCTTTAAAGGAGCATTTCTTTCCTCGGAAATGTAAAAGCCTTTGATACCACGTCTGTCCACCCCAGTTTCCCCTGTCTTTGTGCTTTGTTTCCATCACAGTTGTTTAAAGATCCATTCACAGGTATATTCTTTTCAACTCCCATCCCTAAATGTGTCCTGCCACTGGACTCTGATGACCCTGGAAGGGAGATTGAGACTGATAACTTTGTGGAACTCTGCCTCACTGAAATCTGTCTCATGTGCAAGTCAAGACACTGCCCTGGGATGTCATTGGTCCTCTTCGAAAACTAAAGACTGCCAACAGCAGAAATATTAGTCCTACTATAATATCCTAATCTAGTCCAAGTCCCCATTTGTGGATATTAGTGAGGCCTAGAAAGGTTAAGTGACTTAAGGGTTAAGGTTGGTGTGCCCAAGTCACACAGAGAGCAATTAGCAGTGTCATAAAGGGAAATACCTTAAGTGATCAGAACCTCTTCCCTTCCCATCCCCAAATAGATGAAGACCAGTGGTACATCTAAGATAGGGGTTCTTGACTGTTTCTATGTCACTGGCTCCTTTGGTAGTTTGATGACTAGAGACTGTTCAGAATAATGTTTTTAAATGTATAAAATAAAGTTCAAAGGATTGCAAAGGGAGCCAAAGGTAGGTGAAAATGAAGATGTGATTTTTTTTCCCCATCCACGTTCACTTGTTCTCTGAAATCTATCTATGGAAGTTAGGTTAAGAATCTTGATCCCTAGAGGCAGTGGGGAACTATCAAAGATTTCTGAGGAGGGGGCTACATGGTTAGATCTTAATTTTAGAAATAGAAATTTGGCAGTTTTCTGGCAGATAGGCTGAAGAGGGAAGAAACTGGAAGCAGGGAGACCAATTAGGAGTAAAAATAATAGACCATGGCTTGGACTAGGGTGGTTGTGGTTTAGTGGAAAACAGGCTACAGATATGGAATGTAAGGACAGAGAAGATAAGGCTTGATAGTTCAGGAGATATGGGAGATTGGGGGGGGGGAGGAAGAGCCAAGGAAGCTCCAAGGGTGAGAGCCTGTGTGACTGGAAGCATCCTGGGTGCCCTGAGTACCTTGTTAGGTACTAATCCTTTCTAGGACTTGGTCTCCTCATCTGTGGAATTATAGAGGTGGGATAGATGATCAAAATGCTTCCTCTGGCCTCCAGATTCCATAATCATTTCCCATGTGTCTCTGTATCTCTGGGGTAGCTAGGTGGCACAGTGGATAGAGTGTTGGGGCTAGAGTCAGGAAGACTCATTCTCCTGAGTTTAAATCTGGTCTCCCACATTTACTAGCTGTGTGACCCTGGGCAAGTCATTTAACCCTGAACTGGAAAAAGAAGTGGCGATCCACTCTGGTATCTTGGCCAAGAAAACCCCAAATGGGGTCGTGAAGAGTCAGACACGACTGAACAATAACAAGAATAAATCTGTATCTCTTATCTTTGCTTTTCCCCCTCCAGTGGTGGGGTTTCTAGCTTACTCTGTCAGTAATTACCTCCCTGCTAACTAAACTATGAGCTCCTTGAGGGTGAGGCTTGTCTTCTTCCTTTCTTTATATCTCCAGTTCTCAACACAATCCCTGGCACATGAGAAATGTTTATTGACTGCCTCATTCGTCCTAGACTTGGATTGTATTTGAACTCAGAAGGATCCAATCATCTAGGTCCCCTGGTCTAACCGCTTTATTTTATAAATTAAGGACCAAAGGCACAAGAAAGGGGAAGTGCTGGAGTATTGGATTTGGAATCAGGAAGACCCCTCCCTCCCACCAGACACTTAGATGGCCCTGAACCCTGGGTAAGACACTCACGATCTGAGTCTCATTCCCTCTTCAGTAAAATAAGGACAATAAGAGCACATGCCTCAAATTAGATAACACGTATAAAATGTCTTGCAAACCTTAAAGTGCTGTTCAATTACTAATTGTAGTTTTCCCCATTATCATCATCATCAAATGAGATAATATTTGAAAAGTGCCTGGCATGTAGCAGATGCTATATAAACATGAGCTATCCTTCTCCTCCTCCTCTTCTTCTTCATCCCTCTCTTCATTCTCATCTTCACCATCACTACCTTCATCTTCATCATCCTCTTCTTCATCCTTTTCATCATCCTCATCTTCATCATCATCACCTTTATCATCCTCATCTTCATTATCAGCAATTTGGGATTAAAATCCTGGGTTTTGGACTCTTAGCCTAGGGCTTTCTCCATTATGCCAGGATGTCATTTTAGGTTTGAAGAAATACACTTTGAAGCTTCCTTCCTGCTCTGACATTCTATTATTCCCATGATGCTAAACTTCTCTAAGCACAACTATAAATTTTGCATTTTTTTTCCTCCCTGGATGATTATTTTTTTCTGCTGGTTCCTTTAGTTGTGGGCATTTTCCCTGATTTAAATGATATATGAAAATGAATATTTGTGCAAGAGATGCAGGAGAGTTGTTGGTTGTTAACTTTACAGAAGATTTAGCCATGGATTAAAAAAAATAGCAAGTCCTCCTAACTAGCTCCAAAATGTGGTTTAATTTGCAGCACACTTTACAGGAATGGGTGTTCTCTATAAACCTCTGTTACCAAATGGGAAAGTCTAAGGAAAAGTGTGAAAGGAGGGAAAAGCCTCCTTTCAGAAATAGTTAAAATAAAGGGCACATAGTGCCTCTATGGAGATTCTTCTCCTCCCCTGTTTTATTTGTGATGCTGGGGGTTCAGATGAGCTTGCCAACCAATGCTGGAGGAATCATGCCTTCTTTTCTTACCTGAGAGGGAGGAAGAAAGATCTTTTCACTTATAAATGTAAGCCTGAAAAGGTGGGGTAGCTTCTCATAAAGAAACAGATTAGCTTCAACTGTATGTTGCTTGGAGTTGTTTTCAAGTTCAAGTTTGATCCATCAGACATTTCAAATAAGGGGCATTTAATTTCCATCAGTTACTGACTTTTAATCATTCCTGTGTTGGAAGAATCACCAGGGCAAGTGGTGATGTTTTAAATCAGCCTATACTATTTTGCATGAATATTTTATGTAAACTAACTCAGGAAGAAAAAAATCCATATGTATACATAACATTATCTCTTGTAGATATTGGAAACATGTCTCCTTGGGTTTTCATAGGAAGAACTATTGGTTGATTTGTGTAGGTGGTAAAAACAGTTAAGTGTGCTATTCTTGGGGGTTAGTGGTCCAGATAGATATAAGCTCATAGATTTGGAGCTGGGAAGGACCTCAAAGATCATCAGATCTGACCTCCTCATATGACAAATGGGGAAACTGAGGCCTCTGAGAAGTTAAGGGGCTTGTCTACTAATGCAGAGCTAGTAAGCGACAGAGGAGAGATCTGAACTCAGGTCTTCTGATTCCAAATATATTGTTCTTCCCACTGCACAGTATTGGGGAAGTCTTGTAAACATAAACACATCTGGATTTAGTAATTTCTCATACTTGGGATTGTCTGAGAAAGAAATGTTTCAGGAGGATTGGACTTCCTCCAGTGAAGAGGTGGGCCACCTTGTCCCCTTCTTCTCTCCATGTATTTTTTAGGATTGTAGATCAGTCCCATCTTGGGTTAAAGAGCTTCACTCACTGACTCTGAAATCAGAAGACCTGAGTTCAAATCTCACCTTTGGGGAATACTGTCTGTGTGACATTAGGCAAGTCACTTAACTAACCTTCCTGTTTCCTCACCTGTAAAACTAGGGGATTGGACCAGATGGCCCCTGGGGTTCTTTCTGCTTCTAGATCTCTGGTCTTTTGAATAATGATTAACCCAAGAGCCTGTCTACCAGGCTGTTGTTTATCTGGGTAAGTATATTCAAATTCTAAGCAGTTGACATTTAAATGTGCTTTTGGAGCACATTTATAAATTGAGGACTGTTCCTGTTGCAAGAAGACCTGGGTTTGAAGCCCAGGTCTTCTACTTCCTACTTGTGGGACTCTGGAGGAAACTTGGCTTCTTACCTCTCTTCTATAACATGAGGGATTAGATTAGCCAATTCTCAGTGTGCTTTCCAGTGCTATGGTTCAGATGAACCTCTAAAAAAAATCCTATTGTCATTGAAAATATCTACCCAATTATTCCATGAATCCACTTCTCCTTCCACCTCCTCCAATTCATGTTTGGAATATATCCTGCAAAAAATGGCATATGCAAAAAAGCTCTCTGTTCAAAGATTTACACAACAATAGTAGATATAATTTCAATTAACTGGAAGCAATGTAAGCATCCAACAAAAGGGCAGTGTTTAATGAATTATAGTACACTTATATAACAGAGATTATATGTCTTTTCCAGGAGCACACAGCCCATACATATCAAGGCTGGATCCAAGCTTGGACCCAGTTCTTCTGACTTGAGATCTCCTCTCTCTCCCTCTCTGTTTTCTCTCTCTTTCTTTCTCTCTGTCTCTCTCTCCCTCTTTCTTCTCTCTCTCTTTCTCCCCTACAAGTGATTGTCTCTAGCATTTCACTAGTATGTAAATAAGTGGAAATTCCCAGTTACTTTGACCTTTTAGTTCTCATTTTCTAGTACCTTCTAGGTACTCAATGTACATTAAATTACAATTGGGGGTGGAGTCAAGATGTCAGAGTAGAAACAGGACTTCCACAGGGCTCTCCTTCCACCTCCTTAATTCATGTAAAAATGACTCTAAACAAACTTTGGAACTGCAGAACCTGCAGTTGAAACTGCAAATGACACAGAGAAGCTAACCTCCCACTGAAGACAGCCCAGCAAGCCAGCAGGAAGTGGCCAGCGAAGTGTGTTGGGAGCCAAGCCCAACCCCAAGTGAGCATGAGGTTTTATCCTCAGAGTGGCCACAACCAGCCACCGGCTCCAGATCACCAGCAGCTGTGGCAGTTTCCAGAATTATCAACCCATAGATGCTAAGGACAAAGTGAGAGGTCAGTGCAGTGTGGACTTTGGGACCTGGGAATTTGGGAGTGCAGTCCAGCCTTTGCCCCCAGGGAGAGAAGTGGCTGAGGCATAGTGGCCGTGCAGCCCCTGCCACATGGCTGCTTCAGAACTCCTGGCCAGCAGATTGTAGGGGGACCAAGCGACCAGTCTGAGGGGTAATTGTTCTTGCTTTAACCTACTTGGATCTGGATCACTGTCTGGGGTGGAGGTACTGGGGTGTGTGATCAGTGTGCCAGAGCATGTGGAGGCTTCTGAGAGGGCAGCCAACTAATAGCTCCAGCAGCTGAGAAAACCCCAGCGATTGGAACAAAGCTCCCCACTCTGGTAGCAGAGTCCTATTGTGGCAAAAAGCTCAAAAGTCAAGTAATTGAGTGGCAACATGAGCAAACAAGGGAAGCAAGGCAAGCACAGCAGTCCAACTCTGGATTCCTTTTTTGGGGACAAAAAGGATCAAAGCATGGAACAGAAGGAAAACAGTGAAGTCAGAAATCCTGCACCAGAAGCTTCCAAGAAAAGAATAATCTGCTTACAGGCTATAGAGGAACTTAAGAAGGATTTTGAAAAGCAAATAAGAGAAGTGGAGGAAAAATTGGGAAGAGAAATGAGAATAATGCAAGAAAATCATGAAAAGAGAGTCAACAACCTGATTGAATAAAATAACACCTTAAAAAGTAGACTAATTCAAATGGCAAAAGAGGCTCAAAAAACCAGTGAGGAGAAGAATGTCTCAAAATGCCAAATTTGCAAGATGGAAAAAAGAATCTCAAAAGCTCACTGAAGAGAATCATTTCTTCAGAATTAGACTGGAGCAAATGGAAGCTAGTGACTTTATGAGAAATCAAGATACTATTAAACAGATAACAAACAAATTAAAAAATAGAAGGCAAAGTGAAACATCTCATTGGATAAACCACTGACCTGGAAAATAGATCGAGGAGAGATAATTTAAAAATTATTGGACTACCTGCAAGCCATGATCAAAAAAGAGCCTACAAATCATCCTCCAAGAAATTCTCAAGTAAAACTGCCTTGATGTGTTAGAACCAGAGGGCAAAATAGAGGTTGATAAAATCCACTGATCACTTTCTGAAAAAGATTCCAAAAAGAAAACTCCTAGGAATATTATAGCCAGGTTCTGGAATTTCCATATCAAGAAGAAAATATTACAAGCAGCCAGGAAGAAACAATTTGAATACTGTGGAAACACAATCAGGATAACACAGGATCTGGCAGCTTCTACACTGAGGGATTGAAGGCCTTGGAATATGATATTCCAGAGCTCAAAGGAGCTGGGATTAAAACCAAGGATCAGCTACCCAGCAAAACTGAGTATCATGTTCCAGAGGAAAATATGGTCATTCAATAAAATAAAGGACTTTCAAGCATTTTTGATGAAAAAATCAGACTTGAATAGAAAATTTGACATTCAGATACAAGAAGCATGAGAAGGTAAATAGGGAAAAGAAATCATAAGAAACTTATCAAAGTTGAACTACTTACATTCCTACATGGAAAAACAATAATTGTAACTTATGAAACTTTTCTCAGTATGAGGATAGTTGAAGGCAATAGAAATGTGTGCATATATATATATACATACATATATATGTCTATATAGGAGGGTATATGGGCATATGAATACATATGTGAGTGCGTGTATGTATTGTACAGGTATACATAGACAGAGGGCACAGGGCCAGCTGAATAGGAAGGGATGATACTTAAAAGGTGACATTAAGAGGTGAGAGAGGAAAATATAATGAGAAAAGATGGGGAGAGACAGAATGAGGTAAATTATCTCATATAGAAGAGGCAAGGGAAAACTGTTACAATGGAGGGGAAGAACAGGAAGGCAAAAGGGAATAAGTCAACCTTATTCTCATTGAATTTGGCTTAGGGAGGGAATTACATGCACACTAAACAGGGTATCTTACCCTACAGGAGAGTAGGGGGGAAGGGAATGAGAAGGGGGATGATGGAAGGGAGGGCAGGCTGGGATGGAGGGAAATTAGAAGCGCCCACTTTTGAGAAAGGACAGGATCAAAGTAGAGAAAAGTGGGAGGTGGGACAGGATGGAGGGAAATACAGTCAGTCTTTTACAATATATCCACTATGGAAATGTTTTGCATAGCTACACATGTACAACCTATATTGAGTTGCTTATCTTCCCAGTAAGGGTGGGTGATGAGGGAGGTACGCAAAGAATCTGAAATTCAAAGGTTTAAAATCAAATGTTTAAAAAATATATTATTATTATTTTACATATAACTGGGAAGTAAGATATACAGGAACTGGGGCATAGAGATCCATCGTGCCCTGCTGGAATGTCAGAGTGGGGATGGGGGAAGATATGGGAGAGAGCAGATTGGGGGAGGGGATATTCAGTCGGATCGCTGTTTTGGAGTGGTGGGTATGGGAAAAATGGGGAGAAAATTTAAACTCAAAATCTTGTGGAAATGAATGATGTAAACTAAAAAATAAAAAAAATATTTAAAAAATAACAATTATAAGGATAATATTAACACCATCAGTCATAATAGGGGTGGACTATGATGTGAGTTTCTTCTGAGTCATACCTTGGGCCAGATTCTAGATCTTGTTTTCTACATCTGTCCCTTTCGAAAGTCAGGATCTCGAGGGCAGTGATAATTGAAAAGGTCTTGTGTTGCTGGGGTGGTTCAGTAAAAAGCTTGTCACGTTGTGAGTTCTTAATAATAATGGTGATTATCTGACATTCTATTAAATGGAATTTCAATTAACCTGTGTGCTCACACATCAATTACAATGATAATTAACATCCATGAAGATTACTTTCATGGTACAAAGCTGCAAGTCCCTCAAGTGCCTTCTGAATCATCAAAGACAGATTAAGTTGTGCTCAGGACAAGTCTTGGCATGAAATCATGTTCTAGCTCTTGAGACACTGGGGATTCAATGATAGGATGTCTGGTAACTTTCTCTTAACTAGAATATTTGGTTAACTACAATCAATCCATTTCCCAATAAAATACAACTTTGAAGGAGTTGAATCTCTCCCTTAAAACAAAGGTCTATTTTGACTTGAATTATTTGCTTTTTTTCTCAAGGACTTTGTTCTAGCAGAATCAGTTTGTTAACTTCACTATCTCACCTTAGACAGGTTATTTCTCCCTGTGCATCTGCCAAATAAGAAAACTGGACCAGGTGGTCTCTAAGGTTCCTTCCAGAGCTAGTATTTATGCCAGGGAATCTTGTGGCTGAGCAAGAATACAAACACATTGCGATCTCCTCAGTGGGAAGGAAGCTTGCCTTAATTCGGAACCTAAGGGACTCTTTGTCAGTGTGTCTTCTACATTTCAACTGGGAGCTTGTGAAAAGTGGGTCTGGAGTAAGACAAATAAACCAGCCTTTACTAACCATGTGCCTGTCTACACTGTGCTGTGTGCTTTAAGATCAAGTTGTGAGTTCTCAGTCACTTTGTTTTTTTTTTTTAAATATGTTTGTATACACACACAGAGTTTTCTTCCCATTACATGTTAAAACAAATTAGCATTTTTTAAAAAGTTTTGAGTTCCAAATTCTATCCCTTCTTCAGATATCAGATATAGCTTATACATGTACAATCATGTAAAACATTTCCATATTAGTCATTATCTACAAGAAGATTTGAATAAAAGAAAAAGGAAAATGAAAAATAGCATGCTTCAGTCTGTATTCAAACAATATCAGTTCTCTAGCTGGAGGCAGATACTATGCTTCATCACGAGTCCTTTGGGATTGTTTTGAATCATTCATTGTATTGCTGAGAATAGTTAAGTCATTCACAATTCTTCATTGAACAATATTGCTGTTACTGTGTACAACATTCTCCTGGTTCTGCTCACTTCACTTTGCATCAGTTCATATAAGCCCAGATTTTCCTGAAGTCATCCTGCTTGTCATTTCTTATAGCACAACAATATTCTATTACAATCATATGCCACAGCTTCTTTAATAATTCCCCACTTGATGGTCATCCTTTTGATTTTAAATTCTCAACCACCACAAAAAGATTGTTGTAAGTATTTTTGTACATATAGGTCCTTTCCCCTTTTTTATTTTTTTGGAATACAGACCTAGCAGTGATATTGCTGGGTCACAATTTCATAGCCCTTTGGGCATAGATCCAAATGGCTCTCCAGAATGGTTGAATCACATCATAATTCCTCACTCATTTTATAATAATAATAGCTAGCATTCATGTAGCACCTCAAGGTTTGCAAAGCACTTTATATGTGTTTTCTCATTTGGTCCCCACAACAAACCTGTGAAGTAAGTGTTGTTATTAATACACATTTGATAGATGAAGAAACTAAGACAAAGGTTAAGTGACTTTCCCGGGATCACACAGCTTTGAGGTGTCTAAAGTGGGAGGATTTGAACTCAGGTTTTCCTGACTGCAAGTCCCACACTCTATCCAACATACCTACCTAGGTGCCTTAGCTTATAACTGAGAATCTTTGTGCCCAACAACAACAACAACAACAACTACTACTACTACTACTACTACTACTACTACTACTACTACTACTACTACTACTGCTGCTGCTGCTGCTGCTGCTACTACTACTACTACTACTACTACTACTGCTGCTTACTACTGCTATTACTACTACTGCCAACTACTACCAAATAGCACTTTAATGTTTGCAAAATACTTTACAATTTTTATAGCACTTTAATGTTTGCAAAATACTTTACAATTTTTATCTCATCTGATCCTTACAACAACATGGCAGGCTGGGGCAGGCTATATTATTATCCCTATTTTATAGATGAAGGAACAGGCAGACAGAGGTTCAGTGTGTTATCCACAGCTAGGAAGTGTCTGAGGGAGGACTTGAACTGAGGTCTTCCTGTGTCCAGCTCCAGTGCTCTGTCTACTGCCTAGCTGCCATCTGCAAAGTAACTGGGCCAGGAGGGAGGCAGCTGAGAAGTACAGATTATTACAGATTTTATTACACCCTTTCTAAATGGGAATGCTATTGAGGACGCTAAGACTAACAAAAATAACCCAGACACAACTCTTGCTCCCAAATGCCCCATATAACATCGATCCATAAACTTTTAATGATGGGATTTTTCATAAATGTCACTGTACTGAAACACGCATCATCTCCAAAGTCTGTGGAATGCAGCTCATTCCCATTTAAGCTTTAATACCTTGAAGCTGTACCAAGATTTTGGGCCACCCCTGTATAGACAGGAAGAGATTACAGCTGGGTGGGAGCAGGACAAGGCACGAATCATCCCCGTTCTCCTGCTGACTCTCGGAGGTGGCCTGATAGTGCTCTCAGCGGCTTTGCAGGAGATGAGTTTACATCCTAATATTCTTCTTCAGTTACAAAAACAGCCATTTTCTCTGCCTGGGCAATAGTCTGTAGTGTGCGCCATGCAGAAGGATAATAGCTGGAGACTGACTTGTCCTTGGACTGTTTCTAGCTGAATTCCACCAAAAAAAAGATGAGGAAAAACAACCTTAAAACAATAACAATAGTAAGAGCATTCTGTATTTTAGAAACCTTCAAGGAGGATACAGAATATATCACATCCTGATACTTTTATTCAGCTACAAAAAAAGGCTTATTTTGTCTTCTTGTGCACTATAGTCTGTAGAACATTAAATACAGAGTGTCCCAAAAGTCTGAGTGCATTATTAGCTGAGACAAATTGTTTGCCGGTTTTAAGCCTAATAACACTTAAAATTGCACTCAGACTTTTGGGACACCTTGGATATTAGCAGGCCAATTGTTTGTCTCAGGGCCATTTCTAGGTAAATTCCATCACATGAAATAAGAAGTGCCTCCCCTCTGAGGCTACGTCCAATTTATCCCATTTCTATCTTGTCTGTGCATTGTTTTTTTGCATGTTGTCTCTCTCCCACCCCCCACCACCTTTAGAGTGTAATCTCCTAGAGGCCAGGGACTGTGGTTTTTCCTTTCTTTGTGTTTAGCACAGTGCCTGGAATACAGTTGGTGCATTGGTCTTGTTGTTAGAAGAATGGTTTTTCTATAATAGTAATAATAACGGGCGTTTCTATAGTGCCTGAAAGTTTACAAAGTGTTTTCTAGGCATGATCTCATCTGAACATCGTATGAGAGCTGAGTTCTATGGGAATTCTTGTCCTTATTTTACTGAAGGGAAAAGTGAAGCCCAGAGAGGTGAAGGGCCTTGCCCAGGGCCACCCAGTAGCCAGGAAGGTCCTGGGGTGAGCTAGCCTAGGTGACATCCCAGCTCTCCTGACTCGGGGTCCCCCAGCACCCTGACTAATGTACTAGTGATTAGAGAGCCAGCCTTTTTGACTGTGGAATACAGAGTAGGGTCACTTGGATTGATGTTGGCAGTCCCCTTAATATCTCTTAACATGCTCTCTTTCCTCACTTGTAAGATGGGTGCTGTTTTACGTGTCCTACTGTCCATAAACAGTCAGTCGGTTAGCCAATAAACATTTATTAATCACCTACTTTTGTTCTAAGCATGGTGTTGAGCTAGGCAGGTTATGGGCCTTCATGGAGCTCTTATTTTCAGATGAGGTAATGGGCCTCAAGGACTTTGCGGGGATAGTATGATCAGAGCACCTGAGTGTGACTCTCAGTCCTGTCACCTAACACTTGTGTGATCTTGAGTCAGTCCCATCCCCTCTCTGGGCCTTGGTTTGCTCATTTGTAAAATGAAGGGCTTGGATTAAATGACCTGTGAAGGCCCTTCCTGTTCTAGCTCTGTAATCCCATGAGAGCTTGTATTTCTCTGAGCACACTTCCTCTGTGAATGATGCCCATTAGCCATCCATGTTAGCCTACAAGTTTGCCTAGGAGACAAGTGAGCCTGGTGAAACGAGAGGCCTTAGAACATAGGACCACTGTCCCTTCTCCCTGCCCCCATCCTGACAAAGCAGACATGACCACTTCAGAGCCTCCCCAGTGAAAAGTGTGGCCTTTGGAGTGATCTAATCTTACACCTTCACAAGACTGGCCCGGCCATTTTGCCATTGCAAAAACTACAGCAGGTCTGAGCGGTGTGACATTAGCCTCCCCAGTCCGTAGGCGTCTGCTCAGGCATCTGTCATAGGGGAGCTATGCCAGGGTGGAGAAGTGGGGAGCAGGGATTGGTGATGGGGATTTTCAAAGCCTCTTTCAAATGGGAGAGCTGTTGAATGCCCTCATGGGGAGGATTTGGCTTTTATCGGTGTTGGGTGTGTTGCAAATGCTGTGACATCCTCTAGCTGTGAAATCAGCCGAGGCATCCTCTGGCTGGCAAGTCTTCTAGTGATAAAGGGGGAGATGGGATGAGGATGATGTAATAAAGAGCTGCCTATGGAGGGGAGGGAGGGCAGACCCAGTCATCTTAACATGAGGACACAAGGACTAGGACCGTTGGGTGGAATTTCAGGGAGTCAGATTTAGGTTTGATGTAAGGAAAAATTTCCTTTCAGTTGCAACTGTACAAAAGTTGGATGGGTAGTTTGGGAAGGTCAAGCAAGCATATATTAGGCACTTACTCTTGGCCAGGCATGGGGCTAAGTACTAGGGGTACAAAGAAAGGCAAAAACAGTCCCTGCTCCAGAACACAGTGTTCTATGAAGGAGACAATATGTAAATGACTTGTTCAGTCCTGTTTGACTCTTCATGACCCCATTTTAGTTTTTCTTGGCAAAGACCCTGCAGTGATTTGCCATTTCCTTCTCCAGTTCATATTACAGATGAGGAAACTGAGGCAGACAGGGTTAAATGACTTGCCCAGGGTCACATGGTATGAGGCCAGATTGGAACTCACCAAGATTAGTCTTCCTGACTCTGGCTCCAGCACTCCATCCACTGGGGTGTAGTAGAGGGAGATTCTCATTCTCACAGGGTTGAATTAGACAAGAAAGCTTCTGAGGTCCTCTCCATGTATTCACTGAAAATGATTTGATCTCCCTGAATGATGTGTTGTAACTATTAAATTTGAATTCAGCAAGGAGCATCAATGAATACCCCCAAAGTTTATCATTGTTATGACAACAGTAACAACAGACATTCTGATAATGCTTGAAGGTTTGCAGAGTTTTAGAAATATGTCCTCTCCTTTGATCCTCACAACAACCTTGGGTGGTAGGTGCTTTTATTGTCCCCATTTTACAGATGGAAACTGAGGTTGAGAAAGGGTAAGTGACTCACCTAGAGTCATGCAGGTAGTAAGTGACTGATTCAAGATTAATTAATAAGCATTTGTTAAGCACCTACTGTATGCCAGACACTGTACTAGAAACAGAGATTGTCACACAAAGATAAGAAAACGAAACAATTCCTGCTCAGGAACTTAGATTACACTGAGAGATAATGTGCCTGTATTTACATACACACATGTATATGCAGGATAAATAGAAAATAATACAGTGAAATTAAATGTCGGATAGCTATGGAGGGAAGGAAGGCATTAAGCAGTTGAGAGGATGAGGAAGGGATTTGTTGTAGAAGATTATTGTTGTCTTGAAGGAAGTGAGGATTTCTATGAGGCTAAGGCGAGGAAGAAAGGTGTTCCAGGCATGAGGGCTAGCCTCTGCAAAGTCATAGAGAGGAGAGATGGATTGTCATATAAGAAGTATATATGGCCATATGGAATGGATCATGGAGGGTGAGAAGGGGAGAGATGCTGCAATGTATGAGTCTGGAAAGATAGTTTGGGGCCAAGTTGTGAAGGACTTTATTTTATTTTATTCTTAATGTTAGCTTATGTTTTCAATTATATGTAAAAACAATTTTTAACATTCTTTTTAAAAAATGTTGAGTTCCAAATTCTTTCTCTCTCTCATTTTCTCCTCCCTCTCTTCCTCCCTCCCTCATATGGCAAGTAATTTTATAGAGGTTATAGATGTGTAATCTAGCAAAACATATTTGGGAAGGGCTTTAAAAGTCAAATAGAAGAATGTGCATTTTATCCTAGAAACTATGGGGACTTATCCAAGTTTGCTAAATAGGGGAGTGACCTGGTCATTACTCTGCTCAAGAAAATCCCTTTGGCAGCAGTGTGGAAGATGGTTTGGGGGTAAGGGAGAGATCATGCAGAGACCAATTTTGTGCAAGAAGTAATGGGAATATGAACTAAAGTGGTAGCTGGGTGAACAGGGAGAAGGAGTCAGATGTGAGAGATGTTGTGGAGATAGAAATAACAAGATTTGGCAACTGGTTGGATATGTGGGGTGAGGGAAAGTGAGGAGTCATAAGAATGCCAAGATTAAAAACTCCAGACTAGAAGAATGATAATATCCCTAAGAGAAACAGGAAAGACTATTGGAAGGGAGGATTTGGAGGAAAAGATAATTTTGAGTTTGGGATCTTTCCAGGGCATCTACTTTCAAATCCAATAGTTGGTTGGTAATGTGGAATGAGAGCTTGGTAGAGAGATTGGGACTGGATATATAGATCTGGGAGTCCTCAGCATGGAGATGGTACTTAAACCCATGGAAGATGAGGTCATCAAGAAAGAGATTCTGGACTCTTAGAACTTAGAATTGGAGGGGATCATACTGGAGTTCAAATTTGACCTCAGATACTTAACACACACATAAAAACTAGCCATGTGACCTTGGGCAAGTCACTTAATCCCAATTGCCCTAGCTTTGCCATCCAAAAAAAAAAAGAATTGGAGGGGATCTTAGAGATCATTTGGTCTAACTCTCCTTTATCCCTCTTCCATCTGAGGAAACTGAGGCTCAATGAGCATAAAGGAACTTGCCTGAGGTCATGAGGCTAGCAAACAGCTGAGGCCAGAACTCAAGTTCAGTTCTTATGTTATATTGAAAGATCAGCAAATTTTGAACCAGAGAACCTGGTTCGGAATTCATCTCAGTCATTTAACGTCCTGTGTGACCTTTTCGGTTGGCAAGCCACTGGACCTCAGTGGACCTCAGTTTCCTCATCTGTAAAGTGAGGGAATTGAATGAGATAGCCTCTAAAGCCCCTCTTAGCTCTAGAATGTATTAGAACCCTAGATATCTGAAGTAGAGACGCTGGTGCATTGGGCGTGTGGAATGTTTTTCAGAATTTCTTCCCATCTCGTGCCTACAGAAACAGCCACAGCTTGAAAAACTGAGACTGGGTAGAGTCTTAGTCTCTAGCCTGTGGGGGCTAGAGTTGTCCCCCAGCCCCCACCAGCAGCTTTTCCTGGAGTCACACTGTGGCATTTTTCTTTCCATATATAATAAAAAATGGGCATCTTTCTTTATGTTTTCTTTTAACTGTGTTGGTCTCTGTGTTAAGGTTTATGAGATCTGAGTAACTGGCCCAGTTTGCAGCTGCCTGATTATAATCATTGCTAGAAACTTGGGCTCGCCAATCTGATTACTTAATTGTTTTAGCATACTCTACAAATGTTAGGACACCAAGCTGTTTTGAATGTGCAAAGCATTGCTCTCTATTCTGCATCCATTCTTTCCCTCCCCCTGATTTTTTGGTTATAAACCAACTTCATTCTTGGGTTTTTCCTTTCAGAGATTTATTAGGATGATGCCATCTATTTCCTTTCTCTCACTGATTGTGCCTAATAAGCATAATTTGTTGACTTGTTGATTCTTTCAGATAGTCATCAAAGTAGGACAAGTTACATTATTCATCTTTCCAGTAATCAATCACAGTCATTTATTAGGTACCTACTGTGTGCCAGATCCTGAGCTAGAAGAGAATGCTTGTGAGTGTGTAGAACCTAGAGAAACTGTTTTTATATTGTGCATCAAAGTTTGAATTTATTTAAAAATTAGTAGCTTTGGGGGGTGGCTAGGTGGTGCAGTGAATAGAGCACTGGCCCTGGAGTCAGGAGGACCTGAGTTCAAATCTGGCCTCAGACACTTAACACAAAAACTAGCTGTGTGACCTTGGGTAAGTCACTTAACCCCAACTGCCCTCCAAAAAAGAGCAAAAAAATATTAGTAGCTTTTTCAAAAAGTGTAATTGTTGCCTTTTGATTTTATGTATAACATTTCCCCTTAACCTTCTCCCTTCCCTTTGAACCTTTCCTTGTAACAAAGAATACCATTTGAGCAAAGCCAACTGATGTGACACCCCATTCTTTTTTTATTTTTTAAAGCAATCGGGGTTAAATAACTTGCTCAAGTTTACACGGCCAGGTGTTTCTGGGTGGGTGCTAAGTGTTGGAGCCTGGATTCGATCTCCAGGTCATCCCGACACTGGAGCCAGTGCTCTTACTCGCTGTGCTACCTGGCCGCCCTGTGACACCCTATTCTGACAGTGTAAATTGCCTTCCACATTCATAGTCCCCATCCCTCTCCTGGAAGGAGGAAGATATGATATCTGATAATTTCCCCAGGGCTGAGACCATTCTTTTTTGTTTTTGTTTTTTTTTTGCAGGGGGAAGGCAGGCCAATTGGGGTCTAGTGACTTGCCCAAGGTCACATGAGTAGTAAGTGTTAAGTGTCTGAGGCCGGATTTGAACTCTATTGACTGTGCCACCTAGCCACCCCCACTGCGCCACCTAGTTGCCCTGATTAAACTATTTTTAATGGTTTATCAATGATTAGCTGTCATTAAGTACATCCATTTAGCAACAATATTATTATGGACATTATTGAGTACATTCTCCTGGTTCTGCTTTTCTTCTCTCAATATCATTTCATGTCTTTTCATGTTTTCCATGAGGTTGTGTTGTATAGTGGGTAGAACACTGGAGTTGTAACTGGGAAAGACTCATTTCAGGTCCAACCTCAGATACTAGCTGTTTCACCCTGGACAAGTCACTTAATTGCTACCTGCCTCAGTCTCCTTATTGGTATAATAAAGGAGTTAAAATTGTTTCCCTCTAAGGTGATACCTTCTAGCTCTAAATCATGATTCTATAATCTTATGATTCTCTAAATTCTTCATGGTCATAATTTCTTTTGCTTTGTATGAGCCTATATTGTGCATTCATATACCATAGTTTGTATGGCCATTCATCATCCAATGAGTTCATTTCCCCCCAGTTTTAAAAATTCAGTTCCATGAAGAGAGCCACTATTAATATTTTGCTGTCTATAGGACTTTTCTTTCCATATCTGATCTCCTTGGAGTATATACTCCATAGTGGAGTTTGTGGTTCAAAGGGTATGAATTGTTTGGTGACCTCTCACATAATTCCAAACTTTATTACAGAATACACAGTAACTTTTAGCATCATTAGTCCACCAGGACAATCTCTGACACTGTTTGTGGTTAATAGCTTTAGTGATTACGTCACCACTTTTTAATCTTGTGTATGGGAAGGGCAAATGCAGAGCAGGTCCCCGCCTAGCAGATACTGATGTTGGAGACAATCCTGACTTGTGTCTTGAGCAGTCTCTCATTTATTTTTGTGTCAAAGAAAAAGACAACAATGGGTTATAATAAAAATGTCTTCATGCCAGAAACTGCCTTTTTTAGTGAAGTATGAAAGAGGGAGGGGAGTTATGCACTCCCCCCACCCCAAACATTGAAACAAGTAAACAGGTACTGATATAAGGAGTTGCTGAGAGGTGGTGGATGCCTACTGACAGCATAGGCATCTGCTGCAGGGTTGCGGGTTGTTAACATAAATGTTCTGTAATCACAGAATACTGGGTGATCCTGGTACCATGGACAGCAGAATGTACCTGTTCACTTTCCTTTTTTTAGGGGACTGATTCTCCCAAGCATATTTATATATAGACTTGGTATTTTACCAAGCAAACACTATAGTTGCAGATGTGAGCTTGGCTACTCTTGACTGATGGAGCTTATCAGAGATAAACATGGGCTCCAATCAGCCCGTGAGAGAGTGTTATTGATTTGCTACTTTCAATCGAGTCCAGCTTAATAGTGTGTGGTTTAAATGCTTAAGATAAATAAATAAATAAATAGAACTGAGCCTGACACTTTCATATGCCCAGATTGATTCCTATCAGTAGGTTAGTACCTTGGGGGAAGTGCATTAACTCTCTCAGCTTGTAAAGAGAACAGCCTAGTGACTTGCCAAAGTGCTGAGAAGGTGGTGGAGGGGTTTTGAGAAGGTCTTTTGATGATTCTAGTCTTCTCCCTTCTAGCATGGTGCCTTCTAGTTCTCCTGGTTCCCTATACCTGCTTGTCAATTTTAAGTTTCTATTAACTTGACTTAAAAGGAGAAGGGGTTTTCCAGGGCTCAATGACAAAGATAAATATCTGTACCTCCTGGAAAAGGTTTTATGAGATAGATCTTAAAGCATATGTAGTATATAGTATATTCTATAGAGAAGATTCCTTTGTGCATGGATTATACTAGATGACCTCCAAAATCTCTTCCAATTTTCAAATTCTGTAATTTTTTGAAGATTTGTATAAGTAAAGAGCATTCCAGTTATGAGAAAAGGCATGAGGAAAGACTCTGAATAGGGAATGTCAGTGAGTAGTCCTTTAAGAATGGTGGCTGGGACATTTCCTGTTGGAAGAAGTGGGAAATAAGGTAGGCTGGGGCCAGATTGTGGAGGACCTCAAAAGTCAGGCAGAAATATTTTGAGTTGATGAAGTAGGCAATTAGTAACCACTGGGGCAGGGGAATGACTTGATAAAAGCAGTCATTTCTGAGAGCAGCATGAAGGATGGAAATGAGGAGGGAGAAGAGGTTGGAGGTGGGGAGTTGGCTAAACAGTTTCTATAAGGGGTGACCAGATTGCTCCACCTGTTCAAGATAAACTCTAAGCTAGCATCTCAGTTAGGAGGTTGGAGTGAAGCATCCTTTTGAGTGAGGGGAGAATTGTATGGGGGAAAGACGTTTGGATCCTGATTCTGTCTTCCAACATGTTAGCTCTTTCTGACACAAAACCACACACATTTTCTATGTGTACCTGCTTCAGGCTTAGGACATGTACAGACCCTCAGAATGATACAACCTAAAGTATGGAGAAACCAACTTGGTACAATATAGAGAACCCTGAACTGGTAGAAGGAGAATTGGACTCTAATTTCCTAGCTCATAAATGTATTTATTTGTAGAGTGGGGTAGAGTTGATCAGGACACCTCTGACCATTTGATTCCTTGCCCTTCCCCCCCCCAACCCCACCAGTACAGTTGATGAAATTATAGAAGATAACGATTTTGTAACAGAGACAAATTAAATGTTAAAGTCTTAAAGGAAAAAAGGATTTTTCACTTTGTTATCTCTTTATGAGATGTGACATCTTCCTTGATAAACTGGCTGGGCAATCAGTTATTGGCTGGCAAATGATCAGCTTTGCCCATGATTGCCCTTTAAAAATCTAGATACTGTTTCTAAGAGGAGAGTCTAGTCAAGAGTTAGCTCTGAGGAGTGTGACCGCTGTGAGTCAAGAAGAGAGTTAGGCTTGTCTATTAGGGATTGAGTTGTAGATAAAAACAGTTCAGGATGACCACCTAGGGGATTTCCATAGCAGAACTGTGCCCAGAGGAGCAACATGAGTGTACCACAAAAAAGAAAAAAATATTGGAGTCTTGCAGTACCATAGGTGAGAGTTGCCTTGGTTACATGTGTTATCTAAGTGTGTATTTCTCTGCTGGTATACTCTAAAACTATGACCACTCTTTTCATTTAAGTGGTTGAGAGACAGTGTACTCCAGGTTTATGGAGGGAATTATTTTGTGAAAATTTTTCTTACAACACCATCTCAATTAATGTCTTTGTTTTGACCTGATTGGGTCTCCTGGCTATTAGAGGTAAACATGTTGGTGGGGGCTCATAAGTTATACAGGCTGACAGAAGACCCTGAACCTGGGATAGTGGCCTCATTTAGGATCCATTCTGTGAATGTGAGTGCATTATTCCAGGGTGATCCAAAGTGGGTGCAATCAATGTAAACTCCTTTCAAATTATCAACGGTCACATGAAAAAAAGCTTCAAATCACTAATAATTAGAGAAAGTCAAAGGAAAGCAACCTGAGGTTTCACTCCATACCCATCAGACTGGTAAAGTCGAGAACAAAAGAAAATGACAAATGTTGGAGGGACTACGGAAAAACACACATTGGCTGATGGTTCGGCTGTTTTGGAAAACAATTGAAAGCAATACCACAAAAGTCATTAACTGTGCATATCCTTTGACCTAGTGATACACTACTAGGTCTATACCCCAAAGAGATCAAAGAAAGAAGAAAAGGAACTGTATGTACAGGAAGATTTATGGACTCTTTTTGAGGTAGCAAAGAACTGGAACTAAGGGGGTTGCATCAATTAGGGAATGACTGAACAAATTATGATATGTGAATGAAATGGAATACTGTTGTGCCACAGTAAGAATTCTGATTGATGCAATGACTAAAGTCATTCCAGAGAACCAGTGATGAAGCATGTTTCTCACTTCCTGACAGAAAGGTGATGAGCCCAGGGTGTGAAATGAGACATTTGTGGACGCAGCTTTTGTGGGAATTTGTCTTACTTAATTGCACATTTGCTACCAAGGCTTTCTTTTTCTTTTTCCTGTGAAAGAGAGAGAAAATCAATTTTTGTTCATGGAAAAATGGAATTTAATTTAAAAACATACATGTGGGCTCCTTGAGGGCAGGGGATATTTCTTTCTTTCTTTTTGCCATTTTATCCTAAGCACCTAGTTCAGTGGCTAGCATACAGCAGGTACTTAATAAATGCTTGTTAGATTGGATTGAACTAGTAGCAATAATCACAACTGATAATTATGGAATCATTTCTATTTACACAGCACTTTAGATAAATTATCATCATATCCAACCTCCATATTAGTCCTTTGAGGGCTACTTGTTGTCATTCATTTGGTTCAGTTGCATCTAACTTTGTGAGCCCATTTGGTATTTTCTTGGCATAGATACAGGAGTATTTTGCCATTTCCTTCTCCAGCTCATTTTACAAGTGAGGAAACTGAGGCAAACAGGGTTAAGTGACTTTACCAGGGTCACACAGCTAGTCAGTGTCTGAGGCCTGATCTTAACTCATGAAGATGAGTCTTCCTGACTCCAAGACAGACACTCTATCCACTAGCTGGCCTGAGGGCAACTTATAGGAACTGTTTAATTAAAAAAAATCTTTGTATTCATAGAGTCTATGAATGGAATTTATACTGGCACATAGTCGGTACTTATTAAATGAGTGCTAAATGAATGAATGGATTCCCCCCATTTTTTTCACTGGGACCCCCAAAGGATGCCTGATTTGTCCAAGGTTATACAGCTAGTAAGTGTCAGAGCTAGAGCTACCCCCCCCCAGTCTCCTGAGATCTGGTCCACTGTTCTTTCCCCTCTACCCTGCTGCCAACTCTAATTCTTTTCTCTCCTTCCTCAAAGGTTTGAGCTAAAAATAAATTAGAATGTGCTAAAAACTGTCTCTGGATACTCAAGTGACGCTACATCTTACTAGCTGTACAGATATAGAAATGTAGTTTGGAACATCTGCTGGGTTGCATTATGTTTAGGGAAAGGCTGGTGTTTGTTTTCACACGACATAGAAAGCGATTATGTTCCAGGGAACCCTCCCAAAGATAGGCCTCTTTTCATGAAGGGTGTAGTTTATTTCATTTTGTTGCTCATTAACTCAGCAGACAGGAGCCCAAGGCTTATTCCTGAGCTGCAACCCTGGACCATATTGTGCTTCATGAGTTCTCAAGCTAGACGCTGGTGGCTTTGAAAGAAAGAGTGTTTAACCTTTGGAGATCATAAAGGCATTGTTCAATCTAGTGTGTATTTAATGCCATGCCAGGCACTGTCCTTGGTACTGGAGAAACAAAGGCCAAAATGTAGCAGTCCCTTCCCTCAAGTAGCATGGGAACTAGAAGAGGATTAGAGCCTGAGACTCCTTGTAATCAGCCCCAGTGTTCCAGGTTTGCTTCTCCATACCGGTCAGCTGTATCTTATCTTTCCCAGGGTCTATACACTCCTGAAAGGTGGAATAGGGCCATAGAAAGAGAGGGAGAGCGTGAGTTAGCTAGGAAAGCTAGCTAACATGTTGGAAGACAGAATCAAGATCCAGAAAGATAGCTGACAGACCCAAATGTTGGGCTAAACTCAGTAAGATGAAATTTAATAGCAGTAAATGTTAAATCCTCCACTTGGGTTCAAAAAACCAACTTCAGAAGAATAAGAACTTCACAAGTATGTAAATGAAAAGCAAATACAAAGTACACAGTAAAACTTTTTTATTTTCCAGTAAGGAGAACACTAACAACGAGGGGAAACTGAGAAAGGCCTATTGTGGGAGTAAGTGAACTGGGCCTTGATTCAATTCAGTTTAATTAAAAAACTATTAAATGCCTACTCTTCTCAAGGAAATGTTCTAAGTTCTAGGTACATAAATGGAAAAATTAACCAGGTTCTTTCCTCAACGAAGAAATTTTTATTTTTTTGGAAATTTTATTTTATTTTTTTCTATTAATAAGAATTACTTTTAATTAATTTATTTTAATTTATTTTTTATTAATAAGCATTAATCCCTCCCACCTCCCCCATATTTTATTATTTTGGGGGTAAATTTTGCTTTACTTTTTTCTATTAACGAGCATTCATTTTAATTAAGTAATTTTAATTAATTTGTTTTCAATTAACAAGTATTAATCCCTCCTGCCTCTCATAAGTTGAAAAAAGAGATAAAACAAAAGCCTTGTAGAACATATTTGTAGTCAAGCAAAACAAATTCCCCCCACTGACCATATAAAAGAATTTTACATCCCAACTTGAGCTCATGTCCTTTCTGCCAAGAGGTGGGGAGCATGCTGCATCATCACTCCTCTGGAATCTTGGTTGGTAGTTACACTGATTAAAGTTCTTAAGTCTTTCTAAGTTGTTTAGTTTTATCATGCCATTGTTACTTCATAGATTGTCCTCTTGCTTCTGTTTATTTCTCTCTGCATCAGGTCATACAAGTCAGGAGCTCATATTTTAATAGAAATCTACATAATGTAGTAAACTATAGTACTGTTTGATACCCAAAAGTGAGAATTGATCTCCAAGGTCAAGGTGATGGTCCCAGGGCCCTCTTCCCTTATCTGGGGAAAGAGTCTTATTATCCTTTGGTATCTCTTTCATTTGTGTGCTATGGGAAGGGAATACTGGAGAACCAGTATTCTTCTGGATAGAAACCGGAGGGAGCAAGTTGGCAGGTTCAGGGTAGAGTGGACTCTGTCAGAGAATAGGGTTAGCAAATATAAGTGGGGTTATGGGTAATATGGACTCAATGCTTTCCTGGAGCCATGAATTATCTCATATTTGAACTCTGATTTGGAGGCAGTGGTTAGAGATTGGCCGGAACATAGTGTGATCAGTATTGTTGAAAATGTCAGTGTCACCACCATGACTGTAGGTCCTGAGAACTTTGTTTCCAGGTCCTCTTTTAGTGGTGCAATGGACAATCTAGAGTTAGGAAGACCTAATGTCAAACCCAGCCTCAGTCATTTACTAGTTTGTGTGACCCTGGGCATGTCTCTTAACTTGCCTCAGTAATAATAGTACCTACCTAGAAGGGTTGTTGTGAAGATCAAATGATAGTAGAAGCTATATAAATGTTAATTATCATCATCAATCCTTCTCTTCTTCTTCTCCTTCCTTCCTTCCTTCCTTCCTTCCTTCCTTCCTTCCTTCCTTCCTTCCTTCCTTCCTTCCTTCCTTCCTTCCTTCCTTCCTTCCTTCCTTCTTCTAGCTCTAGGGCTATGATCCTATAGTCCTACAGCCAGGGATGACATCTACCCTACAGGCAGGGTGAAGTGGTTCCAATTGCAAAGTTTAAGAGATCACAGGGGCAAGAGGTTAGAAGTTAGATATATCCAAAAAATTTAAGGATATATGAGTAGCTGTGATGAAATGCTATTGTGCTATAGGAAATGATGAACACGTTTATTTTTAGGAAAACATAGAAAGACTTGCATGAAATAACAAAAAGTGAAATGAGCAAAATCAAGAGAACTTTGTATGCAACAACAGCAATGTTGTTAGAAGAGTGTAAATGACTAAGTTATTCTGATTTACATAAATATTCAAATCAACTCCAAAGGACTTTGAAGGAAGAGACTCTCCACCTGCAGAGAAAGAACTGGTATATAGAGCTATGTATTACACAGTTTTACATAAATATCTGTGGCAATTGTTGGCCTTCTCTAGTGTGGGGCTGAGAAGGAGGGAAGGAAACAGCTTGGAATTCAAATATAACAACAGATTTAAATTTTTCAAAAGGTTTTATGAGTAGCCTTCACTTTTCCACTCAAAAATGAGTTCCTAAATTTGTTTTTTGTGCCATAGACTCCCTTTGTATCATGGCATATAATGTTTCTAAATAACCGAAGGAAACCCTGAATTTCAATGAAAGATTAATAAAAATAAAGATTTTTCCCCATCCAGGTTAGGAACCCTTGCACTAGCTCTAAACTCATTGATAGACCAGATGTTATTCATAGGATCATGGATTTAAAGTCAGAAGGACCCTTAGGGGTCATCTGGTCCTTCCTACCTACCCCTCTTTTCCAAATGAGGAAACTGAGGCCCACAGAGATTAAAAGCTTTGCCTGAGGTTTAACAGATATCAACTAGCAAGGCTGAGATTTGAACCCAGGTTCTTAGACTCTAAAGTCAGAACTCTTTCCATTGAAGTGGATAATGGACACAAGAGTGTTCCCACATTCTATTTCTACAATCGCTGCTAATTAGCTTGGATCTGTAGGGGCGGAAAGAGTATTGGGCTTACTGTCAGAAGGCCAGAGTCCAAGGGGTGGGACTACCATTTACTAGCTGTGGGATGTTGAGCCAGAATTCTTCTGGGTCCTTTAGGCCTCAGTTTCCTTATCTGTCAAGGGAAGGGTGGGTAGCTAGGTGGCGCCATAGTGCATAGAGCACCAGGCCTGGAATCAGGAAGACTCATCTTCCTGAGTTCAAATCTAGCCTCAGACACTTCCTATTTGGGTGACCCTGGGCAAGTCACTTAACCCTGCTTGCCTCAGTTTCCTCATATGTAAAACGAGCTGGAGAAGGAAATGATAAAACCCTCCAGTATCTTTGCCGAGAAAACCCCAAAATGGGGTCATGAAGAGTTGGACATGACTGAAATGACTGAATGACAACAACAAAAGAGGGAAGCATTTGGGTTAGATGAGCTTTAAAGGTTCCTTTCTGCTCTAATGTGCCGTGATTCACTCTCCTTCCCATCAAAAAATAAGTCTGAATTTACCTCTAAGGTATACTTTCCTAGCCTGGCAAGATTTGGCCTACTATTTCTTGTTCTATATTAAAAATAGTTTTACATTTGGGTATGTTAGTGAGGTCAGATCTAAACTTACAAAGTTAAGGCAATTTTTCAGGGAATCATTTGGAGAGTTGAAACACCCCCTTCAGGCTTTTGTCTGAGCTGCTCAGATGACCTCGATTTTTCCCTTTTATTTTGCCAGGGTAACTCAATTGCAATCTTCTTCCTAGCATCTCACAGAGGCACCAACAGCAATTTTTCTTCTTCCTTTTTTATTATTGCCTTTAAAAATATCACGTTCATTTCCCAACATGTTCCTTGTCCTTTAGTGAACTATCCCTTGTAACAAACTGAAATAGGGAAGCAAAATGTGACTTCTGTCCTGAAGAAGGATGTGAGTTCCATCCTGTGTATTCTGGAATCGAAAGAGTTCATGGCAATTCATTTTAGTCCAGAGGTCTTTTGGTATTGTTGGCTCTTAGAGCCTTAAGATTACATTGCATTTATTGTGCATATATATTTATGTGTGTGTATATATATATATATATATATACACACATATGTATATATACATACCAGGAAGCCATGAGATTGAAGCAGGTCTCAGACACTAACTAGCTGTATCACTCTGGGCAAGTCACTTTACCACTATCTGCCTCTATTTCCTAATCTATAGAATGGGGATAGTAAGTAATAAGGCCTGACTCCCAGGATTGTTATGAAGATCAAATGAGATAATATATTTGTAAAGTGCTTTGCAAACCTTAAAGGGCCCTAGAAATACTAGGTGTTGTTATATTAGAATTATGATGTCACTTGATACGAATCTTCCCAAATTTTTTGGAATTCTTCATATTCATCGTTTCCTATGGCACATTAGCATTATATTCACAGGCATGTATGGTGAGTGTTATTTGGGTGTCCCTGGTATTCACCAGAACACTATGCCCTGTCTCTCTAATTCATGATTATCTATGATTCATAGACCAGAAATTATTCAGCCACTCCCAAATGATGTTTATATCCCCCCTTTGTTTATATTATCTGTATCGATATCTGTTTCTCTCTTCTTTCCCTCTCTGTCTCACCTCTCTCTCTCCTTCTCTCATCTCCATTCCTATCCCTGTCCCTGTCTCTCTCTATCTCTGTCTGTCTTCAGATCCCAATTCAGATCTACATCAAGTTATTGGCCATCAAACCCTCCCAACCACCCTGTGTGGTAGGTAGATAAGTAGGTATTTCCTGTTGTTCAGTCATTTTAGAGTTTATGTGACCCCATTTAGGGCTTTCTTGTCAATGATGCTGGAGTGGTTTGCCATTTCCTTCTCCAACTCATTTTACAGATGAGGAAACAGAAGCAGACAGAGGTTAAGTGACTTGCCCAGGTTGACACAGTTAGTGTCTGAGGTTGGATTTGAACTCAGGTCTTTCTGTCTCCAGACATAGTGCTCTATCCACTGTGCCACCTAGCTGCCCATGTAGGTATTGCAGATATCATGATCTGCCTTTTACAAATAGACTGCAGTTCAGAGAGGTGATATGCTTTGTCCCTGGTCTCCCATTTTATGACAGGAGACCCTGTCAGAGACATGGTTTCAATCCAGCTCTCCCCAGACTCCAGGCACAGAGTTCTCTTTCATCTGCTCCAGGTGGTAGGAAGTATCAGCTTTTACCTGGCAGGCCTCAGGTCAGGAAGTCAACAATGAGGTTATATCCTAACCTCTATTGTGTGGTCATGGTCTTCTTTGCCATACAGCTTAGTGAAGTCCATGGGCCTGCTTTCAGAATCATGTTTTTAAAGGCATAAAATAAAACACAGGAGATTATAGGTGAAACCAATTTTATTGAAATACACTTATCAAAATATTTTTTGAAAACATATTCATGGACCCCAGAATAGGAATGTCTGCTTCAGGTGAACTCTAATTAATTCTCACATTCATTTAATCATTTTTCTCTTACATTTCATGAAAAGAAGGTAAAGTTACCATTTCGAGGAAACACTTGTATGTAGAATTTCTCCATCATGCTTCCTAGGTACCTTGATAACTTTTGGCTTCCTTCATACCACTAAGTTCCCAAGTAGAAACTGAAATATCTTTTTAAAAAAAACAAAAGTTAATAACAGCTACTATTTCTGGTACCTAAAGCCATAGAGCATGATATTTCTTTCACGGACATCTCCAGACATATTATTTTTCCATCCAACAACCTTTTTTATTTTTCTTCAAAGATTTCAAAACAGTACCTAATTTAAAAGTCACCAGACTGGCCTGAAAGCAGTGTATCTGATGATTGTACAAAGGTTGGCCAGCTGGATTAACAGAGCTCCCTCTGCAGCCTTTTGGCTGGGGAAAGATGGCAGCATTGAAGTCAGCCAGAAGCATTATTTCATACATTTCTCCCTACAAAGGGATTGAAAGTATGACTGCATTGTACCTGCAAGCAAAGAACCATGAAGCCCCTTGGAAAAAACCCAAGACACTGACTAGTGGGGCTCTCCCTATTTCCACAGTTTTGACTCAGCAGAGAAGGAGGAGGTCCCTTTTTATGGCTATTTTGTAATGAGGGTATTTCTCTGATTTGCCCAGTTAGGAAAAATTGAATTATATCGGGCTAATTAGCTCTGAAGGCTGATGTTCTGGGTATTAGTGCACTGACCTGCTCTAATTAAGTTCAGTGCTTTCAAAGGCCATCCAGCATGGGGGAGAGAGAGGACATTTGGTCTAAAGAAAGGTGAGGGAAACTGACCAAGGGAAAAACAGATGGGACTGGCAATCCAGATGCTGGTAAAGTTCATGCGTGCATGTATGTATGCACACGTGCGTGTGTGTATGTAGATTTTATAGAATTTTCTATAGAGACAACATTTCTGTAGATCATTTCAGTAAGGATAGGCAGAGGGACAACTTGCCAATAATCAGAGGGGCCACAGTTGCTGGCTTTTAGGGGAAATAGCTGAAGTTATTTTCTAGCTATAGAGTGTTTGCTGTGTGCTGTGTATTATTTTATCCAGGTAGATTATGTGGATCCACATGGGTCTGCCTACATGTAGCTCAAAAGGAAGATAGGAAGAGATATCTCTAGGGTCTCTTCCCCTGACCTTTCTTCAACAGAGACTTTGATTCTTTACAGGATGGAAAAAAGGAGGTTGGGGCCAGAGGCCAACCACTCTTCTTCCCTCAGAGAGAAGGGGACTAATCTAGAATCACATTTGTCTGCTTCCTTAAATACTGTTCATCTAGGGAAATAATGTGGTAGGCATTACAGAAATCTGCAGAGATTGTGGATCAGAGAGGTGCCATGTCCCTCTCTTCTTCCTTCCCCTCATCTCTCTCTTCCTCCTCTTTTCTTCATCTTCCTTTCTTCTTTCTCTCTTTTCTTTCCCGCATATTCCACATTTCCTCTTGTTCTCTTCCAAGATCTATCCTTTTGTCAATGAGGGCATTCTCTTCACTTACATAATACATGACTATCTACAACCTGGTGTGGTAGGCAGTCTTCAGATCAATTCACCAAGCACTGATTAAACACATGCTTGGTGCCAGGCACTGTACTAGCTGCTGGAGATACAAAGACAAAACCCTGATAGTTCCAGCCCTTCTCCAAAGTGGGGTGGGTTGTAAAGCCCTATGTAAATGATATGGGTCATGTCTTTATCCCCTGCATACCACACTAGAGACTTCAGGGATTTCTTTGGGTGAAATCTAGGGCTCTCTCTCTCTCTTGGTTGAGCAGAGTTACCTAACACTCAGGGGGCAGAGAGCCTTCATTCTGTGTTGTCTGGTATATATTCTCCTATTTCTATTTTTTCTGATTTCCATTTGCTATCTCTTTGGGATAAGTGAGTTTATTTGATATTCTCTATGTGTGTTCATTGTGGTACTGGCATTTGGCAGTAAGGGAATCAAGCCACATACACATATTTATATGTGTATACACACATATCTGTTTCTATCTATCTATCTATCTATCTATCTATCTATCTATCTATCATCTATCTATCATCTGTCTGTCTATCTACAGACATGCACATACACACACACACACACACACACACACACACACACCTTGGGGTCTTCCTTCCCATAACAATCAGGAGTGAAGCTTGAATGTAAAAATGATCTCCCCTAGACTAACAGTATTAAAGGAACAGATAGATTTGATTCTAGCCCATTTTTTTGAAGAGAGCAGAGTGGGCAGAAGCCTCTGCCCACAATGGTCTTCTCCTCCTGATAGGACTCAAAGTATTCCTTGGAAAACAAGACTCTATTCTTACTTTCCTTCAAGTTACATCTAGACAGACCCATGTGGAGACCCATGAGCAAAACAACAAACAACAAAATAGCATGCTCTATGTGTACCCCTTACATGATCTATCTAGTCTCTAAGAGTCTACATTTCTCATTTTTATCTTCAATTAAAATGAACAAAAAGCCCACCAGAAACAGCTGGTTGGAAAAATGGATTTTGTCCATGTTTCATAGATTCTAGTCAACTTAATGGGAGAAAAGTTCTTTGTATTTCCCCAACCAATATTTTTTCAAAATGAAAAACATGAGATGTAGGGTTAAGTGGGGGTGGCAATGGCATAAAGTTATGGCTCTTTGTAATTTCTGATCGGTGCTCTGTTGAACAACCAGTTTATAGGCATTTATTAAGTGCTTTCCCACATGGAAGAGACACTATGCTAAAGACTGCGGATGGAGAGAAAGGCAAAAACATTTCCCCTGCCCTCAGGGAGCTCACATTCTAATGGATGGAGAAATATGCCTGTAATTATGTGAAATATGAGAATGGTAGGTGAAGTTTACATTACAGTAGTTTGCATTTTGTTTTTCAAAGTTGGGGAATCCCATCTGGGTTAGTTGAGTTGTATGCTGTGTGGACACCATGCAAGTAGACTTTGTTCACTCACAGTAAGTACCCAGAAATGTCTGATAGTTTTACTCAATTGCTAATCAGACTAAGACCAAGTGGCCAAGTCACTCACCTGGCTTCAATGTAGCCACTCCATCTGTACTCTTATTTTTCCATTTGTTTTGAACAATGAACTGATTCTCCATTTTTGTAGTCTCTGTTTTCGTTGGCCCTTCCTCAGGAGGAATGTGGGAGATCCCTGGGGAGGTCCAGCTGGAGCTGGGGAGATTTCACTCATGCTGGAGCTTGACAGGTGTTGAGATGCTTTCTTCCCTGCAGAGACACTCTGTGTAGCTGGCATGACGCCACCATAGCAGATAGGGCCAGGGCTCAGCTTGGAGCAGTAAATGTGTTATGTTCAACAAAGATCTGATCCAAGAAGATCGAGGAAACAGAGGTTGGGTCTATATGATGCCCTCTACTCCTTTGCCTCCCCAACTCGAGGCAATCCTTTAAAAAACAGAAAAGTCACTATATGAAACAAAAGTTTCATATAGATTTAAAAAAAACCCACCCTTCTGTTATTTCATTGAACTTTTCAGCCAAATTAGATTTGTCATGGAGAGAGTGGGATTGTCTATAATATTACTCATCAGCAAGCTCAAATTTGTGAATTTCAGGCCATGGTAGGAGGCTTATAGTAAAATTGGAAGGTAATCATGTGAAGTGGCATTTATGTTATCCAGGGTTTATACAGGGTGTCCCAAAAGTCACAGTGCACTTAAGCTTAAGATGCACTAAAGCATTTGGCACCCCTGGCATGGTTTACAAAGGGTCTGATTTGCATCCTCTACTGAGCCTCACCATAACCCTAGGAGGGAGTTGCTGTAGGAATTATTATTCTCATTTCACAGAATCCTAGATCCAGAGAGAGGTGGGAGGCCAGGGGACATCTAGGCTATTCCCTACATTTTACAGATGAGGCAACTGAGTTTGGAAGAGGTTAAGCTTCACAGATAGTGTCAGGGTTAATAGGATTTGAACCCAGGTTCTTTAACTATGGGGCTTGAGCTCTTCCCTTATTCTGTTGCTTTCTATGAATTTCTGTGATTAGAAAGTTCATCACCCCGGAGCCTCCTTGAACTGGCTTGGCCACTCAATCAGTTATTAAGTGCCTACTGTATGCTGGGTACTGTTGTTGGCCACACAAGATGTGAAGACAAAAGTGAAAACAATCCCTTCCCTTCCTTGGACCATAAAAGACCAGGAGGAGACAATACATACATATTACAGTTATCCCTTCCTCATCGTGATTTTCTTTATTGGGTTTCAATATGTCGTGGGTTGGCATAAGAAATTAAATGGGAATTTTGGGGGAGTTTTGCAGATAACAAGCAAGGACCAGCAGGTGACACAGAAAAAGTTTAGAAACTCAGAAATACATAAAATATATGGATAGTATTGTATAATATAGCCTGTGACCAAATACTTAACCCAAATTTTACCGTAAGGTACTATTAACATCCCATAAAAAAAAAGAAAAAAATTCAGACTTCTTCCCTGGTACAAAGGGATGTCCAAAAAATTTTATGAGGATTTTCCAGATCTCAGGGGTGCCACATCCCTAAATCCCATGATCTGGAAGTGATAACTGTATGCAAGTTTATGAAAAATGATAGATCAACTTTTTTTAATGAAAACTCTTAACAGATGGGGGGATTTGGAAAGACTTTGTATGAAAGGTGCCATTTGAGCTGAGCCTTGAAGGAAACTAAGAGGGTCCTGAGAGATGGAACTGTTGGAAGAATGTATTCTTGGCATGGGGGGCAGCCCCTTGCACCTTGCAAGGCACAGAGATGGGAGATAGATCGCCGTCTCTACAAGGAGCAGGAGAGCTGGTTTAGTCAGGTAGCAACATACATGGTGGGGGGAAAATATACAATAAGGCTAGAAAAGGGTAGGTTGGAGCCAGGTTATGAAAAGCTTTTGTGAAATGCCAAACAGCAATTTACATTTGACCCTGGAGGTAAAAGAGAGTGCCTGGAATTTATTCAGGAGGGAATTGACATGGCAAAATTTTCACTTTAGAAAAAAAAAAATCAGTTTTGGCAGCTGTGTGAAGGATGAATTGGAGCAGAGACAGTGTCTCTTCCCTTTAACAAAATCAATTTGCAGAACCGCTTTTTTAAACCAAACGATCTATGGTATAGGGACGAGAGCACTGGATTTGGAAGTCACAAGGATCACATGTGAATCTTTGCTTTTTATTCCCTGTGTGACCTTTGGGCAAATTGCTTCCTCTCCCCAAGGCTTAGTGTGCTCATCCGCAAAATGAGGTGTTGGACGAGGCGACCTCTATGGTCCCTTCTAGCTCTGATTGTCAGGAACACAGAGATGATGGCATAGTAAAGACTTAATGCTTCCCAATCCTTCGTTCATCTAGGAGGTGGCATTTAAAATGGTCAAAGGAATACTAGAACTCTGCTATTTGCCGGAGATATAAAGTCAAATATGAAACAATCCCTGCTCTCAAGGAACTTACATTCTTTTGATGAAACTAGTATGTGTACATGCACACATATACATGCACACACACTCACACACACACACACACACACACACCCCAGTTATCCCTTCCATATTGACTTTCCCCATGGTGGTTTCTATATATCGAGGGTCAGAATAAGAAATTAAATGGGAATTTTGGGGGAGTTTTGTGGAAGCTACTGACAACACATGAAGGTTAGAAGACAGCACAGAAAATCTTAAAAAAAACTCAGAAATCCATAAATATGTATAATATTGTATAATATCAACATATTTTCTCTTTTAATACCATAATAATTCAAACTTCTTCTCTGGTACAAAGGGAGGGTTAAAATTTTTTTATGTGAATTTTTTATATCATAGGGTGCCATGATACTAACCCCCATGATCTAATTGTACATGTAATATAATTTAATTTAATACTATTACATATAATATATAATATAATAATTTTGGTGGTTGGGAGGGGAATGTAAGCAACTGGAAGATCAGGACTAAACTAATAGAAGGTGAATCTTCAAAGAAAGCTTTTGAAGGAAGGATCTTTGAAAGAAACTCAAGATTCTAAGAGATGAGTCTAGGGACCAGCCTGTGAAGAGACAAGAAGACAAGAAATGGAATGTCATGTACAAGGAATACCAGATCAAGACACCAAGCATTTATTAAACACCTACTATTAAACATGTGCCAGAGACAGTGCTAAGTATAGGGGGTACAAAGAAAGGCAATCATATGCACACACAATAATAAACAACACCCCCCCAACACTCACTGCTCTTAGGGAACTTGCAGCCTAATATTATATGTAAGTAGGCCATTTTGGCAGGAATATAGAATGTGTGGAGAGGAGTAAAGTGTAATAAGCCCAGAAAAGGAGACTAGATCCAGACTGCAAAGAGCTTTAAATGCCAAGCAGAGAAGTTTGTATTTTATAATTCTTCAAAGTATTGACATTTATAATCACATGAGAAAATTCTCAAAATACCACAGTTGAGCACTCAGTGATCAAGTTTAACTGGCTTAGTCTTTTAAAATCCAATTTAGGCCTTCATTCTAAGGTCATTCTTGAAATTATGGGTATGTTCCAAATGGTTGGCTACCCTTGGTGTCTCCTCTGACTCCCATGCCCACAAGTAATTCCAGTCAATGAGAAATATTTTAAAAATATTTAAATTGCATTAAAAATTGTCTGTGGCAAGATTGATTTCCCTACTCTATGGCTCAGGGCCCCAGTCTCTGAGCTGATAAGGACAAGGTTCAATATTGGGAAGTCTCCCTCCCCTCACTCTTTTCTTTGGTGTTTTTTTCCCCCTCTTAAGATCTCTCTGTAAAATGTTAGAAGATAGCTTGGATATAGCTTATATCTAGGTCTCTATAGATATAGGTAAAAGGGCCCTCAGCTTCCCAAGCTCTTAGTGTAATAGGACATATTTGGTATAGGTCAGCTTTCATTTCACCCAATAGGAAACACAGAACAAGGACTTATTCTGCTCCAGAAGAATTTGGGTTTGCTAGAGTGGCAAATTTGAAATTTGAAAAGTGCTTTGCAAATATTATCTTGTTTTATCTTCTTAACCCTGTAAAGTGAGAGCTGTTTTTCTCATTTTACAGATGAAGAAATAGAAACAGCCAGAGATAAAGTGACTTGTCTAGAGTCACACATGTAGAAAGTGTCAGAGGTTGGATTTGAACTCAGGTCTTCTTCACTCCCAGTCTAGCACCCTATTCACTGAGCCAGCTGTCCTACACCACCTAAATTGCTCACAAAAGTAGCAGGGGTCATAGTTCAGGTCTTTTGCTTCTTTAGATCAGACCATGGTTTCGTTCTTTGTTATTCCTTCAGCTACTGGGGCCATTTGAATCATTCTCTTCTTCCCAAGAGACTGGAGTTGCCCTCTCTCTGGGAAGACTGGGTCTAGCCCAGACTCTCCCCATGGGCCAACTGGGCCTCTGCATTGTGCCTCTGTTCAAGGCAGGCATCCACAGTCCTCAAGTTCTGAATTTTAGTAGAATGCACTTGCTATATTATGAAGGAATTGAATCTATTACTTTAATTAATCATTTAATATCTATTTTGTTTGACAGATGAAAATATAGAACTAACAAATATCCAAACTGACAAACTCACACTCACTCATCTTTTCTCCTTTTAAACAAATAAATTGACCATTGATTTATCTCATCAAGTGTAACTGAATATAAGAAATAATGATGAGGGGTGGCCAGGTGGCTCAGCAAGTAAGAGTACCAGCCCCAGTGTTGGGATGATCTGGTGATCAAATCCGGGCTCAGATACTTAGCACCACACCCAGAAATAACTGGCCATGTAACTTTGAGCAAGTTACTTTACCCCGATTGCTTTAAAAAAAAGAAAGAAAGAAATAATGATGGATACCCTTGGTAGATGCTTAGTAAGAATTTGTTGATTGAATTACCATTAAGATGGGAAACTTTACTTGGGGTAATTTAAAACTGTGAGTGGGGTGCTAGTTTACCTTGAAAAGCTGAGTTGTCTTTATTAGCCTAATAGAACTAGGGTAGAAAAAGTTAATTGTGTCCACATGGTATTAACAAGTGCTAATATTAGGAGGAGAAGAATGCCAGTAAGTACATATATATGAGTTCTAACTTGCATCTAGTATTTCTTTTTAAAATTTAATCTTACTTTTATTAATATTTTTTAACATTACCTTCATTTTAGAAAATAGTCTTCCTCTCTTGTCTCATTAATCATTTGTCATAAAAAAGATTTAGAAAGAAGAAAAGAAGCAGTTCAGCAAAAATAACCAACACATTAACTGTATCTTGTAGTGTACACTAGTTACTTTGTTCACTTGGGTCTGCTTCCTCTACAAAGAGGGGAAGAAACTTCATTTTCTCAACTGTTCTCCAGGACCAAATGTCCATTCTAATCATAAAGCATTTCCTCCCTCCCTCCCTTCCTCCCTTCCTCCCTCCCTCCCTCCCTTCCTCCCTTCCTCCCTTCCTTCCTTCCTTGGATATAAGATCTTCCCTGCCTATTAATAGACCTCAGGTGGAGCCCATTAAGGGAAGCTTGCTAAGGGGAGGCTTGCTTGTAGGAAGGCTTTCACACATTTTGTTAACTTCTAATTAGGCACTGAGTCAAGAGGGTTGTGATGCCCTCTGACCCTGAAGAAGGGTGTATTAAGGGAAGCTTGATTAAGGGAGGCTTTTTTTTTTCAGGAAGGCACATGCCTTTTTTTACTTTGTAATTAGGCAGTAGGTCACGAAGGTTGTGATTTGCTCTGACCCTGAAGAAGGGTGTGTGTATATCTACCTCTCCATCTATCCATCTATCCATCTATCATCTATCATCTATCATCTATCATCTATCAATCTACACACACACACATACATTGAGGTTAGCATTTTGCTTTGGGGCTCACTCATTGGAAGAGTGTTCTTGTGATTTGACCAGATGAGACTCTGGGTAGCCGTTAAGGAGCCTCTGGCTTTGAAAAACCCAGATGTTGGTGTTTCTCTCTCTTGTAACTATGTATGTATTGCCTTGGTCAGATAATTGGATCTGTCTGTTGATTTGTGATAATTTCTCAGACAGTTAGAAGCCCTGTTTGTTGGTCTTTATTTCTCTGCTTGTATTTTCTCTGAAGTTCAGGATGCTGACTTTTGCCCTGAACTGATGAATAATTTAAAAAAAAAAACCTTGTTGACCCCTTGAACATATCTTTCCTAGTAAAGCACATCTAAGAACCTGTGTCAGCAGCCATCCTGGGTATGCCAGTGTGGTTGCTGTTACGTTTCCTCCCTCCCTCCCTTCCTCCCTCTCTTTCCCTCTCTCCTTCCTACCATCCTTTCCTTTATTCTGTTTCTATGTGGTACCTCACTGCTAACAATGAAGATGCTATGAAAGGTAGCAGGTTTATTTCTGCATTGCCAAATAACATCTCCATCAATGTTATCAAAAATTGGGCTAAATAAAAAGTGGCTAATAGGTAATTGTTATGATGCTTTTGGGTGAGGCCAAGAATTGAGCCATTAAATGCCCCAAACCCATATCCACTGCTGCCTGCCAGGAACAGCTTTTTCCTGTGGGCTCAGATTAATCCTGTGCTCTGATTCTGCTCACAACTGGCCAGGGAGGGGAAGCCTGCCCCACTTTTAGCCTAGGGAGTGGCCTTTATTTTCCTGCAGTCTCAGGGACAGTGCTACAGGATGGTGTGGAGGCAGAGTGAGGAGTTGAGAAGTGCCCTGCTCTATTCTCTTGGCTGAGCTAGCAAACATCTGCTGAGCTTGGGGGTTGGGGGGTGGGGGTGGGTGAGAAGCAGCTGGTAGAGGGATCAGAGACGTGGGCATGGTGAGTGGGAAGTATTCAAAGAGAAGTTAGGTGAGAGCAGTTGTTCAGTGAATTATCCTAGTATCATTCAAGACTGTGATGATTTATATTTAGAATGTCTTCTAGTGCTGTGGAAACCGTCAAACAGTCTCATACATGATAGGAGAAATAACTGTGAATTTTGCCTCCCATCTCTATGCTTTTGGAGACATGGGTCTGCCATGTCCTTAGTTTCCTTATCAGAAAAATGGGAATGATAATGACACCTACTTAACAAATTTATGAAGTTCAAATGAGATTATATTTGTAACACACTTTGCAACCCTTAAAGTGCCATATAAATGCTAGGTGTTAGCATTGTCATTGTTCAGCCATTTTCAGTCATATCAGACTCTTTGTGACCCCATTTGGGGTTTTCTTGGCAGAGATAGTACAGTGGTTTACCATTTCCTTCTCTGGCTCATTTTATAGATGAGGAAACTGAGGCAAGCAGGGTTAAGTGACTGTAATGTTAATGGGATATAAGATCTTGCCCATTAATAGGCCTCACGTGGAGCCCATTAAGGGAAGCTTGATTAGGGGAGGCTTGTTTTTCAGGAAGGCTTTCACACCTTTTGTTACTTTGTAATTAGGCACCAAGTCACAAGGGTTGTGATACCCTCAGACCCTGAAGAAGGGTGTGTGTACACACACACACACACACACATACACACACACACACACACACACACACACACGACTCTTGGTAGATGTTAAGGAGCCCCTTGACTTTGAAAAACCCAGATGTTGGTGCTTCTCTCTCTGGTAACTATGTATGTATTGTCTTGGTCAGACAGTTGGATCTGTTTGTTGATCTGTGCTAATTTCTCAGACAGAAGCCCTGTCTGTTGGTCTTTATTTCTCTGATTGTATTTTTGATCTGTATTTTCTGTTTGTATTTTCTCTGAAGTTCAAGGTGCTGACTTCCCATGAACTAGTGAATGTAATTTAAAATGATTGTTAACCCCATAAACAGCTATCTTTCCTAGTAAAGCAGATCTAAGAACCTGTGCTAGCAGCCATCCTGGGTATGCCAGTATGGTTGTGGTACAATGACTTGCCCAGGGTCACATGGCTAGTAAGTGTCTGAGGCCAGATTTGAACTCAGAAAGATGACTCTTCCTGACTCCAGACCCACTACACTCCCTAGCTTCCCATCATCATCATGATTGTTATTATTAAAACACTCACCAGAGGGTTTTTATGGAAAGTTGCTGAAATAAAAGGGGGACTCTGAAGTTTGCAGTCCCAGAGTTCTGAATTGCTTGGGCCACACACATTACCTCTGTGTGTGCCTTCCTACCCTAGGACTCTGGGCATATGTCCACTCTCCCTAAAGATAGTATGTGTCTTGGTGAGAAAGAATAATTAAGGTTTATTGGTAGAATGTTATGTAAATATTATATATTTACTTTGCATTTTCATTAAATATTCTGGTTAACATTAAGTATTAATGGCTAATTTATTCTTTATTTTTAAAATTTTTACTTAAGAAATTAAACAAACATTTCTATTACATAATATAATAAAAAAAGACTGCAATGAAATGGCAAATCTGTTACATACAACTTGCTGTTCCTTTTAAGTATATAATAAAGTTATCATGTAAATTTCTTTTTTTCTTCCCTCCCTAGCCCTAGAGATGGCTACCATTAGATACACACATATGTATGTATGTATGTATGTATGTATGTATCTGTGTGTGTATGTATGTATGTATGTCTATAGGTATATATATATAATATATGTAAAATTATTCTATATATACTTCTGTTTATCAGTTCTTTCTCTGGATGCAGATAGAGTCTATTCCTATGTCCTTTACAGTTAATTTGGGTATATGTAATAGTCAAAATGACTTAGTGACTCAAAGTTGTTCTTAAAGCTGTATACAGCATAAAGTATATATTGTATATAGTGAACACTGTATACAGTGTTCTCTTGGTTCTGCTCATTTTGCTCCTCTTTATTTCATGCAAGTCTTTCCATGTTTTTCTAGGATCATCAAGCTCATTATTTCTTATAATACAATAGTATTCCATCACAATCATATATGACAACTTCTTATTCTTTGTAAATATGCCAATGGAAGCTCATGCCCTGTAGGGGGGTGGGGAATAATCATCCCCTGTAGGGTTCAGTTTCTTGTAGAGGAAAGGATCCTGGAAGTCAGACTTTTGGGGTCCTTAGTGTTAGCAATATGGCTGCCCCTTTGGGTACAGATGGGGTGACCACAGGCTACAAAAATATATACAATGTATATACAAGACAAATACAAGGTGACTGAAGGAAATGCATCAATGGCTGGGAGAGGGAAGAGAGGAGAGACCAGGAAGGGTTTCATATAGAAGGTGACTATTAAGCAAAGTTCTGAAGGAAAGTAAGGATTCTTCCTACCAAGAAGAGGTGAGAAGGGAGTCCATTCTAGGCATGAGGGTCAGCTGTAAAAAGTCATATCTAAGGCAGTATGCCTTGTATCCATTCTCCATCCCCTCCCTACCACCATTCTCATTGGCCATAGAAAAGAACGTTGGATTCAAAGTGAGAAGATCTGGGTTCAAATTCTAACTGTGAATTACTACTACCTCTATAGTCTTAGACAAGTTATTTAAACTCTCGGGGGGGCTCAGTTTCTCATCTTTAAAAGGAGAGGATTGGATTAGATCACTTCCAAGGTCTCTTTCCTATTTCTCCAGCTGTTAACCTGAAAGTTCCCCTTTCCTTCTGAAGATTATGAAGCAGACTGTATTTTCCATTGGCTCTAATTATCTACACTTTGTCATGTATAATTAAGCAAATGCTGTCTCAGAACTGGGTGGGCCTTAATTCAGTCCCCCTTGCCTGGAAGGTTCTCTCTCCTCATCTCTGCCTCCAGGTTCCCCTGAAGAAGTCCCGCCTTCTATGGACAGCTTTTCCGGCTCCTGCCCCAAGGCTGGTGACTCATGTGTATATAGCTGTTGGCGGCGTGTCATCTCTCTCTTCAGGGACTATCTCTTGCCTTTCTTTGTATTCTAGGCACTTAGCAGGGTACCTGTCACATAGTAGGCACTTAATAAATGTTTGGGCAGCTAGGTGGCACAATGGATAGAGCGTAAGGCCTGAGGTCAAATCCAGCCTCAGACACTTACTAGCTGTGTGACCCCGGGCAAGTCACTTGCCTCTGTTTGCCTCCTTTTCTTCATCTGTAAAATGAGCTGGAGAAGGAAATGGCAAATCCCTCCGGTTTCTTTGCCAAGAAAACTCCAAATGGGACCATGAAAAATAGGACACATTTGAAATGACTGAACAACAATAATAGATGTTTATTGACCGAATGACTTCTCTTGGAATCCTGAGGTAGACAGACCTAAGCCTCAGAAAAGTTAACTTTCAAAGCAGATTAACTCATTGATTTCTTTTCCCACGAGAAACCTAAGCCCCAGACAAGTGAATGGCCAAAGTTCTCTTCTGTTTATATAAGTACTTGTTTTCTTGCTGGATAGAATGTAAGCTTCTTGAGGGCAGAAATTGTTTCATTTTTGTTTTTTATATGTCTAGCGCTCAGCACTGTGCCTGTCACATCATCACTGTTTAAGAAATATTTACTGTGTGGTGGCTAGGTGGCACAGTGAGTAGAGCACTTGCCCTGGAGTCAGGAGGACCTGAGTTCAAATCTGGCCTCAGATACTTAACACTAGCCATGTGACCTTGGGCAAGTCACTTAACCCCAATTGCCCTGCCTTCCCCCTCCAAAAATCAAATAAAAAAGCTTGTTGATACAGTGCCCAGGAGAAAGGGGAGTCAGAGGCAATTTGAAGATTTCCAGACTATCTATTGGGGGGGTAATTCCTGGATAGAACATTCTAGGCAATAACAAGGGACTTGTTTCCTATAGCTGCCATTCTTTATGCATGTGGTTTGCCAGAATATAGTTACTATTTAAAAGAGCAGCTGCTAACAGAATTGCTTTTTAAAAATTATCTGAAGAATCTTCTGCTGGGAGCTCTCTGAAGTTAAAGGCCAAGAGACTGACATGCATACCTTCTCCTTTTACTGTGACTCGATATTCAAGATCATGAATGCTGATGGACAGGGTGAGTTTTCTCTGTCATCGGAAAGTATCTGAGCATAAGCTAGTTGGCCTCTTGGGAATGTTGCAGGGGGGCTCAGGCCTTTGATCACCTCTGAAGACATTTGAAGTTCTAAGGTTGTATTGTATGTACCCACTGTTGCTTACAGAATACCACCTGGTAAGGTTCCCTGCCATATCTAATCAAGATACTCTCCATCTTCCTTCAACATTCCTGATCTAGTGCCCTAGGTCTCAGGGAAGCACTAGTAACACTATTTGACCTTGTCCTTCCTTCCTTCTTTCTTTCCTTCCTCCCTCCCTCCTTCTCTCCTATTTTCCTTCTTCCTCCTTCCCTTCTTCATTCCCTTACTCCATTCCTTTCTTCTTTCCTCCCTGTCTCCCTCTTTCTCCCTCCTTTCTTTCCTTTCTCTCTCCATTCCTTCCTTCCTTCCCTCCCTCCTTCCTACTTTTCCTCCCTCCCTCCCTTTCTCTCTTCCTTCCTCCCTTCCTCAAGGGTTTAAGGACACATTGTATGCAAAACACCACTGGATGCTGGTTTCATCCACCATCTTTGCTTTTCAATGTCCTCTTGTATTCTTTTCAAGTCTCCCAAACTGAACCAGACAGTAAAGAAAATGAGCCCTGATATTCTACAGCTTAGGAAATGTCAAACTCTGTGACTTCTTGGAAGCTGGTGACAGGGCCCAAGGGGCTGGCTGTCTTTATGAATGGGTGGAATGTGGGCAGGATGTGCAGGGTGGCATTGTGCCATGCTGCCCTGCTCACCTGTAGGGTACACACTGTGTTCCCATGGGCCAAGATGGGGATGGGTGAAGCCTCTGTGTCAAAGCACGCATTATTCTGGCTTTCCCCAAAGTGCTCATTAGACAGTGCCTGAAAAAGGACATTTGTTTGAAAAAGGACTTTTCTTCACTTTGGTCCCTTCTTTCGTTGGCTTCAATCACTGTTATACTGCTCCAATTCTGCCTGTCACTTCCCCTGTGTATTATGGGTTCTACAACAAAATCATTTGTGTATCACCTGAGGTCCAGGGGGGCTCTACTTTTCCCCAAAGATCTTCTACTCTGGGCTTAAGCAAACCTGGGACCTGCGTTCAGTCCTGAAGCAAACTGAACTCTAAACAGATTGGAAGGGTCAAGCTTTTTTCCAGTTCACAATTCAAGGAATATTTGGGAAAATCTCTTACACAAAGCTCAGCTATGACTCATAATAATAGCTAGCATTTATAGAGTGTTTTAAGGTTTGTAAAGCATTTTACATGTATCTCATTCGAGTTTCACAAAAGCCTCTGAGAAGCACGTGCTATCATTATTCCCATTTAACAGATGAGCAGTTTGAGGCAATCAGAGATTAAATAACTTGCACAGGGTCATGTAGCTAGTCAGTGACCAAAGCTGGATTTGAACTGAGCTCTTCCTGACTCCAGGTACAACGCTTTATCTTGTTGTTGTTCAGTCATGTCTGACTCTTTGTGACCCCATTTAGGGCTTTCTTGGGAAAGAGAATGGAGTGATTGGCCATTTCCTTCTGCAGCTCATTTTATAGATGAGGAAACTGAGGGAAACAGGGTTAAGTGACTTGCCTAGGGTGGCACAGCTAGTAAGTATCCTAGGTGGAATTTGAACTCATGTTTTCCTCATGCCAGGCCTGTCTCTCTGTCTACTGCACCACCTAGATGTCTTGATGCTTTATCTAGGCATTACATAGCTAAAATAGAATCATATCTAGGCTCCTCTCTAAAACTGATCAATAAGGTCCTTTCTGGAAAGGTACTTACTATATGTGCAATCATCTTTTTTGTTGTATAGTGTTAGGCAAATGCTTGTTTTGTTCTGTGAATTGAAAATAAAATAAATTAAAAAACAAAACAAAACAAAAAAGAGAGGCAGCTACGTGGCACAGTGAATAGAACACCAGCCCTGGAGTCAGGAGGACCTGAATTCAAATCTGGCCTCAGACACGACACAAAAACTAGCTGTGTGACATTGGGCAAGTCACTTAACCCCATTTGCCCTCCAAAAAGCAAAAAAAAAAAAAAGAAAGAAAGAAAGGTACTTACTGCACAAAGCATTGGATATAAAGTATAAGATAGCTGTATATTTTCTCTGCTGTGAAAGAAATACTTAAAACATAAAGGACTCAGAAGCATTCATTAATAAATACTTGAAAGATAAACTATAAACTATCTCTACTATTATGTTCTCCTGCAATTTAGGAAGGACTTCTGGGAGATCGTGGCAACCTAGAACATTGGACTGAATCTAAAAAGGGGAAAATTAAGGGGTGGCTAGGTGGCACAGTGAATAGAGCACCGGCCCTGGAGTCAGGAGGACCTGAGTTCAAATCCAGCCTGAGACACTTCACACAAAACTAGCCATGTGACCTTGGTAAAGTCACTTAACCCCAATTGCCCAACTTCCCCCTCCCAAAAACAAAAACAAAACAAAACAAACCAGGAAAATTAATAGGGATCAATGTAAAATATTGCCCTTGGGTTCAAATAGCTTCATAATCAATTTCATAAGTCCAACATGAAGGGTGAGGGCTAAGGCAGCAATTTGTCTGGAAAGGATATTGAAAATTTCATGGACTGCTGCTGGCTCAGGGTGTGATATGGGAATTTGAAAGGCTAAAACCATTGTGGGCTGTGTTGAGAGCCAAAGCTTGTGACACAGAGGAGGCGATTGTCTCATTGTTATCTGCCCTGGATAATACCTTGTGTGGGGTGTTGTATTCTGAGCACTGAAGTTTAGAAGTGACATTAATAAGCTTGAGAATGTCCAGGGAAGGAGGTCTGGAGTGGTGAGGAATCTAGCATCCATTGTAATGTTAATAAGATTTAAGATCTTCCTTGACCATTAATGGGGCCTCCCATGGAGCCCATTAAAAGAAGCTTGCTTAGGGGAGACTTGCTTGTAGGAAGGCTTTCACATCTTTTGCTAATTTCTAATTAGGCACTGAGTCACTAGGGTTGTGATGTCTTCTGGCTCTGAGAAGTGTATATATACTCTAGTTGGCATTTTGCTTTGGGGACTTGCTTATGAGAAGGAACTTGCGATTCCCTGGTTGAGATTCTGTGTTCAGAATGTGTTCAGAGCTCCCAGATTGCTCAGATGTAAAGGTTCTCTCACTGCAGGTATGTATGTAAAGTATATAGTTGTTTCAGGCAGTCAGAGCCCTATCTGTTGGTCTTTATTTCTCAGTTTGTATTTTCTCTGAAGTTCGCGGTGCTGACTTTTCCCCTGACCTAGTAAATGTCATTTAAAAAAAAATTTGTTGAGCCCTTAAACAGCTATCTTTCCTAGCAAAGTAGATGTAAGAACCTGTGCTAGCAGCCATTCTGGGTATGCCAGTGTGGTTGCCGGTATATCCGTGCAGTATGAGGACTGACTGAAAGAATCTGCAATGCTTAGCCTAGAGAAGAAAAGGTTGTTGGGGGAAGGAGAGAGCTTGGGAAGGGCTGGGAAAGAGACATAATGACTATCTTGAATTACTTTAAAGACCATTTATGGGAAAAGGATTACACTTTTTGGTCCTTTGGGAAGGGATTTACCACTCCAGCAAACACAATCTCATTTTCCTTCTGGGGCAGTACAAGTGTTTAGTGTTATTGCATAAACAGAATAGACTACAGTCACTGGAGTGATCCTAGGTGAAGATGGGACTTAAAAGTTCTGTTGAGGGGCAATAGTGAATCTTTTATGTGTTATCTGTATCTTCCATGGGTTGAAATCAAGGCTGATCTATGCCATATATACCTAATTACCTTAAGAGCTTGGGAAGGTGACGACCCTATTTCTTTCATTTGTAGAGGTCTTGGCAATGGAATGAGCTCAGTCTCACTGGAGGTCTTCAGATAGAAGCTGGATGACCACCTGTAAGCTGTGTAGTACGGCAATTCTTTTTCAAGCCCAGGTTGAATCAGGTGGCCACTTTGGTCCCTTCAGACCCTGAAATTCTGGGATTTTGTGAAACCTACTTTCCTTCCTGCTTAGTAGGCATCCCTGGGTGTTTGCCTTGAGTGAATGGCTATTTGCTGAGCTACCTAGAATGATGAGGGGTAATGAGACATTTGCAGCTTAGTGTTAGCTCAGGGTTTCCCACTGATCCCCAACTAATACCTAAACATAAAAGAAAATCTCACTAAATCAAATCTTGAAAACTCTTATCCTAAAGATGAATTTAGAAAAGAGGCAAGAAATCTCCTGCTGCTTGTACAGAAACTGAATAAGTAAAGACTTTTGAAAACAACCATGCTGTTGGTTTGGTCCATGAAGTGTCTAAAAGTTATTCTCCTGCTATGGGAAGATCTGTGAATGATTTACCATGAATCAGGCTGTACTTCTCCTCTGACTCTATAGTTTTTCAGGGGAAAAAAAAACAAGAAAAATTTAAACCACCCAGCCAAGGGTTCTTGCAAAAACAAAGATGTTTTTGTTTCAGGGAACAACCCATCAAGCTAAACACCTGTTCTGTGCTGGGAATAGGATACAGAAAGACAAAAACAAAATGGTCTCATCTCTCGAGGAGTTTACATTCTATGGGGGAGAGATGAGACAACTTATATAGAAAGTAAATACAAGGGGATTTTGGTGAGGGCAGGCATTAGGAGGGAGAGAGAGAGAGAGAGAGAGAGAGAGAGAGAGAGAGAGAGA
>NW_027185804.1:23108964-23124073 GCF_028583685.1 Petaurus breviceps papuanus
GGGAGAGGGAGAGGGGGAGGGGAGAGAGGAGAGAGGGGAGAGGGGAAAGGGAGGAGAGGGAGGAGAGAGAGGAGAGAGAGGAGAGAAGGGAAGGGGATTCCAGGAAGGAGAAACAACCTATGCAAAGGTATGGAGATAGGAGATGAAAGAACAGCAAGATGGAAATTAAAGTTCACAAAAGGAAATAATGTTTAATAAGGATGGAAAGATAATTTGGAGCCAGGTTATGGAAGACTATCAATCAACATAATTCCTGCTCTCCAGGGGCAAGGGATTCCAGCTTGGGGATTCTATGAAGGGGAGGCAGTGAACACTCACTATACAGTGAAAGGGGGAAGTGATACATTTTCCCCTAATCACATTCTAGTTTTTTTTTCACATATTCCCAGGAATACATTGTAGACCAAAGTAAAAAAAAACAAAACAAGATGGAGTTAGGGACTGGATCTGTGATCGACTCCCTCTACCAGATAGCTTTTCTATAATTTACAGTTATAGAGAATTGCCTAGAGCAATGAAAGTTTAAGTGACTTGCCCAGGGTCCCGCAGTCAGTATGTATCAGAGGTGGGCCTTTTGAACATAGGTTTTCCTAGCTGCAATGCTGCTTCTCTCTCCATGATGTCACCTTGTTTCTCTTAAAGTAGGGAATACCTGTCATTAGCTCGATGTCATAAATTTAGATAAGCCCTAAGTCAGTTTTTATTCATTATTCGGGATTTACATTTTGTTCTCTGTGTTTAAACTACTCTTCATAATCTTGGGGATCACAATAGCTATGACAGAAAAGCATTGTTGCCCAGAATTTCCAAAATGACAAAAAGTATTTCCTTTCTAGAACCCGAGTTCAGAAGGGAATACTATTGAAATGTATAGAAAGCTGTTTTTAGGATTTAGAAGTCCTACACATGTTTGGAGGTAGAGGGAAAGGAGTCAAGATGATGATGATGATATCCCCATTTTACAGATGAGGAAACTAGAGGCAAAAGAGGTTTAGTGACTTGCCCTGGGTCATACAGCTAATAAATGCCTGAGGCCAATATTGAATTTAGGCTTTCCTATTTCCAGATCTAGCCCTCTACTTATTGTGCCATCTATGTGCCAAGTCAAAAGGGAGAGATTGGAAGGTAGAAGGATCCAGAGCCATTCCAGGCAAATACTGATAACTCAGGAGCTGTGCCATGGAAGATACCCCAGGTGGATGAGAATGGGGCCTGGGCCCTGCCCCAAAAGGATAGAGGTATAAAGGTGTTAGGGAATCAGCTTATCTTACAACCAGAGTTAGAGTCCAAAGCTCTTCGATCTGCTTTTAACAGAACACAGAATCCAAGAGTTGGAAGGGACCCACTTAGTCATCTGGTCCAACCCAGATGAATCAGGGATTCTTCTCTACAATACACATGATTAGCAGGCATTTGACTTTTGCTTAAAGATTTCCACTGAGAAACAAACCATTGCTTCCCAAGGTATCCCATTCCAACTTTGGGCAGCTCAAACTGTTAGGGTTTGGGCAGCTAGGTGGTACAGTGAATAGAGTGCTAGGCCTGGAGTTAGGAAGACCTGAGTTCAAATTTGACCTCCAACATTTACTAGTTGTGTGACCCTGGGCAAGTCAGTGAACCCTGTTTGCCTCAGTTTGCTTCTGCAAAATGAGCTGGAGAAGGGAATGGCAAACCATTCTAGTTTCTCTGCCAAGAAAACCCCAGATTTGGTCACAAAGAGACACAAATGAACAACAAAAATTGGTAGGACGTCATACATTGTCTATGTTTTAGTCTTTCCAGCTTCCGCTCAGCATTCCTAGTTCTTCTTCCTGGTGCTGCCACATACCTGCCCTTCAGACACTTGAAGCTTGCTCTCCTGCCCCCCACCCCTCACCTGCTTTTCTTTTCTCTGGGTCAAACGTCCCTGGTTCCCAAGTGCTGAGCTTGGTATCAGGAAGACCTGCGATCGAGTGGAAGAAAAGTATCAAGAATGTTAAAAGGTAAAATGAGCTCTAGGCTTTCAAGAAATGCCAAGAGACTTCCCAAGGGGTCTTTCCCTAGCCCTGTGCTGTTTAGTATTGTTGTCAGAGACCTGAATGAAGAAATAGATGACAAGCTTATTAAGTTAACTGGTACCATTAAGCTAGGAGGGATGGCTAATACATTTGGATGCCTGTCAGTGTCCAAAGAGACTTCAACAAACAAGAATGATGAGGCAGGTATGGCTTGACACCAATCACTTGGGAAAAATCTGGGAGTTTTAGTGCATTGTAAACTCAATATGAATCAACAATGCAACATGACAATCAAAAAACCCCAACAAATCCAATTTTAGGTTGAATTAATAAGACCCTCATGTCCTGAAGAGGGCAGCTAGGTGGTGTAATGGATAGAGCCCTGGGCCTAGAGTCAGGAAGACTCATCTTCTGAGTTCAAATCCAGTCTCAGACACTTGTAACCATTGACTTTGAACAAGTCATTTCACTGTTTGCCTCAGTTTCCTCATCTGTAAAATGAACTGGAGAAGGAAATGGCCAATCCCTCCAGTCTCTTTCCCAAGAAAACCCCAAAAAGGGTCATGAAGAGTCAGACATGATGGAAGAATGACTAAAACAAATGTATCCTTAGATAGCGGCTAAGTCTCTTGGTATTTTGTTTTTGCACTGAATACAGCGACCTAATTGATGGTACACATAATAGGACTCCCTGCTACAGGGGTGCCTTGGAGACAAGGACTATGAATGGGGCATGTGATCCTCGGTATAGGGAAATAGGTTAGGGGTGTGGGCTCCCTAGTGGTAGAACTCTTCTTTTGGCTGGAGATTCACGGCTTTCCACTTTACTTTTTGGCAAAGTAGACCATGAGGTCAACTACATGATTGTTATAACTCTACTCATTGTCATAACAGGAAATGAGCTTGACAAAATGGTCTCTGAGGGACATGCCAGCCCCAGCATCAAAGGTAGAAGAGTGGGTGTTGCTGTTAAAAGTCACAGGATACAGCCTGGTCCTCGGTGTAGCCCAAGAAGCCCTTCAAGGGTCCCTCTGATTCTTGCACTTCCACTTTCTTGCTATCATCATCATACTTGACAGGTTTCTCCAGGTTAGAGATGGCAGAGGTGGCAGGTCAGATCCACACTAGATGCATTGGAAGTAGGAACACAGAAGAAGCAGCCTGTGAGCAGCTTCCCATCAGCTCAGGTATGACCTTGCCCACAGTTTTAGCAGCACTAGTGGGGATGATGTTTTGGGCAGTGCCATGCCCACCACAGCTTGCCAGAGGGGCCATCTACCACCTTCTGTGTAGCAGTAACAGCATGGGCTGTGGTGATGAGGTCTTCCCCAATGCCAAAGTTGTCATGAATGATCTTGGCCAGACGGATCAAGCAGTTGATAGCATAGGAGGCATTAATGACAATCTTAAGGGAATTACTGTATTTCCCATGGTTTACTCCCATCACATATGTAGACGCCTCAGCAGAAGGGGCAGAGATAGCTCTACCTTTCAGAATAATTTTGGCCTTTTCCATGGTGGTAAAGACACCATTGAACTTTACCACACACTCAGCTCTAGTATCTTCTCTTTTAATATTGGTAGGATCATGCTCCTGATGACTTTCCCATTGATCACCAACTTTCCACTATTAGCCTGGATAATGCTCTTAAACTTGCCATGGGTAAAATCTTATTGGAATACATAAACCATATAGCTAAGATCAGTGAAGGGGTCATTGTCACCACTGCCTGAGGTGAATACAGCTCTGGTTGCCAGATGCCCAATATGGCCAAATTCATCGATTCTGACCTTCATTATCTTGTCTCAGGGTTGCAGCTACAAAAGTGGATCTTGGCACCGAAACTAGGAAAAGCTGAGAGTCTCTCCCAGTACTTTGACCTTGTCATCCTGAATCTGAAATATTTAGAAAGGACATTGGGGGCAGCCAGGTAGCACGGCAAGTAAGAGCACCGGCTCCAGTGTTGAGAAGACCTGGAGATCGAAGCCCGGGCTCAGACACTTAGCACCCACCCAGAAACACCTGGCTGTGTAACCTTGAGCAAGTTACTTAACCCCAATTGCTTAGGGGCGGCCAGGTGGCTCAGCGAGTAAGAGCACCGGCTCCAGTGTTGGGATGACCTTAATCAAATCCGGGCTCAGATAGTCAGCACCACACCCAGAAATAACTGGCCATGTAAGCTTGAGCAAGTTACTTAACCCCGATTGCTTTAAAAAAAAAAAAGGACATTGGTAGATTGAAGAATATATTATGGAATGTGGCAGTGGTTCGTGGTGGGCCTTGAGTAATGAATGCTATGTTGTCCTATCCTTCTCATCTCTCTAATACCAACCTCCTTAAAAGGCTCCTTGGGCTTTTAAAATTCCATCCTGCAAACACACCTATTCATTCAAAGCTCACCCAGGTGATATTTCCATGCTGCAAAGTCTGTGCGCAGATTTCTGGGAAAAGTAGTCTGTTCATTTTCCTCCAGTAACTGAGGGTCCTTTCAGTCCTAAGCATTGTGGTCACATGGCATCCATCCACAGACACTCCTCTGTATCTGTAAAACTGACCTGGTTCTTTGGACTATTATTTGGTCGTTCTTCTTTCAGCCAAGTTTGATTCATTTAGAATTGGCATGCAAAAAAAAAAATACCCCCCAAACACTCTAATTTCAATAACCTCATTTATACTCCAGTTTTTGCATTATTTTGGAGCAGCCAAAAAAGTCATTCAGAAACGTGGCAGTTTGCAGAACTAATTATAGATTCACTTGTTTTCTGAATGCACAGATGGTTTCAGTAAAAACCTCAGAGGAAGGAGAGCTGCCTGTTAATTTCACAGTAGCCATTAGTCGCCTGGCCCTCGCTTAGCACTCTAGAAAATTCTGCTAGACATCTTCTTGGCAAGCTCCAACAGCCGTCTCGCAAAAGTGAGTGCGGGAGGGGGACATGTGGGTCAACATTTCCAGAGTGCATTTCAGGAAGATGTTGCATCCCAGATATTTTAGAGCAGGGTTCCCAACAGCAATGAACATGGCTTTGACATCATACACAGAGAACTGTATTCTACCATCCAGCAAGAGGTGAAGATCTGTGAATCAGGACAGGGATTGTGAGTAACATCCCTTGGGGCAAATGTGTGAGTTATGTTACCACCAGCTTTCCTACCACCTTTAGAATAAAGTCAGCTCCTTAGCCTGGCACGCAAATGTCTCTACGTTGTGGCCACACCTGTATCACCAGACTTTTCTCCCACTATCTACCATTAATCAGACTTGCCATTCTTCAAATTTTCCCACCTCTCTATCCTTGCCTATGCTGTACCCTTTTCCTGGACTTCCTTCTTCTTAATTTCTACTTTTTGAAATCTTACCTATTCTTCAAGGCTCACTTTCAATGCCACCTCCTCCATAAAGCTGTCCTTGATTCCCCCGACTGAATATGACTTCTCAATCCTCAGAATCATCACATCTTTTAATTGAGGTAGGATGGTACAGTGGGTTTTTGTTTCTTTCAAGAATTTTTATTTTATTTTCCAATAAATGAGCTTTGATTTTCTCTTTATTCCACCCTCCTCTCCCACTGAAAAGAAGGAAAAACAAAACCTTGGAAACAAATATATATATAAAAATAAGGCAAGGCAAATTCCTACATGGGTCACGTCCAAAAATATATCGTGTCATTCTGCGTCTTAAATCTGTCACCTCTCTGTCAGGAACTGGGTAGCATGGTTCAACCTCAGTCCTCTGGAATCATGGTTCATAGTTGTATCCATCAGTTCTTGTCTTTCAAAGTTCTATGGTCATCTTGTATTCTATAAATAATTCTCCTGGTTCTGCCCACTTCATTCCATATCAGTCCAGACAAGTCTTCCCATCCTTTTCATCCTTTCTTATGGTGCAATAATATTCTATTCCACTCATATACCATAGTGTGGTTAGCCATTCCCGAGTTGCTGTGGTGGTTCAGTCATCTTCCAGTTATGTCTGACTCTTTGTGACCCCATTTGGGGTTTTCTTGGCAAAGATACTAGATTTGCCATTTCCTTTTCCTTTCATTTTACAGATGAGGAAACTGAGGCAAACAGGGTGAAGTGACTTGCCCAGGGTCACACAGCTAGTAAGTGTCTGAGGCCAGATTTAATCTCCATAAAATGAGTTTTCCGGACTTCGGGCTGGGCACACTCTCTACTGTGCCGCTTAGCTACTCCCATAATAATATTAGCTAATGCCATAAAGCACTGTACATATGTAATAGGAGAACTGACTGGCAAGGGCCCAGTCCTCAGAGCATGGTCTCTGTTTTCTTTCCTGGTGAGTTGTACATAGCCTGTGTGTATACCTCCCTGCCTAGGGCTAATAGAACACACACAGCTTTGGAAGCTGGTTTCTCCCATGATTTCTCAGGGTAGTGATGCTGTGTGATGATGAAAAGCCTGCTATTTGGCTTCAGGGCCAGAGTGATGCCTGAAGAGAGGCTAGGTTATTGGATCTAAGCATGCATTCAAGGTTCCAGGGGAGAAGCTCTCATTCTCTTTCCTGGTAGCCTTAGGAGCTACAGGATAGGGAAGAAATGTTTCCCTCAGAGTTGGCATGCTCAGGTTCCACCAGGCTCTTGTCTCTCCTCATCAACGAGTAGAACATCTGAGTCAATCATTTAATATGAGGGCAGCTCCTGAGGCAGGCTATGCCCTTGGACTGGGTAGGGAGAGTAGGGGAGAGTTTTTGCCTAGGTGCATCCAGTTGGCTTTGATATCCCAAGCAAATAGGCCATAGGAATTGGCCAGTGAGGCCCCAGCTGCACAAAGAGGACACATGCCTAGAGCAGAGGCAGTCTGCCGAAAAAGACTCGAGACCCAGGTGTGAGAGTATATGCCTGCAATCCTTCCTGCTGGGGTAGGCTAAGACTGGAGGATTACCTGAGTTCAGGAGTTCTAGCTATAGTAGGGCTAAAGCTGATAAGGGACAACTGGATGGTGGAGTGGATAGAGCCCTGGGCCTGGAGTTAGGAAGACTCATCTTCCTGAGTTCAAATCTAACCTCAGACACTTACTAGATGTGTGACCCTGGGCAAGTCACCTAACCCTGTATGCCTCAATTTCCTCATCTGTAAAATGAACTGGAGAAAGAAATGACAGACCACTTTGTTATCTTTGCCAAGAAAACCCCAAATTGGGTCACAAAGAGTTGGACACAACTGAAACGACTTAACAACAACAAAATCTGATTAGATATCTGCAGTAGGCCCGACACCCCTGTGGTGACCCTCTTGGTAGTAGGAGCCAGTAGAATGGCTAATGAAGGGTGAACTGGCCTAGGTTGGAACCTTAGCAGGTTCCTAGAAATGCTCCTCTGCTGATCAGCAATAGACTTGCACCTGTGAGTGGACAGCCTGGGTGAGACAGGGAGATCCAATCTCAAAAAAGAAAAGAAGGGAAAAGAAGGAGGGAGAGAAGGGAAGGGAAGAGACTCACAGAATGCCCTCCAAACCGAGGTCTTTTGGATCATCACAGGGCTCAATGTACATTTGTTGAGGGATTAATGATTAGCATTGTTTAAGGATTACCAATGATTATTCATGAGAAGAGGCAGATTGTAGTGGATAGACCCCCAACAAAGCCGGGGGATAGAACAATGGACTTGGTGTCAGGAACAGCTGAGTTCAAATTATGCATCAGACCCTTATTAACTATGTGAGACTGGGCAAGTCACTTAACCTGTCTCGGCCTCAGTTATAAAAATGAGTTGGACTAGATGCTTCTAAGGTGCCTCCCGGCTCCAGATCTATGACCTTGTGATCCTTGGGTCCAAAAAGACCTAGGTTCAAATCACACTTCTGACCTATACTGGTTACTGACACTTACTCAGCTCTCAGTGCCCTAAGTAACACTCTGAGGCTAGACATTGGAGACAAGGTCCAAATCAGCATCAGTGGAGGGAAAGCTGTATTGAAGGAGGGACTTTCTTAAAACAAAAAGTTCTGAATACAAGTCCTGGATAAATTGAGAAGTACAGACAGCAAATGCTCATGTCTTAAGAAGGAATGAAAGGTAGAGAGAGAGTTTCTGGCCTGGTCATTGAGGATATCCATGAGTGATCCTTCTACGTGCTGCAATCAAGCTGTTAGTGGAGTATGAAGAGACAGTAACCAAATCCAAGATGGCGGCAGGCAGGAATAGACATTTATAGAGCACCAGCAGGCACTGCACTAAGGGCTTTTCCAAGTGTTATCTCCTTCAATCCTCTGTTGAAGGTTGTCTCTGGGCCTGATTTGGGGGAACTCATTGGTGCTTTGCTCGGGCTTTAAAACAGGCTGTGTCAGAAACAAGGAAGGCAAAGTCATGGAAATTTGGGAAAACCTCAGAGTCCAAAAAGGACAGCTGGAATGTAGGAGGGGCAGGACAAGGGGAGTATTGGGCTTTTAAGCAAACCATTTATTCCTTGTGTTGCTTTTTATAGTCTTAATCTCCCTTGTTATGATTGCAGTTACCAGCTGCTGGGAGATTGGTTTTTTTAATGGACCATATTTATAGCCAATGATTTGGGTGCTGGTGACAAACATAATTTCTATAGCAGAGGGCCATGTGTGACAATGGTTTCAGAAGTTTGGGGCTTGGTGGGCTTCTGCCAAACCCTGATATGTGAACCTTTGTTCAGAGGGAGGTCTTAAACCCATATTGTGTCCACCTCCTTTGGAAAGGAAAGAATCCTTCTTCTGAGCTGTTGGCAGGAGGACAAGCTAGTTGTTAAATGTACAGTGTGTGCGTTTATACCTCTGAAATCAGCAAGTGCTATAAAACAAGGTTTGATTTATTGTTTTTGTGTTTGATTTAAGAAAGTGATGGAGGAAATGGTCACCTTAAAATGTGTTGGATATATATTTTATTTTTCAGGGACCTGGTTGTTAATTATTTATTCCTGTTCCCCTGGTAGTAGGTATTTTTGCAATGAGAGGCATAGTATCTAGAACTAGCGAAGGATAATGATGCTGTTCTCTTCATTGGTTAGCACATATCTGGGATATTGGGTTCAGTTTGGGGCAGCACTTCTAGGAAAGTCATTGATGAGCTTGAGAGTGTCCAGAAGACAGCAAGGAGGAGGGTCCTCAGGTTGTTCTGTGTGAGGATTGATTGATTGGAGAAATTGGTGATGCTTAGCCTGGAGAAGACAAGACAAGGCTAAGGGGGCAGTAAGTAATGGCTATCTTGGAGTATTTGAAGATCTGTCATGTGGAAGAGGGATTCCATTTGGATGGGATGGCCCTGGAAAGAAGACTTAGGAGTGAAGAGTGGAAGTTACAAAGAATGCTGTGTAGACTCGATGTAAGGAAACACTTCCTAACAATCAGAGCTATACTAAAGTGGAAGAGGCCGCTGTGGGAAGTAGAGGCAGCCAGATGGTGCCATAGTGGGTAGAGTGCTGGGGCCTGCCTGGAGTTTAGGAAGCCCTGAGTTCAAATCCTGCCTCAGACATGTACTAATTGTGTAACCCTGGGCAAGTCACTATAATGGTAATGGGAATTTGAAGATCTTCCCTGCCCTTTGTATTTGCAATCAAACAGGTACTTAGCACCTTATTCCAAGTTCATGACTGTGTCAAGTATTAAGACCCAGAACTTGTGAATCCCACAGTGGATGGACTTATTGACATAACAGGAAGGGGCAGAACAGGGAGGAGCTAATACTGTATATAAGGAAAAGCCCAAGCTGAGAGAGGCCAGAACTTCTGGGAGCTTGCATCTGGAGGCTGGGCTGCTACTGCTAGAGAGAGAGAAGAGAATTGAGAACTGAGAAGAGAAATGAGAAATGAGGACTGAACTAAAAATTGAGAAGAAATGAGAAGAGAGGAGAACTGGGAGGAGGCATGGCTGTGGTGTTGGGACCTTGTCTGTTTTGATGTTACTTTGTCAGATTCATCTGCTGATGGAGGATGGTGCTGTTGTTACAGAAGCCCTGGGACTTTGTTGTTAGTTCAGAAGCCCTGAAAGAGGATTTTCCTGTTGTATGTTTACAGAAATCCTAGAGGAGGGTCTTGCTGACAATTTTAGAGGTCCTGGGATTATACTGATTATTTGTGTTGAGTCCTTAGACCTTGCTGTTGGATCTATGTTGATTTCACAGGCAGAAAGTGAATTGATGAGGGTGCCAGCAATGTTCATGAATGTTATTATGGCTTTGTTAAGCTTTGTCTTCCTAGGAACAGAAACTGTGAAGGACTTGAGGTGGACCAGACACTGTGAGCTTCAATATGGAACAGGAACTGCACAAGAAGCTGGGCAAAGAACTGAGAGCTGTCTGCCTTTGAACCCAGGTGGCAGTTGGATAGATTTGGGCAGGAGCTGGGACCATGGAAGAGGAACCATGGAAGCTGAAAGCCTGCCTCTAGTCAAGATGAAAAGACCTCTCCTTGGGTATTTAATGCAAATTGAGAAAATCATGACTTACTGTGAACTAGGGGTGGAGAATCCTGACCTTTATATTTAGATGATTGAGTTAAGAACTTCTCCAGTTAAGAAGAGGACTTTTTGATTAAAGAGATTAAGACAATGTGACCTAGGGGTGGAGAACTTTGACCTTTATACTTTGTGTCAATTAAGGAGGCTTGCCTCCTTAAGGATGATTGAATTAAGGACTTACTAAATGATTGTGTTACTAAATGAATGTTATCTTCTGCTTAAAACTATGTGACTACTTTGGTGAAAACTATGTGTCCATTTTAGTGATAAGTTGTTAAGTTACAATGTTGTGAATGCTGTGCTTTGATTTCTGTGAATATTTTGCCCTTATTAATTACTGAATAAATAGAGAGTTCACTATCCTCTGTAATCAGAACCTTGAAGGGGATGGCTAGGCAGTGCAGTGAATAGAGCACTGGTCCTGGAGTCAGGAGGACCTGAATTCAAATCAGGCCTCAGATACTTAACACAAAAAACTAGCTGTGTGACCTTGGGCAGGTCACTTAACCCCAATTGCTCCACCTTTCCCCTCCAAAAAGCAAAAAAAAAAAGAAAGAAAGAACCTCAAAGCTGTCCCCAGCAGCAGTCCTCTGGAAAGCTGCTCATGCTTGACTTTACAGTCACCTAATTTCTGTCTGCTTCAGTGTTCTCAGCTGTAAAATGGGGATAAAAACAACACCTATCTCATGGAGTTGTCGTGAGGATCAAATGATAAAATTTTGTAATGGGCTTAAAATGGTCTGTGGCACATAGTAGGTCCTACCTAAGTGTTTGCTTCCTTCCTTCTTCCCTAGTGGGTTTTCCTTCACTAGAAGTCTTCATGCAAGCTCTGGATGACCCCCTTTAGGGAGGTCATAGAGGCTGTTCTTGTGGCATGGGATGGACTAGCTGACCTCTGAGGCCCCTTCTAATACACAGATCGGGGTCGGCATCACCTTGTCTTACAAACTCATCTGTATGGATTCATACAAGCCGGAAGAGACTTTACAGGCCATTTTGTTGTTCAGTCATTTTCAATTGTGCCCAACTCTGAGACCCCATTTGGGGTTTTCTTGGAAAAGGTACTGGTATGGTTTTCCCTCTCCTTCTCCAGTTCATTTGGCAGATGATGAAACTGAGGCAAACAGGGTTAAGTGACTTGCCCGGGGTCACACAGCTAGGAAGTGTCTGAGGCTGGATTTGAACTCAGGAAGATGAATTTTCCTGGTTCCTGCTGTACCATTTAGCTGCCTCTTTACAGGCTATAGAATTATGGTATTTAGAGATGGAAAGGACCTTGGAATTCATTTGGTCTGAAGATGAAAAGATTAAGTCTCTGTGAGGTTCAGTGATTCGCCCAAAGCCACACAGCTGGTATTATGAGAGGCAGGATTAGAGCTCAGGTTTCCTGACTCCAAATCCAAGGCCTTTTCATCGTACCAATCATTTTGAGCCACTTAGAGTTTTCATCTACTTGAAAACTTCCCCTATGTTGGGCTGTCTTGCTCTAATTGGAGTCACTCCCAGCAGGGATGTTCGGGGCCCATCTAGCCCAGCTTTCTCACTTTATTGGTGTAGAAATTGGGAGCCCAAGAGCTGACTTGCCTTGCCCAGCATCTCATAGGCACAGAGTCTAGAACCAGATCTTCTGACTCTTCATGCTGTTGAGCTGTCTCCCTAGAATTTGGGTGCTGAGAATTAGTCCTGAGACTTGTAGAATGCATTACTTTTTGTCACTGTAAAAGGAGAAAGGATTTCCCAGATCAGTGACCTGAAGAACATGGAGGATGGTTAGGATTTATAGCTTTGGTTACTGAGCATTCATCAGTTACTTCCCTTGTTCCACTTGTAGAGAGAGCTTACTCCAATAGAATTACAGAAGAGGCTGAGTCCAACTCTCTCTTTTTTATAGATGAGGAAACTGAGGCTCAATGACTTGGCTCAGATTTGTGCAGCTAAAAAACTTCTAAGGCAGGATTTAGATCATGGTGTTTCTTATTCCAAGTCCAGGCTTCTATTCATTGTTCTATCCTGCTTCCTTTATTAGAATCTCTGCTCCCTCAGCAGCCCACTGTATATACATGTACAACCTGCCTCTGCTGCCCTGGAAAGCAGAGTGGGTTATGGATTATAGGAACACTCATGTATCTGGAGAGACACTTGAAACAATCAGCTTAATAAAAAAATCTTTCACCCATATCTCTCTGCAAATAAGTCAATCAAGAGATAAATCCTTCTTAAACTCTTGAATTTTTCTTTTCTATGATAAGACTGATATAGGCAGAGCTGTACAGGTAATCGCTTTGTAAGTCTGAAGGCACCATGGTAAGATCTGAAGTGAATGATAATTATTATTAGCTATCACTAAGGAAAATTGCAATTCTGAGCATATAGGACAATTGTCTTTCTTATTGATTTGGGGGTTAGACTTTTTTGGACTTACTTAGCACCTCTCTTCTGAAAAGCAATCAGTTCTAACTCAGGCAATAATAAATAATTAATAATTACTGCTGGGAGAAAAATAAAGTACAAATTTCTACAGTCTCCTCCTATAGTAAGGTATTTTATAGTTGTCAATAATGACAACAACTGTTCACATCTATAGAGTCCCTTGAAATTTACACTTGCCATCTTTCCAATAGCCCTGTAGGGTAAGTAGTGCAAATATCATAATCCTTCTAAAAATTAGAAGTAACAAAGGGGATCCAACACTGGAAGACAGAACTCCCATACTGGGAGTTCCCGATGGCAGTGAAATCACAGGTCCATAAAAAAGGAATAAAATAATTTACAGTTGAGGAAGCAGACTCAGAAATAAAGTGACTTCCTTATAGTCACATTGATAGCAAGGGTTAAAGCTGGAACTTCAACTAGAATCTATAAAATGGGGGGGATGTTAATAGGATATAAGATCTCCCCCCCATTAATAGACTTCAGGTGGATCCTATTAAGGGAAGCTTGTTTAGGGGAGGGTTGCTTGTAGGAAGACTTGCTTGTAGGAAGGCTTTCACATCTTTTGCTAATTTCTAATTATAGTCACTTAGTCATGAGGATTGGGATGCCTTCTGGCTCTGAGAAGTGTATATATACTCTGAGTTGCTATTTCATTTTGGGGAGTCATTTATGAGAAAGATCTTCTGATTCTCTGATCAACATTCTGAGTGGTCCTATGTTCAGAGTTCCCAATTGCTCAGATATAAAGGCTTTCTTGATTCAGGGATGTATGTAAAGTATATAGTTGATTCAGGCAGTAAGAGTCCTGTCTGTTGGTCTTTATTTCTCTGCTGGTATTTTCTCTGAAGTTCAGGGTGCTGACTTTTCTCCTGAACTAGTAAATGTAATTAAAAAAAGAATGTTGACCCCTTAAACAACTCTCTTTCCTAGTAAAGCAGATCTAAGAACCTGTGCCAGCAGCTGTCCTGAGTATGCCAGTGTGGTTGCCACTTGCAGGGGGTCAGACTTAATGGCCTCTAAAGGTCCTTCCAGTTCCAAAGCTTTGATCCCAAGATGCTGACTCCAAAGCCTTTGCTTCTGAAAAGCTTTACATATTTGACCAATAGAAGTCAAGTTGATTGGTAAGGTTGATTGGAGTAGGGTTAAGTATGTCTTTAATCAACTGCTAGGTCTTGTCCTTGGGCAACTCATTATAACTCTGTATTTTCACATTTTGAAATTGAAAAGCAAGAGCACTTCTCATGTACATGACCTTTTACACTGAAGCATCTGAGTTATCTTTCTTTTTGGTATAACTGAAGAATAATGAGGAGACACCATGGGTTAGTGGACTCCAATCACGGCCTTGGAGTCCATGGAGATCTGGGGTCAGTCCTTGCCTCCAATATTTATTAGAGGTGTGGCAGCGGATGAGTTATTTAGAATGTCTGAGTCTTGGATTCTTTTCCTGTAAAACTGGGATGAGAAGATGCAGAGAAAGGTTCTTGGATGCGGTAAAGCTATTAGCTTTTGCCCTATCAGCTAAAGGGACTGGTGATATTGAGTCTGGAGAAAAGAAGACTGAGAGAAAAGGAGATTGACATCTGTCTTCAAATATTTGGAGAGCTGTCCAGTGCAGAGGAATCAGGCTTGTTTGGTCTCACCAGGAAAGGTCTTGGCCTTGATGTTGTAGAAGATTTCCTTCCATTAAAGATATCCCAAAGTTCAGTGGGCTGCCCTGGGTGGGTGGAAGGTGGTGGTTCCTCCCATGGGTGGTCTTCAAGCAAAGTCTGCGTGACTCCTTGTCAGGTCTGTTATAAAGAGATTTATTTGAGGGGAGTGTAGGTAGGACTAGATGACCAGGGGTCCCTTTTGACTCAGAGATTCTGTGATTCTGGTAAATTTCCCAGACCATAGTCAGTTTCAGAGTGAGATAATGTATATAAAGTATTTTTGCAAACTTAGTCATAATCATAGCTAGCATTTATATAGCACTTTAGGTCTTATAGCCCTAAAATATCTCATTTATCCTCAAAACAGCCTTAAGAGGAAGGTTCTATTATTACCTCCATTTTGCAGATGAGGAAACTAAGGCTGATAGTGATTTAGTGACTTGCCCAAGCTTACACAGTTAAGTGTCTGAGGTCACATTTGAACTCAAATCTTAACACCAGGTCTGGCACTCTATCCATTTTATTACCTAGTTGTATATTACTACTACTACTACTACTACTACTACTACTACTACTACTACTACTACT
>NW_027185804.1:23124083-23151057 GCF_028583685.1 Petaurus breviceps papuanus
CTACTACTACTACTACTACTACTACTACTACTACTACTACTACTACTGCTACTGCTACTGCTACTGCTACTGCTACTGCTACTGCTACTGCTGCTGCTGCTGCTGCTGCTGCTGCTGCTGCTGCTGCTGCTGCTAACATTTATATAGCACTTATGGCTTGCAAAGCATGTTATCTACACTTTCTCATTTGATTCTCACAACACCCCTGGGAGGTAGGTGTTATTTGCATAATATTATAACAATGTATGTTATGTATAATAATATATTATTACAGATGAGGAAATTAAGATAGGAAGCTAGAGGTTAAGTAACTTGCCCAGGGTGATACTGCTAAGTCAGTGTATGAGGCTGGATTTGAACTTAGGTCTATCCTGACATCAGGCCTGGCTCTCTATCCACTGTGCCACCTGCAGCCCTACTAAGGATTATTATAGCTTAATACCTTTAGAACTGGAGGGGACCTCAGAGGTGATTAGCCCTTCATTTCATTGGTGAGGAACTGAGGCCCAGAGAGTTTAGTTGACTTGCCCAAAGTCACATACAAAGTGGCAAGGTCAGGCTTTGAACCCAGGTCATCTGACTCTAAATGCAGTACGCTATGGCAGTAAAATGTTTCCTCCTTCCAACATACTTTTGATGAAGATAACCAGATTGTGTGATGTAGCAATACCTTCCTTCAAGGTTCTGAGATTTTGTCCATGAGAGTCTTCCCACTACCGATCCAGATCTCAACCTTGCCAAACTTTGGTAGATAGCTTAATGAGTTCCTCCGTCCCCCTTAAAAAAAAAACCCTCTCAACACAAACAAGATCATCTGATGGCCAGCTCTTTGGAGACAAATCTTTTCATGCTTATCTGGGCAAATAATAGCACTAATGACCAGAATTGGAAAGGGCTTCAGAAGCCATCTGGTCCAGCCCTATTACTTTATAGATAAGAAAACTGAGACCCAAGGAGGTTAAGGGATTTGCTCAGGGTCACACAGGTAGTGAGTGACAGAGCCAGGATTTGAACTCAGATCTGCTGGCTCCAATCCCAGCACAGTATGACACTTCCTCCTTGGATGGTCCAAGACTGGGCTGGTTCTTAGAGTTTATACCAACCAACCTAGTCTTAGAGAACTGAGGTCCCTAACCAAGAAAACCCCAAATGGGGTCACAGAGGATTGAACGTGACTGAGAGGACTGAACAACAACAAATTTTATTCTAGACATAAGTAGGAGTTGATGATTTTTAAAGTGTGTGTGTGTGTGTGTGTGTGATACCAGGGTCATCTCTGTGTTTGAAGAATTGGAGGGGGTGAGATCAGAGGTGGTTTGACAAATCAGGGAGCCATTTTGGAGTGTCCAGGAAATTGGTTCTTCGGGCCTGCACAAGGGTAGAGTAGGAGAGGACAGGAAGGGATGCATGTAAGTTAAGAGCTTCAAGAGCTTACCTTGACATCTCAGTCATTCTCTAAATGAGGCAACTTAAGGCAATGACAGGTTAAGTGTGTTATCACAGGAATCTCTGGTTATTGGCCATTGCAAGGCACAAACAATTGCACCAGAGAGTGTGTGGAAACCACCTTCAACTGGGGCATTTAAGTATAAGGAAAGGCTTACTGCTGTTGTTGAATGATGAGTGGCCACAATCCTGTTTCCTTTGGACAGATTTAGCTTGTTAGTAGACAAGAGACGCGATAAGTGGAAGAAGGGTATGCCTGGTGCTCTTAAGGCATGTTAGGGAGTCTGTCCTCATGGGAACGTTTTTCTGTGTTCCCCTTGCTAGCACGGTAGGTCAGTACTGACATTGAGACTGGGATCGAGGGAAATGTGACTTGTCTCTCTCTTCTTCTTGGCCTTTTGTGTTCAGTGGCTCAAGAAAGTGATGTGCTCAAATGGTCAATAAGCACTTGTTGACAGATGAATTCATTAAGGAAAAGCATCTTGGCATAGCAGAAAGATCCAGGATTTGGAGCCTGGGACCCAGGTGCAAATCCTGGCTCTGTACTTATTTGTGTGACACTGAGCAAATGACTGGGCTTCAGTTTCTGGGCCTCGGTTCTGTTTCCTGTAAAATCAGGGCATTGCACCTGGTTCTTTGTAGCCTCAAGTCTAATGGTACTGGGGCCCAGTGAGTTACTGGCATAAAGTCTTTCTTACTGGAGTACTAATTAGTCTTATTAATAGCAATATGTACTAGTTATTATCAGAGATAAGACTTGAATGGGGCTTCCCTAGGTCAGTGTTATTTCCACATCACCCTGACACCATAAATCTAAGTTTGTAGAAAAACATACACAAAGCTTACCATTTGGAGATATTGATGACTGTGAGACCCAAGTATCTAAGGAATACTGACTGAATAATGACAACAACAATATATCATGATAATAGGGCGGCATAACGATCATTACAAGGTAAAAATTTCACAATATTATATAACAAAATAATCATAAGAGTTTGGCCAGGCTCGTGATTTTATTGGTTTGGAGGACTTCACTGAGGGAACTCTGTCCAGATGCAAACCTTTGAGAGAGGCTTAGGATGTTAAGAGCCAGTATGTGATGTCCAGGCCTTCCTGACCCCATCATCTGGGGTCCTCCTAGACTGCTTTCCCATAGGAATAATGGTGATGATCATCCTACCTGACATTTATACCAAGATTCACAGGACTGCCATTCAGTCATGGAAAGTTTCAGGAAACAAAGGTGATTTGGGTTTTTGAAAGAAGGGATGGCCAGCAGAGGCTCTTTTGAGTAGAGGAAAAGGCAGATACAAAGTGGGAACGAGCAAGTCAGGTGGGGGCATCTGGAAGGTTTAGATTGATTGGAACCAAAGGTTCATGTAGGATAGTGGCAAGATTAGGAGAGGCAGTGTAGACCAGTGAAAAGGATATAGGAAACCTGACTTTTAGTCCTGGCTCTTGTGCCACATAACCGCTGGTAAATCAGTAGGTTCTATGGCCATCAATTTCTTTACCTGTCAGATAAAGGTGTTGAAGTGTTTGATCATCAAGAGCCCTCTAGGCTCCAATTGTCTATGAATCTAGGTTGGTAGTATATTTGGTAGCAGACCTTGTATGCTTGATGAAAGTATTTATCTTCATGACCTTGGCCAAGTGTCTTCACCTCTCTATGTCTCAATTTTCTTATCCCTTTAACAAGGGTTTGGACTAGAACAGGTTTTCTTACCTTTTTTGACCATTTGAGCACATCACTTTATTGAGCCACTGAACACAAAAGGCCCAGAAGAAGAGAGAGACCCTTCTCAGGATAATATTTTTAAATGAGTAAAATGAAACACAAAGGATTAAAAAAGGAAACCAGCTATATTAAAATATAGTTATAAAAGTATTGAAAAAAATAAACAAGTTTATACACCTCAGGTTAAGAACTGCTAGAGAAAGTCTCTAAGGTTCTTTCTGGCTCTAAAATTATGAGTTTGTATGTCTTAAGGATGGGAGAATTTGAATTTAAAATTGAAGCACACGCTTTTGAGCTTCTTTCTCAACCTTCATTTACTAAGGCAGATCAGTTCCCCAGAGGTGACTGCTACATCTCTCCTCCAGTGGTACTAGAGGTATTTTTCTTTTTTGTCTTTTTGGAGGGGGTTGGGGGGAACAGGGCAGTTGGGGTAAGTGACTTGCCCAAGGTCACACAGCTAGTAAGTGTTAAGTGTCTGAGGCTGGATTTGAACTCAGGTCCTCCTGACTCCAGGGCTGGTTCTCTATTCGCTGTGCCACCTAGTTTTCTCTAGAGGTATTTTTCCAATGCTATAGCTTACAAGCCCCCACTGCTGTGTTTCTAATGTTATAGCTTACAAGCCTCCCACTAATGTGTTTCCCCTTCATGATTATCAGTTAATATAAATTAGTCAGCTAGACCCAATTAGCTTTTAGTGAGAGGTATTTACTTAGGTGGAATATTCTGTGATGTACTCTCTTATCAGTACATACAGAGTATAGGGGAAAGTGGGTTCAAGGTTAGTGAGCACATGTGGGAAAGGGGTAAATAACTCATTGCTCTTAGTTATTGGAAGTGATTTTCTCCCTTTTGTAGATACTTATGAAATACTTATGCAGGGTGGAACTCATTCTACAGAGGAGGAAACTGAGGCCAAGAGATGTGAAATGACTTGACCAAGGTCACACAGCGTCATAGTTAGGGCTTTGAAACCAAGTCCTCTAACTTTAAATGCAGATCTTTTCGTACTACACCAATCTTGGACACTAGGCCTCTCTTCATGGAAAAAAAAATAAGGCTGGAAGTGGAGGAATTCAGATCTCAATTCTTGCCCTAAGCTTTTTCTTTCAGATTTGTCTTGTTGTAAAGTGGAAGAAATAGTCCTTATTCCTTAGGTCAGGAGATGAGTGAAAAGTCATATATTCTATTGCTGTCCCACCTCACTACCTTTTCCTCATGCCTGAAATGCCCTCCTTCCTTTCTTCTATATTTTAGGACTCTTAGGTCCACTTAAAACTCAGTTCAAGTCACCTCCCACAAAAACCCCAGTGGATCCCCCTAGTTACCAACGCCCTTTCCTCCCCTATCACTTTGTATTTATTTTGCATATATCCTGTAATTATCTATCTGTGAACACATTTGCCTTTAAGAGAATGTAAACTCCTTATGGTTAGGGACTGTTTTAGTTTTGAGTACCTAGCATAGCAATGGTCTATACAACATACTTAATAACTGACACAGGCTGAGATCACATACTAATGACAGCTGCTATTATCTGTTGTTGATGATCGATTGATTGATACAGCCTCTGATCACACTTGTTCTTTTGGGCTGCCCTCTGCCACCCTTGACCTTATTGCCCTTACAATCCACTAAAAAAAAAACCCAAATTGTATTTAGACCAGCTGCTACCTTGTTACTACTTTCCTATCTCATGTTTGTAAGATTCATTTTTTTAGCCCAAGTATGCAGCACATTCAATTTATCCCTATTAAATTCTCTCTAATTAGATTCAGCCCAATGGTCTAGTAGTCAGTAGAGAGCTTCTCAGAGGGTGTTTCACTTATCCAGCATGTTGACTTGAGCAGTAATATCAAACTCAAATAGAAACAGGACCACTAAACCATCCATGGGGATCACTGCAGGCATATGGACTTAGAAAACCACATATTGACATTATCTGCATTCTATTTTATTTTTATTTACCTCGTTGGCTATTTTCCAACAACATTTTAATCTGGCTTGGATTTGTGTTTGGCATCTCTGTGTTAAACTATGAAGTCTTGATGTTTCTCTCAGTCCTGCCCCCAACCCCTTAGCTAGACTTTGTGAAGATTCTCTAGGTGAGGGATAATTGAAGTGGAATTTGCCACAAAGGAGTTGAGAGAGCATGTTGGCTATAACTCTATGATCCTGTGATTTTAAAAAGGTATTAACTAATTAAGAATTAGAGCTGAAAGGGTAGCTTAGAGATTGTCTACTCCAGGGACTCTTAACCATGTCATTTTTCAGGATCCCCTTTGGCAGCTGGGTGAGGGCTGTTTAGTTGTTTCAATCCTGTCAGATTCTTCATGACCCAGTTTGGGGTTTTCTGGGTAGAGATACTGGAGTGGTTTTGCCATTTCCTTCTCCAAGGTTATGAATTCCTTCTCAAAATAATTTTTTAATGTATAACATAAAATACATAGGATTACAGAGGAAACTAATTATATTTAAATACATCTTATCAAAATTAAAAAAAAAAACACCAAGTCTAGTGATCCCAGCTTCAATTCCCTGAATTAAGAGTTTAGTGAAAATAAGATGGATTTTTCCCCCATTCAATTTCACAAACACCTTGAAATCTCTTCATGGCATTCCTGGGGGTCCTTGTCTCTCACAGTAAGAATCTGCAATCTAATCCAGCCCTTTCATTTTGCAGCTCAGTGAGGAGAAGCGATTTGCCCAGGGTTACCAGGCAGTGTATAAGGAGCCAATTGGGGATTCCAACTCTGGTCTTCTGATTTCAAATCCAATGCCTTTCCATACCATCTTGCTGCCTAGAAGACATCATGGAGCCTGCCCCTATGGAATCTAGGTTACTTTTTTAATCTTTTGACATCACACCCTTCTTAGAAGAGAGGAGATGTGAAAACTCAGCAGGTTTTCCAAGTCAACACCTGCCTTTGTCTTGTAAACTTCCCTGGAGTATCACATTGAATTTATCAGCTGTCAGCCCAGACATCAATCATGCCATCCACTGAGAGGTTGTTCCAGGCGGGCACCTTTGTCCATTGACAAAATAGTCAATGCTCTGTGACATTCCTCCAATTTTGTAAATAGTGGGCACCTGCCAAAGCTGTTGCCCCTACTCCTGTGCTTACAGCTAGGGGTTGGAGGAAGGGAGGGAGCTGGAAGAGCCCCACAGCCGATCAATCAGCAAGCGCTCCACTCAGCAATTAGAGGAGGGGGATGGGCAGAGAAAGGCTGGTTTGGACTGATTGGGAAGTTGCATGAAGGTAATACATTTTCATATTTCTGTCCTGTCAATATTCTCCATGCTAGGGATGCCTTTGTTTGCAGCAGATTCTCACTGATTTCCCGGAGGGTGGAATCTCAAAATGCTTCTACAGTAAGGGAAATCTCAACGTAGGGTCTGTAAACTTAAATTTTTTTGATAATTGTGTTTCAGTATAATTGATTTCCTTTGTCATTCTATGTATTTTATTTTATGCATTTAAAAATATTCTTCTGAGAAGAGATCCTTAGGCAGCCAAGGGCCAGAACACACAAAAGGAGAACCCCTGCTTTAGAGACTAGGTATTAGAGAATTAAAAGAACCAAACAAACCATGACATGTAGGAATGTTTAACAAATACCTGTTGATTGATTTATTGATTGGATTTGCTTGAACTGAAAATTGGGTAAATTGTGTTTCCAATCAGTTAGTGAGTTCTGCCTTCTGTAGGAAGTCTGTCATGGTCCCATTATACTAGCGACTTCCCCTTGAAGACTATTTTCTATCTACTCTGCATTTATCTTGTATGTACCAGGTTATTGTCATCTTGTCTCCCTAATTGGAATGTGAGCTCCTCAAGCATAGGGACTTTTTCCCCCCTTTATATCCCTAGTCCCTTGTTCAGGGTCTTATACATAATATTGTATCATAGATACTTGCTTGATTGGAATTGATGAAATTGATGAAAAGGCCTTTTGATGAGAGAGAGATAACAGAGACAGAAAGAGACAGAGATGAGAGACAGAGAGAGACAGGGAAGAGAAGAGAGAGGGAGAAAGAAAGAGAGAGAGGAGAGAAAGGGGGAGAGAGAGGGTAAGGGGAGAAAGGGAGAGAGACAGAGACAGAAGAAAAGAGAGAAAGGGGAGAGAGAGAAGAGGAAGGAGAGAGAGACATAGATAGACAGGCACTCTGCTGCTGCCTTCTGGGAATTGCCATCCTACTGAAAGCTCCTTGGCCAAGTTCTCTGGGTGTTTTGGATAATGTTCTTTTTGTCAGCTGCCTTTCCCATTGTGCACTGCACAGTTATGTGAACTATTAATAAAGTGTATTGAGAAAGAAAGCATCTCATATTCAGCTGAGAATTTGCCTTGGCAAGCTTTGACGAGCATTCAGAGCAGTGTTTTTTAAAATATATATTGTCACAAATGCTTTTTCTTCTAAAATGCGGGTTTGTGCCATCCCCGTCCAGCTGCTCCCTCACGGTGATTGCTGTGAGTGAACTGGCTATTGTTTTATTGCTCCCCAGTCCTGGGCAGGATGAAGACACTGAGCTTATTTGCTTTTTAAAATGCTCTGGAAATTTCAGCAAATGAGCCTGTAAACTGTCCCTGGGAAGCAGGTTAAGTGAGTGCAGGAAGCCTGGCACGGGATGTATTCCTTCTGCAGATATTGTGAGACTGGCCTGGGCCCTGGATCCTGGACAAAATTCAGCCTTGGGTACTTTGGATTTCCAGAATTCTATCTTTAACCCTGTCCCTGAAGTTCTAAATTTTGGTAGTGAAGGGCACAGAGTCACCTGGGATGGGCTGAGCAGGAGCCAGGAAGTGCTATGTCTGTCCCCCTGTGGTGTCCATCGTGGTTAAATGAGGGACGTGGCAAGAGGGTCCATTCCTAAGGACCCTTCAGGCTGTACATTCTTGCGTTATGTGTTCTTATCATTCTAGAGCCTGTGATACCTTTGGAGATGGAGGTAGGGACTGGATCTATGATTTTATTGGGGTGGGGAACTTGTAGAAGAAACCACCCCTGCCAGTGTGGACTGGCACCTGTTCTAGTCTTGGAGGCACCTGAGCACCAAGGGGTTGAATGACTTGTGCAGGGTCACACAGCTAGTGCACGCCAGAGGCACAGTTTGAATCAGGTCTTTCTGGCCGCCATGTTGCCTCTCTGTGCACTCTTCCATCATGATGCTTCTCACACATACAGCATGTCCTAGAAGTCTTAGTGTAGCTTGAAGTTTGGTGACTGAACTAAAACTTTTGGGACACCCTGTATAAGTATTATAAATATGTGCAATTTTGTGTGTGTGTGTGTATGGGTTGTGTGTTGTTGTTCAGTCATGTCTGATTCTTTATGATCCAATGAACTTGTCCATGGGGTTTTCTTGGCAAAGATATTGGAGTGATCCACTATTTTCCTTCTCCAGTGTGTCCCTATTTTATAGATGAGGACCTGAGGCAAGCAGGGTTAAGTGACTTGACAAGAGTCCAAGCTAGTAAGTGTCTGAGGCCATATATGAACTCAGATCTTCCTGACTTCAGGTCCCATGCACTGTCCACTGCATCGCCTAATTACACCTCCCCCTTCCTCCCTCCCTCCCTCTCCCTGTCCCTCCCTCTCCTTCCTCTGTCTCTCCCTCCCTCCCTCCTTCCCTCCCTCTCTTTCTCTGTCTCTATTTCTCTCTTCTCTCTCTCTATATATGAATGAATATATGTGCATATATACATATATACACTCGTGTATGTACATGTAGATAGATAGATAGATAGTATAATAGAAGGTAATCTCCAATGGGAAAAAGGACTCAGATCCTGTCTTCAAGATGCTTACATTCTACTGAGGGTAGAAGGCATAACCTATGTTCTGCAGCTAAGTATGATATATGGTAGGAAGTAAGGAGAGTAAAGGGTAGATCTAGACGAAGTGGTCTAGGAAGGCTGCAGAGGGGGAAATCACTTTCATACTGGGGGAAGGGAGAGAGGATCAGGGAAGGCTTCAAGAGATGAAGAGGCGTCTCAGCTGTGCCTTGGAAGAAGAAACATGATTTCTGCTCTGCCTTATCTCCCAGGGCACTTGAAGGTTCTTGAAAGGTCTGAGTAGATTCAAGTGTTTACTGAGTTCTTTCTGAGTGAGATATTGCTCTAAAGACGAGGAAGAAGATAAGGTCCAGAAAAGAGTTCAGAACTGGGCTGGGGAGATAAGGCCTCCCAACCTCGGAATTGAAGAGCACAGCAAGGCAGTGTGTAACTAAAGGCTAGACTGGGTGGTATAGTGTCCGAAGGCTTATTGGGATGTCAGACTGGAAAGATGTGTATGTCCTGGGGTGGGGCGGAGGGAGTCATGCTATAAAGAGTAGAATCCATGCTTGTTTCAAAGAATCCACAAGTAAAAATGGTTAAGAGGAAATAGAAGCCCCAGATAAATGAGAAGATGGCTCCTAAACATCAAAGACCCAAGTGCCGGGGGGGTGGGGTACATCTGGACTACAGTTCACACACAAGATCTGGGGTTTTTGGCATCTCAATAGTATGAACTTAGTAGCCAGAAGAGAAAGGGAGATCATATGATGTCCTAAACAGTGGAGTTGTGGATGTGCTAGGCCCTACCTTGATTACAGTAGTTCAGGGGTAGGGAACCTGTGACCCCAAGGCCACATGTAGCCCTCTAGGTCCTCAAGTGTGGCCCTTATCAAATCAGTCAGTAAGCATTTATTGTTGTTCAGCTGTTCAGTCATGTCCGACTCTTTGTGACCCATAGACCAACCATCCATGGGTTTTCTTGGCAAAGATAATAGAGCATTTAGCTATTTCCGTCTCCAGTTTTAGGCAGAGGTAAAGTGACTTACCCAGGGTCACATAGCTAGCAAGTGTCTGAGGTCAGATTAGAACTCTGCTCTTTCTCCAGGCCCAGCACTCTAACCATTATGTCAGCTAGCTGCCCCAGCTAGCCTACTATCTGTTAGGCACTATGCTATGGTCTTAACTATACCTAAGTATTGTTCCCTGTATTATCTGTCTCATCTTGAAAAGGATGCTGTGTCTAGAGGAAGGGGGTCCATGTAGTGAGACAACCAGAGACCATTCTATGAGAGGCCCCGAAGAAAGAATTAGGGGTGTTTGGCCTGGAGAAAGAAAGACTGGCAGGATGAATGGGGATGTAATAACAATCTTTAAGTACTTGAAGGGCTATTAGTTGGAAGAAGGACAGATTCACCATGCTTGGACTCAGAGGTAAAAAGGAAGGAAGGAAACATTAATTAAGCACCTGCTGTGTGCTAGGCAGGCAGCTAGATGGCTCAGTGGATAGAGTGCTGGGCCTGGAGTCAGGAAGACCTCCTGAGTTCAAGTCTGGCCTCAGACACTTACTAGCTGTGTGACCCTGGGCAAGTCACTTCACCCTGTCTGCCTCAGTTTCCTCATCTGTAAAACGAGCTGGAGAAGGAAATGCTAAGAAAACCCCAAATGGGGTCTCAAAGAGTCAGACATGACTGAAATGGCTGAACAGTAACAAACATGCTAGGCCCATTACAAGTATCTCACTTGCTCCTCACAACAATCATGGAAGGTAGGTACTATTATTATCCTCATCTTAGAGTTAGAGAAACTGAGGAAGCCAGGGGGGAAATGAAACATCTGGGGTAATACAACTAGCAAGTGTCTGAGCCTAGATTTAAACTCAGATCTTCCCAGGTCAATGACCAGAAGTTCCACAGCTGCGAATGGAGGCCCAGTGTAGCAAAAGAACCCTTCTGAACAATTAGAGAGCTGTCCTCTCACCTCTTGGTAGACTCAAGGTGCAGAATGTGGCATTTGTAGGATCATGAGCCCTAAAGCTAGGAGAGACCCCAGAAGCCGTTTCATTTTATAGTATCTGAGAATCTTCTGTGTTGGAGAAAAATGCCTTCTACAGCGTCTCAGACTAGCAGCCATCCAGCCTTGACAACTTCTAGTGACAGTGAATGCGCTGCTTTCCAGAGCTACCCATCCACCTTTAGGGAAACTGAGGTCCAGGGAGGCTGTTTCAGATGTGGTCCATGCTTCCTCTCCCAAAGGCCGACCCAGAGCTTTAGCTTCATCTCACAAAGCAAAGGCTGGGACGAAGCGCCCTTGTACCATCCAGAGAGTGGGGTGCTATAAGCTAGAGAGGGGGAGGGCAGAGAAATATAAGTAACTGAATTTAAGCCAGTAAGAGGCAAAGTCGTCAGCCTCACTTTCTCCTCCAGAGTCCTCATAGTGTGGTGGCTGGACAAAAGTCAAGCCGTCTGCCCCTTGGGAGGAATTACCTGATACAAGTAGAGTTATATGGAAGTCCCAGTGATTTCATGATACTTAAAACTGAGCTTTACTATTATAACTTACTGGGAATATTCACTTAACTTGCAAGTTGCTTTCTGATTCTAGAACCAATGCTTTCAGGCCACTAACTTGCAGGGTGACTTTGGGCCAGTAGTTTCTTCATCTCTCAGGGCTTTAATTTTCCCATCTATAGGATGGGACCATTGGACTAGGTGAGCTCTCTGTCAACTGTCTTCTAGCCTGAGAATTCTGTGATTTGTGGCTTTTACCATGCATGTCCCTTTGAGTTCTGGGATCAGATGCTACCATACATCTGGAGTTATTTGTGATCTCTTAGTTGCATTCTGCCCTTCACTCTCTAGCTCTTGAAACTTAAAAAAAATATTTATGCATTTTTAAAGAATCTCCAGACTGACAAAGAATTGGAATCTGAGGGGATGCCCATCAATTGGGGAATGGCTGAACAAGTTGTGGTATATGATTGTGATGGAATACCATTGTGCTATAAGAAATGATGAGCAGGTGGATTTCAGAAAAACCTGGAAAGATTTATATGAACTGATGCAAAGTGAATTGAGCAGAACCAGGAGAACATTATACACAGTAACAGCAACATTGTACAGTGATCAACTGTGAATGACTTAGCTATTCTTAGCAATGCAATGATCCAAGACAATCCCAAAGGACTCATGATGGAAAATGCTCTCCACCTCCAGAGAAAGAACTGATAGAGTCTGAATGCAGATCAAAACAGACTATTTTTCACTGTTTTGTGTTTTTTTCTTTTGGTCTATGTCTTCTTTCACAGCCTGACTAATGTAGAAATATGTTTTCCATGATTGTACTCATATAACCCAGACCAAATTGCTTACTGTCTCAGGGAGGGGGGAGGTGTCAAAGGGAGAGAGAAAATTTGGAACTCAAAATTTTAAAAATGAACATTGAAAATGACCTTTACATGTAATTGGGAAAAAATTAAAATATTTTTTTAAATCTCCATACTTGATAATTTGGTCACAGCAAAGGAGACAGCAGGTTTGAATGCTACCTCCGAGGATTTGTCATGAACTTAGAACTAGCAAACCATCAAGCTTGATGGCCTTGAAAGAGGAATGAGATCCTGCATGGAGAGAAACAAGTTAACTGTGTTAACCCAGAATTCTAGTAATGAGCATAACAACCATATTGATTATGGAATAACATTTTTAGACAAATGGATTGTTTATATTTTCAGTGACAAGGACTTTCTTTCATTATCTATCCAGAATGTGGGCATGACCAGGCAGGGCAGAACAGGCCTGGGTTGGTGAAGAGGGAAAGATGGGGAGTTTGGTTAAATAGGAGGCTTCTTGTCAGGTCCACAAATTATAATCTCTTTACTAAAAATATAGATTTTAACTTATAAATTCTATTAGGCTCAGATGACTATAATAGACGAAACTCTGACTCAATTGCCTGGATATAACATTGATTTATAAAAAAAAAAACCACAGTTTAAGAAGGTTTTAAACAGATAGCATCAGCTGAAATTCTCCTAATCTTTAAGCCATGTGGAATGAAAACCCTTGAAAGTAGAAGGACGTGCCTGAGGAGGTCAGGGTCGTGGAGAAAGAGGACAAGGTGTATTATCAGCTCTCTCATCCCAACTTCTCCCAATGTCATCCCGAGGGTGCTTTCTCTGAGCCTACATGATGACCTTCCACCCTAAGACTTGTGTTCAGCTCCAAAAAGGAGTTATTTTATCCAACTGCTCAAGAATCTATAGCATATTAAATATAAAGGAATAATAACATTAGAGCCGGTTCTTTTTCTATCTGAACTCCATTGAAAAAGATGAGAAGAATGAATGAGATAGTAATAGCTTTCATTTATAGATCACTTTAAGGTTGAAAAATGTTTTATCTCATTTGATCATCACCACAGCCCTGTGAAATGAGGGCTATTATTTTTACCCTCATTTTACAGATGAGGAACTGAGACTCAGTGAGGTGAGCTGAGTGCTCCAGGTTCAAATGGCTAGCAAGTGTCTAAGGAAAAGCCTGAACCCAGGTCTTTCTGGTTCAAGTAGATTAGAGGGTCAAGTTTGGAAAGGTCAGTTAAGAAAGTGGGAAGAAGCAGGAATGATGGGCAAGCAAGAGGTTGAGTATTCCATGGACAGTAGGGATCCAGACTCCAGTTTGGGAACAAAGGGTCAGGGAGCAAGACAGAGGTTCTGAGCATCATGGGATCAGGAACCTAGAGAAACAATAATAAGAGGAGGGGAATGCAGATAGAGTGTGATGGTCAGATAAAACCCCAGCTGCAAGAAGGAAGCCTCATATTAAACAAAACACTTTCTGGAGTGAGGATCCTAAGGAAGCCTGTGGTCAGAGGTGGTCTAGCAGTGTGATCAGACCCCAATTTGGGAATATATATATATATATATATATATATATATATTTTCTGTATTTGATTTTTCTCTATGGTATCATAAAAACCCAAGGAAAATTTATACACTCTTTTCAGGGAGCAGAGTAAGAGAGGAAGGAATATATCTGCACTTTGTCCCAGAAAGTAAGGCAGGCAGAGTTAGCTAGTCCCCCTGGCTGGAGTTAGTCCAGTTAGTCTTTGAATGGGGAGCCAGACAGTTCCTGATACTTATCACCTAGACTGAGTTTCTGCTTAGAACTGCTAAGATCAAGGTACTTGTAATGGAATGCAAAACTCAGCAAGGTGTGGCACGTAGAAAAATGGTCTCTTATTTTCTGACCAATGGATAGAACTTAATGTTAAACTGAAAAGTACAAGTTATTGTTATTTTAGCATGAAGGCTTTATCATGAGTAATTTCCTGGCCACATGTATTTGTACATAAACATATGTATATTGTGTATGTGTGTATATACACATGCTAATGTATACTTACATAACCTTGGCATCTCTCTCTGTATATGTATATATGCATATCTATCTGTGTGTGTGTGTGTGTGTATAGATAGATGGATGGATGGATATAGTTCAGTTACGTCCAACTCTTTGTGACTGCATTTGAGGTTTTCTTGGCAAATATATTTGCCATTTCCTTCTCCAGCTCATTTTGCAGTTGAGGCAATTGAAGCAAACAGAGTGAAGTGACTTGCCCAGGGTCACTCAGCTGGCACAAGTATCTGAGGCCAGATTTGAATGCAGGAAGATGAGTTTTCCTGAAGACCCTCTGATATCTCTAGGTGTGCTTTCATTACATAAATATCGCATTTCCTATAATTGCATGCATAACAGCATGACACCCAGATAGAAAGTCCTCCTTGGAATCAGAAGGACTTGGGTTCAAGTCCTGTTTCTGATTCGTACTGCCTGTGTGACCCTGGGAAAGGTGTTTAACCTCTCAGTGGTCCAGGCAGATTCCCTAAGACTAAGTTACAGAGATGGCGCTGAGCTGCATTGGGAGGTGTAGTCCTTTCCCTCTGTGTGTGTATATAAATAAAATTATATTAAATAATTTAAATTAAATAATAAATATTAAAATGTATTATATATTAATATAATAATAATAAATGTTATATATTTAAAGTGTATGTATATACACACACACATTTTTAATATATAAGTATTTGGGTGGTACAGTGGATAAAGTGCTAGAAATTGGGAATGCTGAGTTCAAGTCCTGCCTCAGATACTAACTGTGTGATGTTGGATAAATCATTGACTCCCAGTCTGTCTGAGTTTCCTCATCTATAAAACAGAGATGATGATGGCACCCAGGGTTGCTATGAGGACCAGAGGAGATAATATTTGTAAAGTACTTTGCTAGCCTTAAAGTGCTATATACAAATCCTAGTTATTAATATTATTATGAATACCATAGGGGGAGTGTTCTTAGTTTTCCTAGGTTCACAGAGCTTGCAGAAAGTATTACAAGTGCAGTCACGAGGCTTGAATTCGTCTTGACACAGAGATACTAAGCACCCAGCATGTACAAGGTACAGTTACTTGCTGGACATTGGGCACAGGGACTGGACTGGAGATTTCACTGGCATAGGGAGCTCCCAAGTATATTTGCAGATGAGTACATCCTCGATCTTTACTTTCTTCATCCATAAAATGGGACCAATAATAATAAGCAGGGCACTTCTGTTGAGACTCACATGAAATGCTGTGTGGCCATTGTTAGCACTGTTATTTTTGCAAAGCGCGAAGGGGTTGTGAAGTTGTTTTGATCACCCTTGTTAGAGGACATTCGCCATATACCTTCACAGCGATGCCGTGCGAGATCTTTGGAAGGCAGGCAGCTGCCATGACCTTGTTTTTACTGATGATAGGGGATCGCTTTTCAGCCCCACCAGCTGCAAAACCATAGCAACAAACTGACCAAAGAAACCTGCCTTGGGGACATGGGGAGGTGCCTTTCCCCGATCTCTGCCAGGCATGGTTGGTTATCTGCTATTCAGACCTGGAGGGAGTCTCTGGGAAGCTGCCTTTTGCAAGGACTGCAGTTCTGCCTCCAAGGGGAAAGGGCTGGGGAGTGCTGAACTAAGTGCAGGGAGGAACAAAGAGAGGGAGAGGGGAGGCTAGCTCTCGAATGCTGAGCAGACTTAACGGGAACCAGTGGCCAATAGGCACCGACTGCTTTATGCTGCATAGCAACAAGGGGCTGCTTCCCCGCTCTTTCAGAGGAAGGCACAATTGATGAAAGAAATCTGCCCCATTTGATTTTCATTTCCTCCTCCACATGGATAAGAATAAAATGCAATCCTACTGAATCCGAATCATGTAGACCCTCCCTTTTCCAGCTCCTTCCCCCATCCCCTCCTCTGGTGGATTCAGGACCACCAGAGACCTGCCTTGTCATTTTGTTAGTGTAAGGGACTCCCAGGTGAGGAGCTTCTCTCCACCAGTGCAAATCAATACCTGCTCTGTAACTTGTAATCTTACACAATTTTCTGGGGGCAGTGAGATGTTAAGGGACTTGCTCAAGGTCACTCAGCCAGGAGTCATTATTGATAGGGGCAGTATCATCTGGTTAAGACCCATGTCAGGAGATGCTCTTGTGTGGCTAGAAATTCACCAGGCTTGTGCTAGGAAGACCAGAATATCTCTGCCATGTAGACTAGTTTTTCACTGTTTTTGCCAGAGAGGTGAATAGGAATATTGTTAAGGTGAGTAGAGATCTTAGGTATGAAGGGGGTAGCTTGATGCAGTTGAAGGAGTGCTGGAGTCACTGGACTTGAGTTTGAATCCTGGCTCTGTATGACTTGTGGCATACTTACTATTGTATTTCCATAGGCAAATTATCTGACTTGTCTAGGTCTGTTTCTTCAGTTGTAAAATGAAATAGTTAGACTAAATGACCTCTAAGTCTGTGATCCTATGTATAGAGTGTAATAGAAAGAGCATTGACTTCAGCGTACAAGGATGTGGGTTCAAATCCCAGCTCTACTTCTTATTATGTGTTTGACTTTGGAATCTCTACACTGTTCTAACTCAGTTCCTCATCTGTACCATGAGAGGATTGGACTACATGGTCTGTGTCCAAGATCTTTTCTGTCTCTGTCATTTTAGGGCTGGAAGGGACCTCATCTAGCCCAATCCCCTCATTTTATGGTTTCGTTCCCTGTTAACTGGGTGTTTTGCCACAAGCCAAGACCAAGATGGATTGTGGGATATACTGTAGGTACAAAGTACCAGCTGTACTTCTGGCAATTGGTGAACCTTTTGCAAAGCGGTGAGATCCACGGTAGTGCAGGGTTTCTCTCAGACCTCCTGAGGCCTGCCTTCTGTCCTCATCTGAGATCTTTTTCAGGGACAGAGTAGGAATGTGGAATTCAAGGAGTGGGAGATGAAACCCAAAATATCCAGCTTGCTAGAGGTTAGCACAAGGTTAGCATCCCCCAAATAGTGACCCTTGGGGGACCATATTGGAAGGAAGAAATAGAAGACGCAAAAAAAAAATGAAATTTAGAGTTTTAGTTCAATGAGTCAATGTGATAAAAACTCTGATTCTGCATGAATTATAGTTTAAAATGTTTACAGAGTAGAATTCAGTTTGATAGCCATCTTTCTTCTTGACCTGTGAAGCAGAGAACAGAGAAAAAGCTTGAAGCCTGAAAATTGAGTTGGGGCCAAAAGTCCCATGTTCTCAGAAAAGGCAGGTGCAGAATAAAAGGCCAGGCCTGGCTAGAATCTGGAAGGGTTGCCAAGAAGATTTAAAGAGAAAGGAAAGACAAAGAATGGAAGAAGCATTCAGACTACGAGTGAGTGCAAAAATGGGGGGGAATCTTAATTGAATACCTTTATTTAATCAATCCATCAGTAAGCATTTATTAGGCACCTACTATGTCCCAGGCACTGAGCTCAGTGCTGGAGAAACAAAGATAACAGTGACAGTTTCTACCTATAAGGATGGACAGATGATGAATGGGCAGCTAGGTGACATAGTGGAGAGAGCACTGGGCCCAGAGTCAGGAAGACTTATCTTTGTGTGATCAAATCTGGCCTCAGACACTTATTAGCTGTGTGACCCTGGGCAAGTCACTTGACCCTGTTTGCCTCAGTTTCTTCATCTGTAAAATAAGCTGGAAAAAGAGATAGGAAAGCATTGCAGTATCTTCGCCAAGAAAACTCCGAGTGAAATCATGAAGAATTGGGCATGACTGAAATTACTGAACAGCAAGATGGTAGATACATGCATACATACATACATACATAGACTGATGCATAGATATATATGTATAGATCGATATCTAGAGAGATAGATATATACATAGGTGGATGCATGGGTCTTTCGTTCTCCAAGAGGACAAAAATTGCATCACTTTGTCAGTCAAGTTACAGTGTGTCTGACTATGGCTGATCAGACCAGTACAAGCTCGGAATGCTCTACCACAGCTTGGGCAGAAATAATCCATGTGAACATTTGGGTTGGATTCGCCAACTTTGCTGCATCTTGTATTTCTTTTGAGCTCCTTCACTTCTGCTTTGCTTGTAGATCACAGCACCTTCTCTAATATGGGCATGCCATGCTAAGTGGTCCTGTGCCAGTGTCTCCCATGTCACACAATCAATTCCAAAGTTCTTAAGAGAGACCTTGAGAGGGTCCTTGTATCGCTTCTTCTGATGTGTGAATGCTTGCCCTGTGTGAATTCTCCATGAAATAGTCTTTTTGGCAAGTGTATGTTTGGCATTTGAACAATGTGGCCAGCCCATTGGAGCTGTGCTCTCCACAGTAGAGATGGATGCATAAATACCTAGATATATACATGCATACCTAGATATATAAATGCATAGATAAATAGATACATATCTAGATAGATAAAAACATACATAGATTGCTATATAGATTCGTAGATACATCTATGTACAGATAGATATGTAAATAGATATATGCATACACTGATGCAGATAGCCGATGCAGAAATACATAGATATATAAATGCATACATAAACACATACATATGTAGATATATACATTCATAGATATGTAGATGGATAGATGCAGAAATACATAGACACATACAAAATGCACACCTAGATACATAGAAACATAGGTACACAGGATAGATAGAAAATTTATTAAGGACTTCTTATGTTCAAGGTACTGTGCTTATTCTAATGAGGGAGATTTGTTAGAAGGCAGGTAACTAGGATGCTGTATTGGGTGGAAGTGGACATGGAGTCAGGAAGACCTATCTCAGCTATTTACTACTCTTTTGGGGCCACTACTCCCCCCACTCCCGCCCTTATACAGATGAGGGAGCTGAATTCCAGGAAGAGTAAATCACTTGGCCAAGGGCATACAGGTAGTGAGCATCAGTGGAAGGATTTGAACACATATCCTCTAACTCCAAGGTCTATCCGCTAGGCCACCCTTCCTCTAAGTCTCAGTATGTGCTATGTAAAAGTTGTGTTTGTCAAGTTGGCACTACAGACTGACAAAAGAACCAAGCTAGGCTTTACTTTTCATCACAGAGTGGTTGCGGTCACCCACAACTACTTTCAGAGATCTTTAATGGACAGTGAGTTCAAGAAGGAATTCAGGGGGTCCCTTACCCCACCGATTTCATACCATTTTTTAGAAGTCATAAATCAAAGACATCCCCAGCTAGGGAACGGGTTGTAAGCAAATGTGTTGGCTATGACTTCAGTGTGGTGTGAATGACAAAAGCCCTGGCCCAGCCATCAGAAGATCTGTGGTTAGACTCCACTCTGTCACTTACTAGCCATCTGACTGTGAGCAGGAGATTTTATCTTTCTGCTCCTCGGTTTCCTTGTCTGTAAAATGAAGTAGTTGGACTTAGATGATCTCTGAGCTTCCACCTTTTATGATTCTGTCCTGAACACCCTCCTCTCCCCCACCTGATCCCTGCTGGCACCAAAACCGAAGCTGGGTCCACGATGTTCAATTTGTTGTTCATTCTTTGTTTTCAAAGAGTGCCAATGATGTCATAGGGTGATCTTACTGTCTTGGGAGGGTAAGCGAGACCCTTGAGAAGTTCTTTCTCAGGCCAAGACATTATAACTTTAATGGGAATAGGCCAAGTTAAAAAACCTGGGAGATAAGTAATGCATCTGTAAAGGCCAAAGGTGGGAGTCAGCCTCTGAAGCAGGTACAGGGTCCGAACCAAGAATGGTGATGAGTTTGCAGAGAGGCTCACCAGAGACAAGGTCTGGGTTTGGGCTGCAGTCATTCCATATTGTGGGAGCAGTTAAACACGAATGTCTGTCTCAAATTGATGAATGTTCTTTGTTTGTGGGTAGGGATGTTTTTGACCTGCCCCTTCCTGCCTGTTGGAGAGTCTTTTCCCATTCCAGTCTTATGGTTCTTCTGGTAAGGGCAGAGTCTATGAGACATTGGGCACACCCAGATCCAAAGAGGATTCTTTGTGCATTAGACATAAAACAATGCATGTCTCTAGTCCCTGACCATGGTGACCACCACCATGGAGTACACTGCTGGTCATTGCTCTGCATTCATCATCTTCTAATGTCTTATCTTTTGATGTTTTGGCCGCCTTGATATAAACTCAAGCGTGCCCTGAATGCTTTCAAATTTAATTACTTATGTATTTCTCCAAGATACCAAACCATGCTTTTGGTTTAATTTAATTAGATCCTTATAATAAATGGCATTATGCTCAGGACAACATTTTATTAAAAGTCAATAAATAAACTTTGACAGGAGCCACAAAAGAGATTGGTCCAGGAGCTGTCTCATTTTTCCCAAGTCATCTTGGAAAGAACAAATTATCCTTTCTATCATTGTCCACATCTGCTTGTTCATTTAACATCTTTAAAATGTCAAGGTCTTTTCATATTTTAAAAAAATTAACCTGTGAATAGCCCATTCTGAAAGCTGTCTATAAAATGAAATTTCTGACGGTGATTCGATGTCATAGAAAGCTGATTGCAAGATGATGGAGCAGGTGCCCCTAGTCTTTTTGCAGGGAGGTATTACCCAGCCCTGTGATTGATTGGGGATGGGGGAGGGAGTGGGAAAGGGCTGAAAGAGACATTCTAAACTATTAGAAATGAAAGAGCATCAGAGAGAAGGTCCTCCAATCCATCCACTTATATTGCAGATAAGGAAATTGAGGCCTAGACATGGAAAGTGGCTTTTCAGAGTCTTTGCAAGTTAGTGGTAGAAGAGATTTGATTCTGATTCATCCAGTACCTTTTTTCGTGGTATTTTTCTGAAGATAGTATAATGTTATTATGAAGACAGTATAGTGTTATTCAGCTCTGTCTCCATTAAAACGGCCCTGGCAAGACACCAAACTCAGCTGTCATGGGGGCTGGTTTTGATAATGAACAAGACACTTTTAAACATAAACAATTCCTGGGGGTGGGGAAAAGGAGGACAGAAAGGCATTCAGTTTATATGTCAATTAGATAATCTCTTTGGTATGTAGAGCCGAATGATCAATAAGTGGCTTAATAGTGAACGCAGGTGGTCCACATTGCAGCGATTGGACCAAAAGACAGAATGCCATAACCTTGCCAAGAAAATGACTTTCATGAGACTAATTGGTTTGACAGCTTTAGAGTAATGAGCACATTTCCTCTAGTAACATATAAAAACAACCCTACCTATGGAAGACAAGAACATTTCACCACCAGGACTGAGAATGGGTGGGTGGGATTTCAATCAAGCTCCTTTACAGGCTAAGCATTATTTCTCCTCCCATTCAACTCAACCTTTATTAAGCTACTTCACTGTGGCAGGCACTGTTCTAGGTGCTGAAACTACTACTAAGAAGAGAGAAAGTGCCCCTCCCCTCAGGGAACTTTCATTCTGTTTTGGAGAATGAGGAGATGAATGTGCCAGTATAACATTTGCACCCATGTCTAAGGCTATAAATTATAAGCAAGTTACAGTGAAGTATAATATATAGTAAACTGAGGAAAGAAAGAGCAGTAATAAAGGAAAGACTTCATGTAGGAGGTTGGAGTCAAATCTTGCAGGAGAGTTATGGTGTTATGAATAGGGCACTAAATTTAGAGTCAGATGATCTGGGTTCAAATCCTGCCTCCTACTTGTTGGTTGACCCTGTGCAGGCTTCTTTAATTTCTCTGTTCCTCAGCTTTCTCATTTGTAAAATGAGGGCATTAGGTGAGAACGAGGTACATTCCAGGTATGTGGGAATGAGAAAAGGGCAGGATTTATTGTTGTTGGGTCGGTGTAACAGCAAGCACCCCAGCTTCCCCAGGGTGTCTGCCAACATAGGTTCTTGGATCTGCTTTGCTAAAGGAAAGCAACTCAAAATGGGTTAACAAGCTTACTTTAATCAGCCAGACATATATCATTTACCTTATTCAGGAGAAAAGGTCAGCACCCTGAATCTCAAAGTATACAGGCATAATTATCAAGACAGAAACATCAAGTAGACAGATTTCCAAACTGTCCAACCATTACATCCATACCCAGTCAACATCTGGGTTTCCACATTCTGGGTTTTTCAAAGCCGGGGGACTCTCAACAACGGCTTCCCAGAATTCAGAAACAAATCACAGAACACTTCTCAAAGTGAGTCCCAAAACAAAGCTACACATCAGGGCTTATATAGCCTCCTGGCTCAGAGAATGTAACAACCTTATTGACTCACTGGCCAATCAAGAAGTATCTACTGAAAAACAAGCCTCCCACCCCAGGCTTCAGGTGCACATTAGCCTAGGGGCAGGGAAGATCTTTAAAATTTACATTTCCATTACAGTCGGTTCAGTCATGTCTTATTCTTCTTGACCCCATTTGGGGTTTTCTGGGCAAAGATACTGGAGTGGTTTGCCCATTTCCTTCTCTAGCTCATTTTAGAGATGAGGAAACTGAGGCAAACAGGGTGAAGTGACTTGCCCAGGGTCACACAGCTAGTAAGTGTCTGAAGCCAGATTTGAACTCAGGAATATGAAGCCTGGCATTCTCTCCACTGTAGCACCACCTAGTGGCCACAGATACAAGGTAGCAACACTTTTTAATTCTAGTGCCTTCCTTCTGTTAATTATTTCTTATTTATACTGCTTATATCTAGCTTGTGGTTGTTTACAAGTTGTCTCTCCAACTAGATTGTAAACTTCTAGAAGTCAGGGATTATCTCTTGGCTCTTTTTTTGTGTCCCCAGTGCGCAGCACAGTTCCTGACACATAGTAGGTGCTTATGTGTTTATTGATCACTTGATTGACATGAGACAATGCTTTCTTCATGGGTTTAGAGTCAGAAGACCTATGATGAAATAGTGCTACTTATTACCTAACTGACCCTGAGCAAATTGTGAGCTCATCTGGGACTCAGTTTCCTCATCTGCAAAATGAGAAGGTAACTCTAAGGTCTTTTCTGGTTCAGGTAGTTCTACAAGTCTGTCCTTTAGAGGCATAGTGCAGAGCAGTTTGGACTTGAGTGCAGGAAGCCCCGAATCCTCCCTCTGATGTTGGCTGTGCAACTTGGATGGAGTAATTTGTCATTGCCCAGTCTGTTTCTCTCCCAGCCATCTACTTGCCAGTCAGTGCTGTGCTGGGAACCAAGAACAAAAGTCTTGGAAGATTTAACCCTTTCATCCCCAGAACTTGGCCTCACCCGATATCCTGACTGGTGATCACCTCAGAAGTCAACTACATCTAAGGCTGGCTCCAGACATCGTTCATTTGGACCATTAGCCTTCCTTACCTGTATATTCTATCTCATCTCCTTTCAGTTCTGGAGCCATGATTGAGTCAATATGGATGTTGCTTCTGGAAAGGGAGGGAGTATTCTACTCTCCAGTGGTTCCACTCACCATCTCTATAACTTTCCAAACCAAAATTTTCCTTCCCTGGCCACCATTCCCCTCTATGTGTCAGCACCTCTTCTAAGAAATGTGAGACCCTTGAGGACAGGAACTGGCTTAAATTTGCATGTTTATCCCCAGGGCTTAGCATGGTGCTTGTCATGTAGTAACTTTAATAAAGTAAAATTAATATTTTTTTTCACTAATCCATTAAGTTTCTGCGTGTATAAAATAGGGATAATATGGGTCTTGACACATAAGAGATTTTTTTAAGCAATTGGGGTTAATAACTTGCTCAAGGTTACACGGCCAGTTATTTCTGGGTGTGGTGCTAAGTATCAGAGCTCAGATTCGATCCCAGGTCATCCCGACTCTGGAGCCGGTGATCTTACTCTTTGTGCTACCTGGCTGCCCCATAAGAGATTCTTAATAATACTTGTTCATTACTTCCTAGGTCAGGAATGGGGAACCTGCAGCCTTGAGGCCACATGTGGCCCTTTAGGTCCTCAAGTTTGGCCCTTTGACCAAATCTAAACTTCAGAGAACAAGGGCCATACTTCAGGACCTAGAGGGCCACATGTACCCTGGAGGTCATGGATTCCCCATCCCTGTCTTAGGTTGTTACAGGGACTAAATGAGATTTTACACACACACACACACACACACACACACACACACTCCCCTAGGTGGTACAATGGATAGAGCTCCAGACCTGAAGTCAGGAAGACTCATCTTCCTGAGTTCAAATCCAGCCTTAGACACTTAATAGCTGTGTGACCCTGGGAAAGTCACTTTACCCTGCTTGCCTCAATTTCCTCATATGTAAAATGAACTAGAGAAGGAAGTGGAAAATTACTCCATTATCTTTGTCAAGAAAACCCCAAATGGGGTCATGAAGCATTGGACAGGATTGAAATGACTGAACAACAACACACACACACACATATTTATATATATACACACACACACACATATACATGCATATATGTATATGCACATATGTATATATACACATATAATATTATATATCTATATATAATGCCAAACTTAAAGAACCTTATGAATGTCTGTTAATCATAATGACGATGATGATGGTTTCACATCTGGTGTTTCCCATGAGTTCTTAAAGGCAAATTGGCGATAGAACTGCTGATTAGAGCACTGAACTTTTAAGAGACTTTCTGTTCCCTTGGAGTAGTTTCTAAGCACCTTCTTAGGTCAGCCATTCAGCTAGCAAGTATTTATTAGATGTATATTATGTGCCAGATACTCTTCAGGTACAAAGAAAGGTAAAAACAACGTTTGCCCTCAAGCAAGATATTAGAGTGTTTTCAAGTGGCATGTTGCAAGAGAGGAAATTGTCCTGAGGGACACACTAGAGATGAGTGGTTCATCAAAATAGAGTCAAACATAAAGTTGCAGTTTCAAGTTTTTTGATTTCTGGGGCTCACAAGTGGAGAAAAAAAAATTGAGCTTGATATTCCCTCTCCAGTATGGGCCAAAATTCAGGTTTCTCAGTAAAGGAGGTTGTGCCCATACTTGTAAGTCACTAAACTCTATGATGAATAATTAACCTTTATTTATATTCATATTACTTCTAGTCTTTGTCAAATATGAAATCCAAATTAATTTGAGAGCCTCAAAGTGGACCTTTTATTAACCACTGTAGACAGTTATGCCTTGAGGCAAACTGAAGCTGCTTCAAACTCACATTCCTGCCTTGGTGTGCTATAGCCAAGGTCCTTCATTAGATAAGTCTCAGTAGGGAAATCTGAAGGTAGTTAAGACAGACATCTGTGAATTCACAAATTCACAACTGAAGGTTCTATTTTTCCTTCCATAGGGATGAGTATTCTCTGAAAGTCCCTGGAATTTTCTTTCTCTATCTCCCTGTCTCTTTTTGTTTCTCTGTCTCTTATCGCTCTCTTTTTCTGTCTCTGACTCTGTCTCTCTGTTTCTGTCTCTCTCTCTCTCTCTCTCTCTCTCTCTCTCTCTCTCTCTCTCTCTCTCTCTCTCTCTCTCTCTCTCTCTCTCTCTCTCCATCTTCCTCTCCCTCTCTGTCTTTGCTCCTCCCTCTCTGTTGTTTCTCTTTCTTTCTCTCTACCCTTCCTCCCCATCCCCTTCCGCTTTGTTGCCTTTGTCTCTTTATCTCTCCCTACCTTTCCCCTATGTCTCTCTGCTCCCATCTCTCTGTCTCTCTTAAAGCATATTCTTATAATTACAAGGAGCTTCCCCCTTTCAGATTCCAACTTTTTTCTTTAATTCATTTAAGGAACATTTATTAAGTGGCTACACTGGACAAGGCGAGAGGTAGTGTGGCATGGTAGGTAGAGAGTAGGCTTTTCAGTCAGGAACAGGTGAGTTCAAGTCCTGTTACATGACTGTGGACAGGTCACTTAACCTTTCAGTGCCCACAAACAACCCCCTCAATACTCTAAGTTATGAGAGAATTACTTCTCTGCAGCAATGAAGGGGCTTTCCACCCTTTCAGTTCCCCACACTGAAAAAAAGTCCCAATTCCAGACTCCCCTTCCCATCCCAATGAGCAAGGCTCAAGGGTATGGACTCAAAGATGGAATAAGGCATAAGCCTCATCCTCTGGGAACCACAAAGGTAGCTTTTCCTCCCTCTTTTTTCTTGTTTTTCACTGGTGTTTGGTAAGCTTGTGGTAGTGTCCAATGTTCTCCTTTTCTTTCACCTTTAGTACTTCCCCCTTCCCTCTTGAGAGGAAGAGAAGGATTAGAGTCCTTTTCCATCCTCTCCCATGTAAGGCTTTCTATGATAATGCCCTCTGAATCATTGTGGCAGTTCAGCTGAGGTGCCAGCCCATAACCCATCATCCATTGTGCTTCTCATTTCTACTTATCACCTTCTAATGTGTATTATGAGCTTTTCCTCATTAGTCTTATTTTATTTTTAAAAATTAGTTTTTATTGATGTCTTCTTTTGTTTTCTCTCTTTTTTAAAAGCGAAACCATAATTTCCCCATTGTCCCCTTCTCTCCTCCTCCCTCAAAGAAACATCCCATATAACAAATAATATCTTTAAAACAAAAAAAAAAATCAGCATACTTGACAATACACTGAAAAAGTCTGAAAATATCTGCAATATACCACACTTGTGGGCCTCTTACTCTTCAAAGGAGTTAGACGGGAGTGTTGCCTTTTAAATCTCTTCTTTGGAACCAATCTTGTTCTTTATAATTTTGTAGCAAATTTTAAATTTTTTTTGTTCTTTTAATTTACATGATTGTAGGCATTGTGCCTATGCTTTCCTTGTCCCTTCTT
>NW_027185804.1:23151067-23162430 GCF_028583685.1 Petaurus breviceps papuanus
CATAGATCTTGAGCTTTAAGTTAGAGGCTACCTAATCAAGCTCCCCTTTTTGCAGATGAGGAAACTGAAGCCCAGGAAGGTTTTTCTGAAGGTCACACAGGGATAGATCTAGAAGGGATGTCAGTTGATGATGTACCGTTTGATCTTACACAGAAGGCCACAGAAGTTAAATGACTTGACCAAGGTCACACAAGGAATGTCAGAGGGAGGATTTTAACATAAACCCTCTACATCCAGAGACACCATATAGTGTCTCCTCGAGCACAGCGACAGTGTCTTATAAACTTTGCATTCCCCATGGCACCTTTGTGCAGTAGCTTTCATGTAAGTAGGTAAATGTTGAATGAATGAATATATAATGTGGCATATTTTCTCTGCAGAGAAGTCTTCCCCAAATGCCTCTTCATTGTCTCATCCCAGTCATGTTAGTGCTTTAGCTCCTGCTGCTTATGTGACTTCATGGGGGCCATGCCTCAGCTGCTAGTGAGGGGTAGACAAGAGTTGGCCAATTAATATTTTTTTGGTGTGGAAACCCACTTCTAGAAATCATCAGAATCATTAAACAGTGGTTTTTTATACAGCAAGGTAATATTCAGCCTTTTAGAACTACCTGAGAGAGCAGGGAAGAGATTGAGTCGGAGATTAAATTATATAAAATGATCCATTTTAATACTATCTAAATTGACCATTTCCCTTCAAAGAGCACTTATTCACCACCTCACTGTACCCTGGACTCCTTCCCTCTCTTTACTCACCCATCCAATCTGTTGCCAATTCTTGTTTCTGTCTTTCTGTCTCTACAACATCTCGGCACCAACCCCCTTCTTTCCATGCACACAGCTAGCTGCCACCCTCATTGAGGTGCCTATCACCTTTTCTCTGGACTATAAGACCAGTGTTTTCATCAATCCACCTGCCGCTAGTCTCTTCCCCATCCTACCCATCCTTCACAGAGTTGTCAAATTGTTATTCCTAAAGCATAATGTCAACCATACACATATGTACAGGTTGTACCCAAGTGCCCTTTAACATGTCAGGGCCTAGACAGTTCCCTCCAGTTGCCAGTGCCTTCCTCCCTGGAAATTCATTTTAATTTACTTTGTTGAAGTTTTACATCTGGAGGTCAGTGGATGGAACACAGGGCCTAGAGTCAGGAAGACCTGAGTTCAAATGCAGCCTCAGACACTTACTGGCTGTGTGACCCTGGGTACAAGTCACTTAACCTCTGTTTGCCTTATCGACTGGAGAAGGAAATGGAAAACCACACCAGTATCCTTGCCAAGAAAATCCCATGGTCCTGTAGAGCTGGACATGAGTGAACAATACAACAACAATATATTTACTCATCTGTGTTCATGACACCCTGTGATAAAATGGAGGCCCTCTGAGGAATCTTTCTGACTTGGCCCATAGTAGGCACCTGATAAATGCGTGTTGAATGAATAGATTACAAAATGTAAAATGGAGCATTTTTCTCATCTTTCTTGACTCCTAAATTAATTTAAAACAAATGATTTTGAAATTTTCCAAACTATTGATTTCTCTTCACGCTTAGAGTACTGGCCAAGATATTTTTTCAGGAGAAAAATCAATATGGAAAATCATTACTGAGCTGTTCACTTGCAAGAATTCTTACTGGACGATTAACTGTGAAAGTGCTTTGTAAACCATAAGACGTTATGCAAATGTAAAGGAATATGCTTATTATCAAAAGATTTTTCACTTTAAAGGGTTCAGTCTTCACTTTAAGCTGTCAAACTGCTTTTGAATAGTCAGTGTTTGGTGCATTGAACAGAGGGGTTCTGTTTAGCAAAAGTCAGGGCACATGTGCTTTTTTTTCCCCCACAACTGTTACCAAAAAAAGTGAGATGTAACAGTACATGTCTGCATTGGTAATTCTAATTATCAGCAGCTGTTTTCCTAGCAGTTTCGTTGGTTTGATCCCAGGAAAGTCATTTGGAGGGTTATGATGTAGCAGGCCTGAGATTGACTGATTTTCATTCATGGTGTCCATGTTTGGTGATCCAAGATTTTTCCCATCCCTACCCTACTAATGAAACTCATTAATCATTTCCTTATTCTCACTGTTTTTTTTTTCTGTCATGCTATTTGAATCTGTATCTCACATAATAGCTAGCAATCATTTATATAGTGTTTACTATGTTCCATGTACCATGCTAAGTGCTTTACAATATTATTTCATTTGATTCTCACAAGAATGCTGGGAGGTGGTTGCTATTATTATCATTCTCATTTTACAATTGAGCAAACTGGGGGAAGAGTAGTAAAGTGACTTGCCCAGGGTCACATAGCTGGTAAGTGTCTGAGGCTGGATTTGAACTCACGTCTTCTGCCTCTAAGCTGTGCTCTCTATCTATTATAGCACATACCTGCCCCATATTTTGGACAGTAAACAGTGAACACTCACTCTCCCAGCTTGACACAAATCACATTCTAGGAATTCTGCTTTGAAGAGCGTGGCAAGAGGATTTCTTTTTTAACATCTCATTAACCATGTGAGTTTGGCTCTGGATTTCCGAGGGGCGGTTTGCATTCTCTCTATCATCTCCAGAAAAGCAGCTCTCTTCAAAATGGCAAGTATTCAGCACCCAACATGAAAAGGCAGCTCCAGCAAAATCTTCCACTCCTTTGAGCTCATTAGCTGGCTGGCGCAGGAGAGCCGATGGATCGGGCCTCTTGTGTGTGTTTTTAGGCATTTGCTGCTAACAAAGTTGTCACCTGAAGCTCCCTGTCTGCCTTCTCTAATCAGCTCAGAGCTCAGCTGTAAATGCACCCCCTTCTCTGCTGTCATTACTCGCTGGCACCCACATGCCAGTTTTCCAATGTTTTCTGTTTGAGAAACCAGGTTCCTCTCCAGCTCGGTGCCATGGCTCCTCCTTCCTGCTTTCTGTCTGCTTATCCCTTCCTTAAATCAGGAATTTTAAACTTTTTGTGTCTTAGGCCCCCCTTGGAAGTCTGATGAAGTCTGTGGATCTCTTCTCAGAATCGAACTTTTAAATATGTAAAATAAAATACATAGCATTACAAAAGAAAACAGTTATATTGAAATAAAGATGCAATTTTTTTCCATCCAAGTTCAGAGACACCTTAACATCCATCCACAGATTTCATAGGGGACCCCTATACTTTTCAGTAGGTGGTACAGTGGATACAGGGTTGGGTCTAAGTCGGTAAGAACTGAATCCAAATCCCTTTTCAGATACTTCTGGCTGTGTGACCCCGGGTAGGTCACTCAAACTTTCTGTCCCTTTCTGTAAAATAAAAGATCGTAATAGCCCCTATCTCCCAGGGTCATTGTGAGGATAAAATGAGATAATATTTTTAAGGTACTTTACCAACCCTGAAGCATTATATGAATACTAGCTGCTATTATTATCATGTCCCTTTGCCTGTTTTCATACTATCTGAATTCTGCATAGAGAAAAGGAGATAGAGGCCATCCTTTACCCTCTATGCTCTCTGAGAGGTGACGGTGGCAGAGTTTGCAATGAATAGGGCTAACAGAGACTTCCCATCAGCCCTCTCAGCGTGAGGATATGTTCTGGGCTTGTTGCTACCAGGCAGGATTCCTCCATCTGTCATCATGTGAGAAAAAGCATCCAAGAGGAAAGGGAGGGGGGAGCCCTTGGTGACTTGTTTCGCTGTTTCAGCTACCAGAATCTACTATTTGAATGTGTTCCTGCTTGTTTAATAGATGTTTTCTGATTGAGTGATTGGGCTGCCCACCCTAGATAAGGGGAGGAGGAGATTGTATGGTGAGATGTGGTGAAAAAAGTACTGGAGTGAGGGTCAGGAGGGGCTTGGATTCAAATCCAGCCTTTTATTAACTGTATAATGAGAGAGAGGTCAATTAAACACATCCAAACCTAATTCTTCCTCATTTGTCACATGGAAAATGATAAGCTGTGATACTTTAAGGAGAGCTAAAGATCACTGGGACCCTGGAAAGGGTACAGCTCCTCAGACCTGGGTTTGAATCTAGGCTCTGCCATTCACTACCAGTGTGACCTTGGGCAAGTAATTTAACCTCTTTGAGCCTCAGTGTCTTCATTTGTAAAATGAGGATCATAATAGCACTACCTTACCAGGTGGCTGTGAGGGTCAGATGACATAAAGTGTGAATCAAGCGATTTGTAAACCTGAAAGCATCGTGTAAATGTAGACACTTAGCCCAGGACCCGGCATGCTTGTTGATTGATTGATGATTCTAAGATGAGATGCTCTCTCAACCCCCTTCCGGCTATTTTCCCTGTAGAAATGCCCCAATCAGGGGAGGCTAGATGGCACAGTGAATAGAGTACGACTCTGGAGTCAGGAGGACCTGAGTTCAAATGTGGGCTCAGACACTTAACACTTAACTAGCCATGTGACCTTGGGCAAGTCACTTAACCCCAATTGCCCTGCCTTCCCCCCTCCAAAAAGGAAAGAAAGAAAAAGAAAGGAAGGAAGGAAGGAAGGAAGGAAGGAAGGAAGGAAGGAAGGAAAAGGAAGAAAGAAAAAGAAATGCCCCAATCATGGGTTTCTCCTTCCTAGATGTTAATTTTAGGCTCTTTGGGGTTTCCTATTTGGGGGTCTTCCAACATCCAAGATCCTCAATCCCTCTCACAGCCAGTAAGAGAGAGCTGGGCCTCCACATCAGATGACATTTGTGATTTGCTTTTTCCTGGGGGAACAGAGGCTTGCAAGATGATCTTTTTTTTTCCTGAAGCTGAGAAACTTCATTTACTAGGCAGTAGTCAAGACCTGCATTGAAAAAGAAGGTTAATCTTTGGTTTCATGGTGAGATATATTTTAGAAAAAATCATCACTAGCAGCAAAATGGTCGTGTGTCTCCCCTCGCTTGGCCTGTGCTCCTGACTCATTCTCAGGGTACAGGAAGTTTATGATTTGGGGCCTGAGCTGATCTGTATAGCTCATTAAATGGTCATTTTAATTGCTGAAAACAGGATGCTGCAATCATTCTGCACTCACTGCTGGGATCTACAAAATCATTTGACCTTGGAAGGAGCTTGGTCACCTCTGTTCTTCCAGCTTGCCCTCAGTAACATTTCCCTGATCTTTTGGTTAGCAGAGAGCCCCCCTCCCCTATCTGGCTCCTTGTGGGGCTAGCTCCTTAGCTACAGATATGGTTTGAGCAGAGAGGCTGGTATCACATCAAATGAATTTTGATAGAGGTTATTGGAAATGGGCAGCTGGTGACTGGTTATCATAGACAACTGGACAGAGAAGATACAACATAAAAGCAGCCTCTTGTGAGTATATCCTGGAAAAAGTACAGCTGGGGAGATTTGTTTTTATGGTCGTAGGATCATCAGGCCTGAAGTAATTTGGTTTCAGATGCATTCCGATAGAATACAGGATAACTGTAACCAACTGTCAGTTTTATCCAAGTGTAGACTTTGCAGGGCTTCCTATTAATCACTCAAAATATTGGCTATCTACCTAGGAAAAGCCCATTAACTATAAAACGTTTAACTATTAAACGTATTATCTATTAACTATCTACCTAGGAAAAATCAAGTGGGTGAAGAATGAGTATTGTGTAGACCAGGGGTGGGGAATCTGAAGCCTTTGGGCCACATGTGGCCCTCTAGGGCCTAAAGAGCTGCACTCGAGGACCTAGAGGGCTTCACATGGCCTTGAGGCTGCAGGTGGAAGTTTGGATTCAATAAAAGGGCTGCACTTGAGGACCTAGAGGGTCACATGTTGCCTTGAGGCAGCAGGTTCCCCACTCCTCGTTCAGACTATGATATACAGTTGGACAGTTCATAGAGCTGGTCCATCTGTATGTATATTTCAGACAAACTAGAAAAGAATAATGAACTGGGCCCAGAATTAGACAGGAAAAGCCAAGAAGGCCGAATTCCATCCAGTGAACTGCACGGTGCAGTGAATAACCCAAAACTTGTTCCTGCAACAAAGGTTCATCTTTTCATTTTATTTTAAATTAAATTTTTTCCAATTAACAAAAAAAACCTATTCTTTCTCCCTTTCATCTTCCACCTTCCATTGGGGGATAAAAGAAAACAAAAGCCTTATAGCAAACAGGCGCAATTAATCAAAACAAATTCTCATATTGACCATGTCCAAAGAAAATACTTCTCTCATTTTGTAACCTGAGTAAAGGTCTATCTTTTTAAGGCTAGTGTGCTTCCATTGATATGACTGAAGCATGGAATTCTGTAGTCTCTGAAGAACTAGAGTTCCAGAGCCACTGATAAGGTGAAGAGAGACTCACAGTAAGAAGGAGTAGCCTGAGACATTTTCTTACCAGAGAATTGTATAGGAAAAGTGGCAAAAAATAAAAAAGATATCTGGTAAATATACAAGTAGGAAAAGGAAGGTGAGATTCCTATGAGAAGGTTGGGGGGTGCCTAATGGATGACACCAATGGTGTACACCTCAGTGTTCACTAGATGTCGGTAGGTCTAAGGGAAGGCCCCTTCCTTCTTCAGCATGTCAATTCCATCTCTGCGTAGGATAAGGTATGGATGGACTGAGATGGGTAACCTTGGGGAAGGTGTCCACAAAAGTGTCATGGTATTAGAATAAAGAAGACTGATGGGATCTTAGATCTAGAGAAGAAAAATACTTTAGAGGCCATCTTGACCAGCTCCTTCATTCTACAAATGGGGAAACTGAGGCCCAGAGAAGTGAAGGGACCTGTCTAGAGTTGAATCAAGATTTGAACCTGGTCCTCTGACCCCAAATCTAGCATTCCTTGTGAAATCATAGGAGACGGGAAGTGCTGTGTAATGCAAGTTGCAATAATTTGTGTTTCTATAGGTTTACATGGGTGGGACAGTGGATGGAGTGCTGAGCCCGGAGTCAGGAAGGTCTGAGTTCAAATCTGGTCTTAGACACTTATCAGCTGTGTGACCCTGGGCAAGTAACTTACCCCTGTTTGCCTCAGTTTCCTCATCTGTAAAATGAGCTGGAGAAAGAAAAGGCAAACCACTCTAGTATTTCTGACAAGAAAATCCCAAAAGGGGTTATGAAAAGTCAGGCATGGCTGAAAAACAACTAAAAAACATAGGTTTGCACAGTGAATCTGGCTATTATGGCCCCCTGGGCTGTGGCAGAGGCGGGGTGGGCATCAGTGGCATATATTTTAAAATGTTTAGCAGATGGTGATTAGGTATGTTACCTGGAAAGTCTTTTGGCATATTAATGACATCTCACCAAATCTCTCTGATGACAAATAAATTTTAAAATGCTCTGAAATATTTTGGTTTATATGAAAGAACACTGACAAGTTGATGGGGGACACAACATGGTATGGGGGGGGTAAAGCCACGGACTTTTGTGGGTCCTTGTACCAGCTCTGTCACTAACTCCCTGGGCAATCTGTGATTTAGTTCGTCTCTCTAGAACTCAGTTATATGTCCAATTAAATGAAGGAGTTGGATTAGAAATCTTTAAAATTCCTTCCAGGGATTTTCCTTCCAAATCATATATCATATCATATCATATCATATATCAAACATATATCATCATATTATGTTATATTATATCATATCATATCACATATATATTATCTCATACATATGCTATATATAAATATACTATATATTAAATTACTATATTATATACTATATGTTATATTATCATCCTTTCATATTATAGGATTCTATGATTTTAAAATTTGGTAAGACAGAATAAAAATTAAACAAGTTATTTCCAACTTAACAGGAAATACCGAGGTAGAGAAATGGAATCTTGGGCCAGAAATGAGGAATGCCATGAGCCACGTTCATTGGGGGGGGGGGGGCGGGGAGGGGCTTGGGAGCTTGATTTACAGTTGTCTGTCTTGTCCATGAGGACTGGAAAGGCAGCATGAAAAGGACATTGGACTAGTAGTCAGGAAGACCTGTATTCACATTCCACCTTAGGCTAGTCATGGGATCTTGCTTTGTGCCTCCTTTTTGTGCAAAATGAAGGCAATGGACTTGATTGACTCTAAGAATCCTTCAAGCTATGATTCTATGTGAAGCTGGGTAAGTGACTTAACATCTTGATGCCTCAGTTCCCTCATCTGTAAAATGAGAGGGTTGGACTTAATGAGCATTAAGGTTTTTTCTTGCAGATTCTCTCTCTCTCTCTCTGTCTCTCTCTGTCTCTGTCTCTCTCTCTCTGTCTGTCTGTCTGTCTCTCCCTCCCTCCCTCTCTCTCTCCCTCCCTCCCTCTCTCCTTCCCTCCCTCCCTCCCTTTTGCTCCCTCTCTCTCTCTGCCTCCCAGCCCCCACATATGCACAAACACATATATGTATACTTGTGAACTCCACTAAAATACTACTCTGATACTTTAGTACTACTATTTCGGGGAATATAGATGACCCTGGCTCCTCTAAGGCTTTGTCAATGGTGGACAAGCTCTGGCCGGCCCTGCTAACCCAGAAAGACCAAATGTGTTCCCAATAATAAATTCTGTGTCAGTCATCAGAGGGCCAGCCTAGCTAGATATGCTCCTGTCGGCTGTAGGAGGAAAGACAAATGGCTCTTTTGGCATTGAAAGCCATCCACAATCTGGCTCTCACTTTCCTTTCTAGTCTTATTTTCATATCAGTCCCCTTTGAACACTTTGCTCCAGCCATACTGACCCACTTAAATTCTTGTGGGATATCAAATTTATTAGAAGGTTGCCTTGCTGTAGTGATGGCTCAGTTGCGAGCATGTGACGTTAACTTGTAATGGACCAATCCCTCTATTAGCTCTGGTAATGGTAACTTGTGGAATCATAGGAGATTGGCAGTGCTGTGTAGTGGAAGTGACAATAATTCGTATTTCTTTAGGTTTACAGGGGTGGTATGTGATTTTCTTCATCACTATTCTTTTCGTTGTTGTTCAGTCATGTCTGACTCTCTGTAATTCCATTTGGGGTTTTCTTGTCAAAGATACAGGAGTGGTTTGCCATTTCTTTCTCCAATGCATTTTACAGATGAGGAAACTGAGGCAAACAGGATTAAGTGACTTGTCCAGGGCCACCCAATTAGCAAGCATCTGAGGCCAGACTTGAACTCGGGAAGATGAGTCTCCCTGACTGGTACTCTGTCCATCAAACCACCTAGCTACCACTCACCTGTACTCAGTAACACATGAAGAATAGCGAAGGTCATAGAGGATGGAAGTAATCTAAGGGTGGAGCTTTGCAAGACATGATTCATGGCTGGACAAGTGTACAAGAGACTTGAGTGTAATAGAACAGATTCACCAAGAAGTGGAGGGAAGGGTAGGAGAGTCAAGATTCAAACCCAGATCCTTAAGTCTGAAGCTTTGGTACTGAGCTATGATGCTTCCTGTTAATGTACTCATCAGGTAATATGCTAGGTGCTGTCAGGAAGGTCAAATTCAGAGTAGCCATAATTATGGCAGGATATATGTGACATAATATAGAAAAGGTGTACACACACAACACACACAGAAGCTTATATGTATGTAGATACATAGGTATATTTCTCTTTTGTATTTGCTAATGATCATACCCATCCATTCCTCAGTCATATATATGTATGTGTATATATATTACTATACTATATTAATGGTTTGTTAATTACTAGTTTACTTATTGCTTGCTTATTAATTACTAGTGTTACTAATACTATATTATTAGCACCATGTATAACTATACCAGCAATTATTCTTATTACATATTGTTATTATTTTCTTTTTACACTCTTATTGCATGATAACCTCAGACAGGTGTTGGAAAGGTATAAATAGGACGGGAAAATAAAGCTACAACTCTTATCTGCATTGGGCAAAAATAGTGCCTCATTCTGAAAGCCCTGCAGTGCAGCGTTGCATCCCGATGCTATATGTCTCCAATTGATGGCATGCCAAAATAGCAAAAAATGAAATCATTGGTGACCCAAAGGGCAATGGAAAGGGGCCTGGTGGGTCTGTGCCGGCTCTGACGTGTTACCCACAATGAGCTGCCATGAAAAGTGGCAAAAAAGGCATCTTTGAGGGAATTTATTACTTGAAAAGGATGTTAGCCAGTGCTGCAGTTGGTGTAAGAGTGCCTGATTGGTGCAGTGATATCCTTGAAATATTAGGAGAATAAAAGGCTGGCCTCCTGCACATCAGGTGGGGAATATTTATGGAAAGAAAGGGGCAGGACCCAAAGGCTGAGAAGGGATGGAGGGTTTGTGATCTTTAGCAATGGAGCAGGTATTCACATGAGATGAGACGATGTGTCCTTTAAAATACTGACGGATTGAAGACTAAGGTCCCTGTGGGACTTGTATTACTTCTGGCCAACATTTTCAGATTTTACTTTTCTGGGAGAGCCGGAGTGGGGTGGGGGGACTGTTTATGCCATTGAAATAGCAATAAGCTTAAAAAAAGCGTCACTTCAAGGTTGTGGCATTTTGGAGATTAAATATATTTATATCATAGGGGTGAAGTGGTAAAGCTAAGAGACAAAGTATATGCAGAATTACTGGAAAGACTTTGAAACGTTGAAAGCTTCTATCTTGGGAAATAGCTCACCAGTCATTTGGCTAAAACAGCAAGATTGACCAGCACATGGGAAGATGTGCCGCTGGTGACACTGCTCCGGGTGTGACCTCAGTGAAGCAGGAAGGTCCTCTTGTTCCAGCTTTCTCTTTCTTTTGTAACAGATTTGGAGGACGTTATCACAAATCTAGTTCCTTGAAAGCAACTTATATTTTGAAACAAGAGCTCATTGGAAAAAAAAAAAAGCTTCCTATTACTTGGCTCTTCTACAAAGAGATTCCAAAGCATTAGCTTGGCCTTAGCACTTTCTGGTCTCTCACATTTAATCATACTTTTATGAGCTCTTTGTATTCCATTCAACCAGTTCATAGCAGCCAAGGCACTGCTCAGAAGAGAGGCGGGGGCTTTCTCCAGCAGATAATGGAAAGGGCACCATTATCATCTGGGATCTTTCCTCACTTGGGAAGCACCTGATGGATGCTGGAACTTCAGCACTTTGCAACCAACTGCCAAGGACTGCTAAGTATCAGCTATATGTGGCACCCAGAATTTGTTTCATGCTCCTTATCCAAATGTTGTAATCAAAGTGCATTATGAGTTCCTGATAATGTACTTGAACTTGACTTGCTGTCTAGCACAGCCCAGTGCCCAGCCTAGGAAGACAATGTTCTATTTGGTTATGCTAGTGAGTATTTCATTTCTAGAGGTTTGAAATGTCTGGAGGAAACTGACAGTTTGGTTTGGCATATCTTGGAATGTAATGGGTTATCCATCTTTAGAGGTCTTCAAGCAAAGGCTGACAAACCCTTCCTCCCTCCCTCCCTTCCTCCCTACCTCCCTCCCTCCCTTTCTTCCTTCCTTCCTTCCTTCCTTCCTTCCTTCCTT
>NW_027185804.1:23162530-23219513 GCF_028583685.1 Petaurus breviceps papuanus
TTCCTTCCTTCCTTCCTTCCTTCCTTCCTTCCTTCCTTCCTTCCTTCCTTCCTTCTTCTCTTCAACACTATAACACACTTACTCTATGCAGGGCACAGGGCCAGATGCTGGGCACACAAAGTCAGCAATGATGCTGTCTGGTACAGTAGAGAACATGCTGGATTTGGGGTTCGGGGACCTGCCTTCAAATCCAACCTCCACTACTTGCAACTTATATACGGCTCTCTGAGTCTCAGTTTCCTTACTATAAGATAAGGGATTGGATGAGATAACCTCTAAAACCCTTTCCAGCTCTAACTCTAGGAATCTATGGAACATCCCTGCCCTCAAGAAACCTTACATTCTATCATAGAAGGGCTCCTTCTTGGAGTATAGATTGGCCTAGATTCCACTGAGCTCTCTCTTAACTCTGAATTCTTTGAATAAATACTTTATTGCCAAATATCCTCATTTATTTTTATGAGGAGAGGAAAGATCTAGTATCTTACATTTATAAAGTATTTCAAGTATTTTAAATGCTCATAATAATCCCCTGAGGTAGGTTGTGGAAGTGTTCTTAATCCCATTTTACAGATGAAGAAATCAAGGCTCGGAGAAGTTCCCCAAGGTCACGTAGCTAATAAATATCAGACGTGGGACTGAAGTCTGAGATCCACTGACTCCCAGAAATGTGTTCCTTTTAAACAGGCTTGCCCACACAGGCTATGCAATGTGGCTACACCAGCAGGGGCAGAGGAACAAACCCACCAGGGGGATCCCAAGTCAGTGTCTGCCAAGGGAGAAAGAGAGGGACAAGATGTCCACATCCCACTTATTAGCCAAAGCACAGAAAACACTCTTGAAAATTCATCAGCAGTCACAGCTGTGTCATCTGTAAATGTGTGTGGTATGTTGACATGGCAGCTGGTGAGAATGATCATTCACAAATATAAAAGAGAAAAAGGAGCCAGAAGGGCTGCTTCCCTCAACATCCCATTTGGAGGGAGAGGGGGAAGAGGAACGAGTAAGCTCAATGAATTGAATTTCAGCTTAACCAGCAAGGATTTCTCTGCTGAAAAAATAACTTGCCTGCTACCATCCAATGAAAAAGGAAATTGGTGTCAACTTTGGGCCAACTTGGGAAGTTTTGTTTAATTTCATAACTGTTTCCTTGAGAAGAGAAATTTCCATCCTCGTATGACAGAACGTAACCTGGCCAGAGGTCATGAAGGAATAAGGACAAGGAGAAAGGACAGACATTTGGAATCATTGGTAGCAACACTGGTTTAGCATTGAAAAGGAACTTGGATATCATCTGGTCCAACTTTCTCATTTTTTCACATGAGGAAAATGAGACCCGGAGAGATTAAGTGATGTAACCAATGTCATACAGGTAACAGAACCCAGGATATGAACTCAAGCCTGTTTAAAAGTAGGTGTCATGAGAATTCAGAGAAACATGGAGAGATTTGTAAGAACTGATGCAGAGTGAAGGCGGTTGAGCCAAAAGGATAATATGATTTGGGACACTAAAGAGGTTAAGTGACTTGTCCAAGGTCACATATTCAACTTGCATTAGAGACTTGCCAGACCTAAACCTAGCTTTTCCTGTCTCCACAACTGGCCTAGTTCATTGCCCAGTTGTCTAAATCCAAGATGGGTTTTTCATACAACTGTATGTCGTATCTGAGACAATAAGGTTTCTTCATCTACTCATTTTTCATCTGTGAACTATTACATCAAGGTCCTTTGGATGACTACACATCTCATTTAGGGTGTTCTTCAGTATTCCAGAATTTTAATGCATTCCACACAGTGTCATCTATAATTGGTACATCTGGAGAACTTTTCCATTGGTAGGAGATCCCTCTTCCATTTGGTCTCTATTCTGCATATTCTCTATAAACGTGGCAAACACTTGTTGAGCATATACCTCCTTATGTTATGGCTCACTTAAGGCAGATAATCAAAATGATAGAAATAAATTACTGGTCCTGTGATTTCATTGATCTAGGGAAGTCCCAGGTGAGGAAATTCCCTCTACCAATGCAGGTTGACTCCTTCTTTGCAACTTCTAATCTTAAGGAGTTATCTAGAACACTGAGAAGGTAAAAGACTTGCCCATTATGTGTCAGATGTGAAACTTGAACCTAAGTCTTTCTGGCTTTGAGGTTTCACCAGTGATGTCAAACTGAGAGATAGGGTCACATATTGACTTAGCCATTAACATCACCTACATGTTATTATATTTTTATTAAATATTGCCCAATTACATTTTAATCTGCTTCCAGGAGTTTTGTGGTCTTACTGACACTTCTGCATTATCACACATCTCTCATAATCATGGCATACTTAGAAATTATCTTTGTGGTGGAACCTTGTCATGGAATCTTCTATGATCTTAACATATACAAGAGAATCACTTTCCCAGAAGAGGAACTTTGAAGATGAATTTTATGCTGCTAACTTAAAAGATTTAAAAAACGCAAAAAACAATGAATAAAGATTTTATATCCTTTGAATCTTTTATCCAATTGTATGCCCACAAAATGTAGCCTGCTGTAGACTATATTTTATGAAAGTGGCTCCTTCCCTTCTTACGGTCTCATCACACCTTTTATATAAATATCATTCTTGCAATGAATTACAGATGAGAAAGTAATCCCATCAGTGCATAGTTGTTGGCATTCTTTTGATTGCTTCTTTTTGTTAGTAATACCATTTACATTTTTTTCCCCTAGACATAGAATAACTTTCAGGTGTCTTGACAATTGTTCCCTCAATAGCTTCAAAATTGCATCACTTCTAATGTAGATTTTCTCCCCTGGTCTGGTCCAGCTTTGCTTCCTTTTTTGTTCCATTTACAGTTTTTTATTTGACAAATTGGGGACTGAGATTTTAGAGCCCAAACAAGATGGTTTCATTGTCACTGATGAGGAATATATGATGTTAGAGAATGCTGTTACATATTTTCTATTTTCAGTGTTCTCTTTCCAGTTTCATCTTTAAATGCTCTTGGGAGTCTGTAGCTTAATTATCTCAAGCTTTTTATTTTCCCCTCCTATCCTTCTTGCTATTTATGAGGTATTACTCTTATTATCATGACTATTGATAATCATCTTCTATCCTCTTCCATAAGCTTTTGAAAATTACTTTATATTATAAACTCATAAAGCTGTATGTGGCTACTGTGGGCTTTCTGTTGCCGAAAAGATCAACAGTGTGTTTGCTGGATGAAGATGATGCTAGGCCTTTATGGCTTTCCCATCGTGGCAATAGCTTTAGATTGGTTAGACTTCTATGTGAAGTGATGATGAGTCAATTTAAATGGATCTCCATCCAGTTCCCAGTTTTCAGCATTGACAGCTTGCTTGGGTCAGACAGGTTGGAGATATTTGAATTGCAGGTGGCATTCTCCAAGCTTTATCCTTCCTCCTAATTTGGTTTTAATTTTTATCTTTTTCTTAACGAGCTGAGGGTCTCACTGAACCTCAGATAGCCAATTCAGAAATTACTTCCAGCTCATTAACCATTCATTGTCTATCTGTTAGGATAAGTCAGTTTCATTGTTTGTGATTCGGGACCCTCATCTTATGTTCCAGCTCTCTCTTTGATGACCTTAGTCCCTACCACGTGCTCTACAATCTAAGGACATTGGCTTTTTGTTGTTCTTCACTCATGACACTCTTTCTCCTGACTCTGGTATTTTCTTCTGGCTGTTCCCCACACCTGGAATTCTCTCCCTCCTCATCTTTATTTCCTGGCTTCCTTCAAGTCCCAGCTAAAATCCCCTTTTCCACAAGAATTCTTTCCTGGTTCTCCCTTAATTCTAGTGCCTTCCCTCTGTTGATGATCACCAATTTATCCCATATAGATCTTGTTTACATAGTTGTTTGTATAACACCTTCCCTATTAGACTGTGAGTTCCCCGAGAGCAGGAGATATCTTCGCCTTCTTTGAGGACCTCTGGTACTTAAACCAAAAACTGGCATATACACTTATAATCTGTGTGACTCTGGGCAAGTCCCTTAAGCTCCCCTCATCTGTAAAATGAGCTGGAGAAGGGAATGACAAACCACTCCTGTATCTTTGCCAAGTAAAACCCAGATAGGGTCACAAAGAGTTGGACTCGACTGAAAGGAATAAACAATAACAAAAAGGAATTTTATCATGCCTTAATTTCCAGTTATATCCCTAGGGTTTGTGACTAAACAGCACTAATTCCCTTCTTAGTATTTTGTGTATTTTACATAGCAGGTGTCTAATAAATGCTTATTTACTGATGAACTATAAGTGAAATGTTGTCATAAAATATCTGTATAGTCTACAATCCATTGACTTCTTTTGATTCTCATTCTAAGCCATATTTCCCCAAATGTCTTTCGCCGACCTTCCGTATGTCTACCTCTTCACTGAAGTCACCAAATATTAAAACCTGTTTTTTGCTTAAAGGATCTCATTGAGTTTTTGGTGGAATTTCTCGACCTTCTCATCTTCTACTAGAGAGGATGATATATAAGCTGCAGGTTCAGGATGGTCTTTTCACATGTGCTAACCACAAGTGTTTCCAAGTGAGATGACCAAGGTTTCCATCAAACTCTTCTTTCCCTTTTCCCTTTTTCCATGAGGAAAAAGAAATCTGACAATTCCTTCATTTGCCTCCTCAAGGAGAACCTGTGAGCCACCATTCCATCAATTGAAATTTTCCACATAGGCTTTAATTTATAACAAGGAGGCCAATATTGGTTTGATTTAGTTCCTTGCTTTCCTCCCTCTTGACTCATTGTTTGTTTAACTAGGAGCCCACATTTACAGCACCAGTAATAATAATAGCTGTCATTTATCTAACACTTTAAGGCAAAGTACTTTACAAATATTATCTCATTTGATCCTAACATTATTCCTGGGTAGTAGATGCTATTATTATCTCCTTTTTATCTTAGGAAACTGAGGCAAATAGAGATTAAGTGGTTTGCCCAGAGTCACACAAGTAGTAAATGTCTTAAGGCTAGATTTAAACTCAGTTTGTCCCCCAGGGCTAGTGCTCTATAAAATGCATCCCCTAGATGTCTTATTGTTACTGTAAAATAATGGAAATAATGTTTAGAGGTGATCTAATAACATTATGATCATTAGCACTCTCTTCCTCCCTTCTCTACTATCAGCACTGTGGCATCAAAAGGGGTGACAAAGAATTGAAGATCATTTTTTAAAAATGTTTTTCTTCATTTTGTGGGCTGCTGTGGCCAAGGATTGTTCATCAATTCCTCAGTCAACAAGTATTGATTAAGCATCTGCATGCCAGGCACCAGAGATACAAGGAGGAAGGTGAACATGGGCCCTGCCCTCAATAAGCTCTCAGTTCAGCTGGGGGAGAAAACATGTCCATATATCAGTATATGAAAAAAATAGGAAAACTCTGCAAAGTGATTTACAGGGAAAGACATTAGTAGCTGTGAAGAATCAGAAAAGACTTCATGTAAAAGGTGCCCTTGAGCTGAGCTTTGAAGGAAATGAGGGATTCTCAGAGACAGTGGGTCATTCTACAGAGTGTCCCTAAAGTCTGGACACATAGGAAATTGTGTTCATGTGAATCTTGCAAAGCGCATCAACCTTTGCATCAAAAAATGATGGCAATCATATTGAAGATGTTATTTGTTGATATTCCAATTAAATAAAATGTTGTCGAAAATTTCGTTCATTTCATTTCTTGAAAATCTTCATTTTTTGCTATGTGTCCAGACTTTAGGGATACTCTGTAGGTGGGCACTGAGAGGTAGAACAATCTTTGACAAGTCTTTTTTTTTTTTTTTTGCCTTTTGGAGGGCATTTGGGGTTAAGTAACTTGCCCAAGGTTACACAGTTGGTTGTATGTATGTGTGTGTGTGTGGGGGGGTGTGTGGGTGTGGGTGTTAAGTGTCTGAAGGCTGGAACCGAACTCAGGGTCCTGCTGACTCCGGGGCCAGCACTTTACTCACTGCGCTACCTAGCCCCCCTGACAGACAGTCTTTCAATCAAGGGGACAAATATGCAGATCTTTTCCAGCATGGTAGAACCTACTGGAGTTTATGTGCTAAGGTATTACCCTTGGGAAACCTGGAATTATCCTCATATTACAATAAACCATTGAAATGGGCCTTTTCTGAAAGAAAATTGCCCTCTTTGCTGTTGTTCAGTCATTTCAGTCATGTCTGACTCTTTGTGACCTGGATTTTCTTAGCAAAGATACTGGAGTAGTTTTCCATTTCCTTCTCCAGCTCATCGTACAGACGAGAAAACTGAGCAGAGTTAAGTGACTTGCCAGGGTCACACTAGGAAGTGTCTGAGGTTGAATTTGAACTTAAGTCCTCCTTGACTCCAGATCTGGTGCTCTATCCAGTTAGCCACCTAGGTGCCCCCAAATTAGTCTTTAGCTTTCATAAAATCATAGAATTTCAGAGCTAGCAATGATTTTGGAAACTGTTAAATTCACTCCATAGCCATGCAGGAGTCCCTTCTATAATATTCTTGGACAAGTTGTCATCTAGCTTTGACCTGATGCCTTCCCAGGTGATGGGTAATCCACTACCTCTGATAGCAACCCATTCCATTTGGGAATAGCTCTTATTGCTAAGATTTTTCTTATATCAAACTAAATCTACCTCTGGGCAGCTTCTTCCTATTTCTGTCTTTTGAAGCCCAATAGGATAAATAATGAAATAACTTCATGCCAGTCCTTCGAATATTTACTTCCTTCTTTCATGGTCCCCTGAGTCTTCTCTTCTCCATTTGTTTTGAAATTATGAACCACATTATAGTGTAGTTTCCAAGTGAACCAGGCTTCTCCTTAGTGCCATGATATAATCTTTATATTTATTGAACTTGATTTCTCCAACAATTACTGCTGTTTTAATTTTCCTTTTCAGTTTTTAATTTCAGTTCTTCATTTTTAATGTATATTGCTATTTCTTAGGGATTTCATGTTTAAACAATCTGAATGCTTTGAAAATAATAATAATAATAATAAATGAAAGACAATTATAAAGTGCACTAAGGTTTATAAAACACTTTACCTAGGCATCTATAAAAAGCCTAGTCAATAGAGTGCTGATCTTGAAATCAGAAAAGACCCAAGTTTAAATCCTAACTCAGACACTTACTAGCTGGGTCACTCCCCAAGTCACCTCTCCCAGCCTCAGTTTCCTCATCGGTGGGGACAATAGAGCCTACCTTTCAGGGCTGGTTGTGAGGACCAACTGAGATAATATATGGAAAACACTTTGCAAACCTTAAAGGACTACATAAATGTTAACTATATTAAGGTTGTTACCTTGGCCAAGCTTTCTAATATTCTAATATTTCTAACATTCTAATATCCAAAAGCACACAACTGATCTCACAAAAAAAGGTGTTAAACTCTTAGGATGGGAACAATTTATCCTATAAACCCATGTATCTAAACTGGACATTTGGATTTAAAGTGTTGCCATTTTAAAATTCAGCCTGGTAAAGTTTGAACTGGTTTCAATCTTACCAACATTTTATTTCTAAAAATTAAAGTGAATTGCCATAGAATGGCAATTTTTTTATTGTATTTTGGAAAGTGGCAAGATCTCAGACTCTGCTCACAGAAATTAACAGGCCAACCAAAGTTCTTTGCAATTTGTTTGTGCAACTGGGAATACTTAATCACTCTTGGAATTTTCAAGAAGTTAACAAAGCTTACGTTACTATTTCACCGGTAAATGGCCCTAACAATTATTTACTGTGATAATTGCAATGTTCACGATTCAGGGTGAAAGACAAAATTGTATGTTATATATCTCGAGGTTGTAGTCTGTGTTTTAACCTCGAGTTTTCCTGCCTCCGTAATGATGGTGGATGTGATCCTGTGTAGGCCCAGCCCACAGGATGCTGCCCAAACAACACTGCTCTGCAAGAAGGTCATTGATGCATTATGACCAAGCATTAGACAGTGTCAGGAAACCTTATCTGACCATCATTCAGCTGGATGCTCATTTATGGTATTGTTCTTACAGCTCTAGCACACCCCTATAACAATGTTTCACCTAACATTATGGCTTTCTGTAACCTGTTAGAGATATTTGGCAAAGTGTCCCTGCAGTGCTGAGCTAAGACTGAATTTGATATCAAGAAGTCCTGCTTTCTGACGGTGGGCCCCTTTAAGAGACAGAAATGGACAGGGCCTCAGAGGCCCACTGACAAAGGAGGTGCTGAGCAAAGCAAATGATGATTTCATAACCCAAATCCTTGTCTTTTTTCCTGGCTCTCTGGTTTTCCGGACCTGAGTTTGTCCTCAATGGTATTCATCCCAGCTGTTTCTGTTTCCTACTCCTGTATGTTCACTTAATCTTGATTTCTGACCTTGGTTCCGACCTTGACCCTTTTGTTCTGGTTACTCTTTCTAACAACAGCAATGCGTTTATATAATTTATATAATGCTTTTTATAGAAGGCAGCAGTGAAGTGATTTGCCCAGGGCCACACAGCTAGTAAGTGTCTGAGGCTGGACTTGAACTCAGGTCTTCTTGACTTCAGGCCCGGAGGTACCTATTGTGCTACCTGCCTTTCTCTTTTATGTGTTCAGGGCTGGGGCAAGCCTTTGCCAGCTTGGCTGATCCTTTCTCATCTCTGTGGAATAGTATGGGGGGATAGAGTGCTGGGCTTAGCTTCAGAATGATATTGGTTCAAATCTGCAGCTGGGGAGGGGAGGAGAGATAGGGGGCTCCATGGCCAGATTATTGAAGGAAGTATCCACATCACTAACATCTTGGTGCTTTATTTGGGTATTTGGAGAGTCGGTGACATTAGCAGCTCACATTTATAAAGACGTTAAGATGTTTAAAGCACTTATAGACATGTTCTCATTTGATCTTCAAAAATGACCTGGGGAGGAAGTTGCTATTATTATTATGACCCCCATTTTGCAGATGGGGAAACTGAGGTTCAAAATGCTTCCATGATTTTATCCATAGTCACATAGCCAGGAAATATGGGAGGCAGAATATGCACCTACATCTTCCTGATTCCCAAATCCAGTGCTCCATTTTAGTGAGTAAATAAATGAAGCCAGTGAAAACCAGCTCTCTGGGTGATTCAAACAGCGTGGAAGGCAATTTCACTATGGAAGTTCAGATAGAAAAACTGTTTGAAGAAGCCAAGAAATCAATGGGAGAGGAAAGTATGCCCCTCAGTTTCCCCATTTATGGAATTTAAGATTCAGACTTGTATATATGTCTGGGAAGGTTTCTTCCACCTCTGACATAATGCACATATGCATATGTGAGGGGAAGTGGGGTCTGCTGGAGTTTACAGCTTAGGCAAGGATGGGGGGAGGGGAATAAGCATTTATGTAGCACCTACCATGTGCCTTGGACATAGATGCGTGAGGTAGAATGGACTGTATTTTAGAGATGAGAAGCTGTCATGTCTGGCCAGGGGAGATCAGTTTAACATCCCAGATGGACTGAAGCAGCCAGAAGATGAATAAGGATGATGAGGTTGGACAGTTACACACTTGAAATTGTAGAGAGGGAAAAGGATAAATATTATAGGATGTGAAAGGGAATATATTTTCAGGGAAAGATGGGGGCACTAATCCTCGGAGGGCTGCAGGAGAAAACACAAAATGAATTCAAGCAGGCCATCCAGGAGAGGACAAGGGCAGAAAGGGATTGCAAACCGAAATTGAAGCTATTTGTTTCTGTTGTTCAAATGTACGCTGTGTACTGCTATGGGGAAAATTAGACACATCAGGGTATAAAGCCAGCTGTACAAAAGCAATTCAATATTGTGTTTTGTAAAGAGTCTAACAGTCTAACTTGTTTTGTATATTAGAAAACTGAGGCCCGGTAGAAGAGCCTTGTTCAAGGTGACTATGAGAGCAGCTTACGCGGTAGATAGAAGGATGGACCTGGAGTGAAATAGACAGACAACAGAGTTCCAGTAGAATTTAACATTCCAGTAGAATGTAAGGTCCTCGAGGGCAGGAATGGTTTTGCTTTTGTCTTTGTGTCTTTAGTACCCAGCTCAGATCTTTGAACATAGTAAGTGCTTAATTAATGTTGAATGGAAACCAGGACAGATGGCCACATTTGTGGCATGCTGGGCTCAGAAAGCTAGGTTTTTTTACTCTATCTTGAGTCAATTTCACTTATCACCACTTTTTTGGTTTTAGGCAAGTGTCTACAATTATCCATGGGCCATCACATTAAACTCTGTAATTAACTAGGCTAGTCTGTCTCTTGAAGGATGGGAGTTGGGTAGTTGATCTAAATATGGGAGAAATCTTAATTTTACTGGGCTTGTTAAGTGAGCACTTAATTATGGGCCTGTTGCCTTGGAGAGAGTTTAAACCAAAACCTTTTACAATATACTATAAACATCACCTACCTATCTTGTAATTTTTAGGCCTTCTCTTTAATATCTTACCTTCTCTTCTTTAGTGGAAGTAGACACATCTTGCCTGAAAGTCCTTCTGGTCTGGTTGGTTTAAATGGCTTTACTTCCCTTTAGGGCTAATAGCAATGAGAAAGAAAAACTAAAAATCAATCAATTAATCAATCAAGAAGCATTTATTAAGTCCCTGTTATATGTCAGGCACCATGTTCAACCCTGGAAATAGAGATGAAAGTGAAAAATACTTGTTCTCAAGAACCTTAAATTGTAGGGGGGGCTTCTACCTGTATTGAATACAGGGAGGGAAGGTAGGGGGATTATAAATGGCTTTACTTAGAGGGTGAGTTTTGAAGGAAATCATGAATTTCTAGAGGCATAGAAGAAGAAAGAAAACATTCCAGGCATGAAGGGCAAAAGGAGATGGGAAATAGCAGATTGTGTGTCCAGAATAGCAAGTGGGACCCAGAAGTGTGTGGAGGGAAGTAACATGTAGGAAGACTGGAAAGGTAGGGGGGAGGAGGAGGAGGATTTGATCCTAGAGGCACTAGGGAGTCACTGTAGTTTATTGAGTATGGGGGCTATGGACTCGAATGAAAGTAAAATGAGATTTCTCACAAAAACCAACAATAGGGACTGTGTAGCTTTTGGTCATATCAGCTGACAAGTCATTGACTGATATATGAAGGAAATAATTGTGTTTTATTTGGTAGAGTCATTTCAACTCCATTGGTGTACTTGCTGTTCCTTGAACTTGGCATCCCATATCCCACTTCCATGCATTTATAGATGCCATTCTCTATGTCCAGGATGTATGTCTTCACCATTGCCTCTTGGAATCCCTAGCTTCATTCAAAGCCCACTTCAGGTGCCATCTTCTCTGAGAATGCCATCTTCACTATCATCATCATCACCATCATCATCCTCTCAGATGATGAAGGACACAGTACAAAGATGCTGCATGGGGGTAAGAGGACATATTACACACCATCACTTGAACACTGGAAGTAACTAAGGAGGTGATACTCCCACAGTCCTCTGCCCTCATCATACCACAGCTAGCGTATTATGTTCAGCTCTGGGTTCCACATTTTAGGAAGAACGTTGATGAACTGTAGAACATCAAGAGTGGAGTGACCAGAAGAGCAAACGACTTCAGTTTCACGAAATAGGAGAGCAAACTAAAGAAGCTGGAGATACTGGATATGGTGAAGAAAGACTTGGGAGGGAAGGGTAAGAAAATGTAAACAAGCATTTATTAAGTGCTTGCTACTTCCAAGTGCTATGTATAGTCCATCAACAAATATTTGTTAAGCATCTACTGTGTGCAGGGATTGCACTAAATGCTAATGATCTAAAGAAAGACAAAAGACAGTCCCTGCCCTCAAGGTGCTTACCGTCTAATGGGGGAGAAAGCATGCAAAAAATATATACAAAACAAGCTACATGCAAGATAAATAGGAAGTAATTAACAGAGGGGAGGCACTAGAATTCAGAGGAGTTGGGAAAGCCTTCCTATAGAAATATTTTTCAATTGTAAAATGGTGATAATCATACTTAGTTCAAGGTTGCCAGGAAGAGCATGTTTTGGAAACTTCAAAGCACTACATAAATATGAGCTTTCCCATTCTCTGACATTCCAGTGGGTCAGTGGTTGTTTTAATATTAATATTCCTCCCATTTGTGTAGATTGCTACTTGTGTTTCCATTCAGGATCCATCCAATGTGCTGAGGACCCTCCTTGACTCCTCTTGATAACTCAAAGATCTCTTGACATCACAAATACAGGACAAGGGTTGTCTATGGCTCATCCCCTTGCTCTTATCGTGTAATCAGCCCATCTTTTTTCAAGGCCATGTTTTATTGAGGGCAGAATTTACTCTGATTGTCCTTTGAGATTCCTTGTTTGTCATCCTAGTTATTATTGCCTTTTTTTTTTTATTAATATGAGCTCTCTGGACATGCTTTTGAGTACATACAAGTACTCTCATTTCTCTGCTGACAGAGACGTGGCAGATGGGTTCTATTCCCTTTTCTCCCACTCATGGTGATGAGTGGGTTGTACTGTTTGTTTCACCTCCTGAGTGTTGGAAATCAATACAATTTGCTCTCTTCTTAAGCCAGGCCAAGGAGAAAGCTTTCTGGCAGGCAGGGAGAGAGACAAAGAAGAAAAAATGTTTAGTAAATTTTGGGATTGGAAATTGAGGGGATGCCCATCTATTGGGGAATGGCTGAACAAGTTATGGTATATGGTTGTGATGGAATACTATTGTGCTATAAGAAATGATGAGCAGGATAATTTCAGAGAAACCTGAGAAGACTTTTATGAATTGATGCAAAAAAAAAGTAAGCAAAACCTGGAGAACACCTTAGATACAGTGACAGCAATATTGTAATGATAATTAACTCTGGGACTTTGCTCCTTTGATCAATATAATGATACAAGACAATTCCAAAGGAATCATGATGAGAAATGCTGTCCAATTCCAGAGAGAACTGATAAATTCTGAATGCAGATTGAAACAAGGAGAATATTAATGCAAGGTGTCAATGTCTCCAGAAAGAGAGTAGCTCGGGGCTCTTCACTGCCTCTCACCTGGACTGTTGTAAGAACCTCATGAGCCATTGCCTCCAGTCTCTCTGTTTTCTAACTGTTGTATGGCAGCCAAAATTATCCTCCCAAACGCACATGTTAAATGTTCCCAGTTCCTTCACTCGATCCTTATAGAATATGGTGCTAATTGTCCTCTGCTGGACTACCTTCTAAATAATAACGATAATCATAATTTATATAGTGCTTTACAGTTCATGAAGTTCTTTACAAATTCATGATCTTGTATAATCCTCGGAACCCCCCGTCAGGTTAGTGCTGTTATTATCTGCATTTTGCAGATATGAAGAGCATTCCTAAAATATGGCCATAAAAAATAAACGGTTGGAGCAGGACAGAGTACTACAAAACTGTCACCTGCCCCATTCTCGACATGATGAAGATAGCACACCAGATTTGAAGTTAGAAAGCCATGCATTTGAATCCTGCCTCAAATGCTTATGAACCATGTGACCCTGGACAAGTCACTCAATCATGTTCAGCCTCAGTTTCCTTATCTGTAAAATGGGGACAATAGTAGCACTAACTTCACAGGCTTCTTACAATGATCAAATGAAATAAATATGTAATGTACTTTACAAGCCCTCAAGTGATGGAGAATTACTAGTTATTATTAACTTTTTTTGATGGCTGTAAAGTACTTTTGAGCTTACATTTCACTTAAATCTCTAGGTATTTAATATCTTTTGGTATTAAAAGGAATCCAGGAGGTTAGGACATATCCTGTGGCAGTAAAAAAAAAAAAATCTAATAATCTTCTTTCCTCTGTCCAATTTCTATCTGGAACATGTAGCTTAGAGGGCCAGTGGGGAGGATCAAACTTTTCCTTTCCATCATTTCTCAAAATTCATCAATAGTAAATAATAGCCAACATTTTTATAATGCTTTAAGGTTTACAGAGAGCTTTACATGTGGTCTCTCATTTGATCCTCACAATAACCTTGGGAGGTAGGTGCTATTATGATCCCCATTTTACAGATGAGGAAACTGAGGCAAACAGAGATTTAAGTATCACACATCTAATAAGTGTCTGAAGCAGGATTTGGATTCAAGGCTTTCTTGACTCTAAATCCAACACTTTATATGCTGTACTACTCAACTGCCTCTGTACTCTTAGGAGACTCATGGGCATAGACTCATGGTGCAAAATCTTGCCAATTTTCTCATTTATTTCTCATGAGAGTTTGATTGTGAGACTTGGACTTATTTCTGATCTGCCATTAAACTTTTCTAGGTTAAGGTCAAATCTTGCTTTCATGGAACAATTACATGAGTGTTACATATTCAGAGTCCTATGAACTCCAAATCACTGAGGGTCACTGAGAGACTGTTGATGTTTTAACCAGTAAAATATATTTAGAAATATATTTGTTTGGCCTTCAGGGTTTTCCTCTTTTTTTTCATGGAATAACCATTAGATTGACCATGTGCTACATTGGTATTTTGGGGATGCCAAGGGAAGAAATGAGGGAAGGCCCTTAGCACATTGAGTGGATTCCCCCCCCCCACACACACAGAATGGTAAAGTTATGAGAAGACATGGACCAAAGGTGTATAGGATGGGCACAGATCTGGGTTTGTGGAGAGGTAACAGATTCATTGGAACTTTGATTTTTCGCAGTATTTTAGACCCCAGTGGGATGCAGCCTCATATAAATTCTATATCCAGTGACCCCCTCATTTTGCCATTGTAGAAATTCATCTGAGGCCCATAAAAGTTAAGGGACTTGTTCCAAATCACACAGATAATGAGTGAGAGAGACAAGTAGAATTTATCTTCCATGATGAATTTTCTAAAAACCACACATTTTTAACATTGCCTGCTACTGTAACTCTGATGCTGGATTTTTAAAAATCCTGTGCTTCTCTTTAAACAAGTCCCCGGATTGCAAAATGTTTCATTATCTCTCAAATCAAATATTCCTCTTTGTCCTCCATGTTCTGCTATGTAAACCTGCTTCCTTCTATCTTTATTTAATTTTATCATTCCCCAATTTTTTTTAAATCTTCCTCAGGGCCATCTCCATGTAAAGATTTTCAAAGTTATGTGATAAATGCTGGCATTTGCTTTGCAAGGTGCTTTACAGATGTTATCTTTTTTGATCCTGACAACAACTCTGTGAGGTGTTACTATCCCTATTGTACAGATGAGAAAACAGCATCTGAGACAGATCAAATGACTTGCCCAGCATCACATGGGATTTGAACCTAGGTCTTCCTGACACTGAACATGTATGAGGTCAAAGTGAATCTGGCTACTTAGTGACCTAAAATATGACTAGGAAAAAGAGAAAATACAGAAATCAGAGAATTGCAGAATTTCTTGTTACCTCAGCCTTTGCTCCCACTGGAGCATGAAAGCACATCCATGATAGTGGGAATCCACTGCCTCCCAAGATGATCCTTTTCATTTTTGAATAGTGCTAATTCTTAGGAACTTTTCCCCTTAAATTGTGTCTAAATTTTCAAATGCTGACTATCGCTTTTAGTTCTGGCTTGGGATGAGCAGAATAAATTTGTATAGCTCTTCATATACTTGAAAACAGTTTCCAGATTCCCCCACCTACACATCTTCACTTTTCCAGAATAAAGAAGGTCCCCAGTTCCTTTTCCTGGGCCTCATTTGGCATGAACTTGGAGCCTATCACCATCTTAGTTACTTGTCTCTGTATACTCCCCAGCTTATTAGTACCTTTCCTAAAATATGGTATCAAGTTGTTGTTCAACCATGTCCTACTCTGCATGATCCCATTCGGGGTTTTCTTGACAAAAATACTGGAATGGTTTGTCATTTCCTTCTCCAGCTCATTTTACAGATCAGGAAACTGAGGTAAACAGGGTGAAGTGACTTGCCCAGGGTCACACAGCTAGGAAGTGTCTGAGGCTGGTTTTGGACTCAGGAAGATGAATCTTCAAGTCCCATGCTCTATCCACTGCAGCACCACCTAGCTTCCCTCTAGTACCAAGTACTGAACATAATTCTCCCTAAATGTGGTTCAACCAGAGCAGATGGTTTCATCAGGTCCTCATTCTTGGAAGCTATGCCTTTTGTCTGCCATAGCACACAGTTAACTCACTTTACATTTATATGTAAAACCCCCAGATCTTTTTTCTTTCAGCAACTGTTGCCTCCTCCACCTGGTAGAATTGATATTTTTGAACTCAAGTACAAGACTTATATTTATTCCTATTAAATCTTATATTCTTAGATCCAGTCCAGTGTTCTAAGCCTGTTAGTCAATAAACATTTATTAAGTACTTACTATGTACCAGGCACTATGCTAAGCATTGTCAAGAACAGCGAGCCAAAATTTGTTATGTATGTATGTGTGTGTAATTTCATCTTTATTTGATTTTTCTGCTCCCTCTTTCTCATCTTGCTTAATGATAGCACACCAATCCTAGATCACCCATTTTCTCCCTAATTCTGCTCAGGACTCTCCTTTAAGATTACTTGAAATCTCTTACTTTGATGAAATACCCTTTCCCTTTTATCTTTTGTGGATGTGTCTTGTATGTACCTAGTTATTTATATGTTGTATCCCCTATTAGAATGTAAGCCCTTTGAGAGCAGGGACCACTTTTCTGCCCTTCTTTGTATTCTAACACTTAACATGGTTTCTGGCACATAGTAGGCACTCAACGGATGCTTGTTGATTTGAACACCCCCATCCTAATTGCCACCCTGTCCTCAGAAACACATGGGAGTAGATGGTTTACCCCTAGAATATTTGTCTCCTTTAGCTACACACTGTAATATTTGAGCTTGTCATATTTGTCCTTGTATGTATGCATGTTATTATGTAGCACATCACCTCATCTATGTAGATAGAGGTCCTAGTGTATTTGATATATCCTGTTTTATGGTATAGATTTTTAGAAAATGGGAACCACATATATCATGCCCTGACTTGTCCATGAAGGTCCTTAATAAGCATCATTTGTTAACAGGTGTAGTAAAATCATATTTTGTTGAGGGAAAGTTTAGATTTTCATTGTAAAATCTTGTAATCCAACTACTCCTGCCTGTTATTATTTGAAGTGACTTTCAGGCCCATTTCAATGGGCAGCTTGCTGAGTGAGATTGTAAAATAACATAGAAAATGTTAAAAGAACAAAAATGAAATTTTTTAGGGCTGCCAAGCACAGGATGAAATAAAGATCTGCCTCCTTTTTCATTTCTCCTTCAGCTCTTACAAAATAAAACTAGAATGTCCGATTCCAAAAATCATTTCAGTTTCACCTTCCATGTAGATGGGAGAGGAATTTACTTTCTATGTTAGCTAGAACCAGAGCTCAAATTAGTCCCTTCTGGGACTTTGGGTCTAATCTTTGGTGGGTGTACAGGAATTAGGGGGAGAAGCAAAAACACAATTTGATGGGAGAGATGACATATAAACAACTATGTGCAAACAAAATGTTTATGGGATAAACTGGAGATGATCAACAGAGAGAAGACACTAGAATTTTTTGAAATTCGATTTTGTTTTGGTTCTGTCTTTTCTCCCCCATCAATTGAAGAAATCCAAAATCCTTTAGAAATATGTATAGTCATGCAAAACAAATTCCCAGATTAGCCATGTCCAAAAAAAGAAAAAAAAGGAAAGAATTAAGGAAAGATCAAGGGAGGGATGGAGAGAAAGAAGGAAGGAGGGAAATATGGAAAGAAGGATAGAAGGAAGAAAGGAAGAAGGAAAAGATTAAGAGAGGGAAGGATGGAAGGAGAGGAGAAAGGAAGGAGGGAGGGAAAGAAGGAAGGAAGGAGAAATGGAAAGAAAAAAGGGAGGGAAAGATGAAGAGAAGAAAGAAATGATGGAAGGAGGGAAGGATAGAAGCAAAAAGAAAGGAAGGGAGAAAGGGAAGCATGGAAGGAAGGAAAGAAAAGAAAAGATTCAGTCTACAGTCTGAATCTATCAACTCTCTATCCAGAAGTGGATAACATTTTTCATCATGAGTCTTTGGAATTGAAGTTAGTTGCTGTGTTGATCAGAGTTACTAAGTCTTTCAAAGTTCATTATCTTTAAAATATTGTTATTGTATAAATTATTCTCTTGGTTCTGCTTACTTCCCTTTGCATTAGTTCATACAAGTCTTCTCAGGTTTTTCTGTAACTATCTTGGAACACATTAGAATTAAGTAGAATCATGAAAGGCTTCCTGTGGAAGGTAGGATCTCAGCTGGGACCTGAAGGAAGCAGTGGGAAATGCAAGGCTGTAACTCATCAGAAAGATTGGGGCAGGATAGGTAGATTTGAGAATCATCAGCATAAAGATGATAATTAAATCCACGAAAGCTGATGAGATCACCAAGTGAAGTAATGAAGGAGAAGAGAAGAGATTCTTGGGGAACATTGATGGTTAGAGAGAGTGATCTGGATGAGGATCCAGCAAAGATGATTTAAGGAGTGGTCAGATAGGTAGGAGAAATACCAGGATGGAGTGGTGTCACAAAAACATAGAGAATACTGGAGAAGGTGATCAACAATGTCAAAGGCTGCAAAGGAGTCAGAGAGAATAAGGATTAAGAAAAGGCCATTGGATTTGGCAATGAAGAGATCTCTGTAACTTTGGAGAGAGCAGATTTGGTCAAATGAGTTCAGAAGCCAGACTGTAGAGATTTAAGAATATAATGAGAAGAAAGTGGAGGCATCAGTTGGAGATAGCCTTCTCAAGGAGTTTAGCAATAAAAGCAACGAGAGATATAGGATGGTAATAGCGGGGATGAATGTTTCAAGTGAGGGGTTTTGGGAGACATAAGTATGTTTATAGGTAATAAGGAAACAGCCAGTAGACAAGAAAAGATTGAAAAGAAGAGGACCTGAATGATAAATTCTACTCAAATGAGTGTAATCAGAAATCATAGGGGCACAGATTTAGAACTGGAAGGCATGTTAGAAGTAGGGTCATTGGATAATGAATCTAGAGCTGGGAAGGAGTTCCGTCGGCAACCCTCTAGTCCAATCTAGTCCTTCTAGTCCAATCTCCTCATTTTAGAGATGAGGAAACCGAACCCCAGAAAAGTGAATCTCCGTAGCAAATGTCAGAGATTTGGGCCTTGAATCCTAGCCTTTTACCTCCATATCCATTGAGTTCTTCATTACTATCCCACCTTGGAATTGGAGAGAAAGGGAAGGAAGTGAGATGTCCCAAGAAGTCCATTGAATCTGGGGTCAGGAGACCAGGGTTTTAGTCTTGGCTCTTGTTATGTTTATGAGCTTGGGCAAATCATTTCACCAGTGGGGTTCAGTTTCCTCATCCATAAAATGAGGACTTTCGATGACTTCCAAAGGCCCTTCCAGGCCTAGTTTTGTGACCCTATGATCTTACTTGCCTATTCGCCATATACTGCTCACATCGTGTCCAACTATCTGATGCTTTTTTTCTTCCTAGCTCCTCTCCTTTAAGAGTCTTTTTAAAAAAAATAACTTTAACAATCTCTTGCTTATCTGTCCATTGTTTTCCTGTGGCAGTGTTGGCAAAAAAAAAAAAAGTGATGTCTTGTAATGAATGACCCTTGGGCATATGCTTGGTGATCCTTTTCTTTGACTGGCTCTGAGCATTTTTCCTTTGTACAGTCATATGGAAAAGGAAATTTCTTATGACATTTTTTTTTTGATTGAAAGAATAGCCTCAGGGAATCTTTCCAGTGTAAGAAACCACGTGGGTGAAGCAGTTCCATCGTTGGGTAGTTTGAACCACAGTTTCCTCATGCCTCACACATATTATCTATGCTAAGTGCAGCTATTAGTCTAGAGAAGATACTGCCATTCGACTTCATTTTTCTCCTGTGGTGGTTTCATACTTCAGTGTCTTCTAATTATATTTATTCCCATTATATCAGCACAGAATGGAAAACCTTTCTTATCCCACCCTTGCCTTTTGTGATTCATTCCTCCAGTGGGGACCAGATGACAAAATTAAAATACATGAATATTCCTTGTTTTTACAGGTTCCACCCATCTACGGATGAATGTCACCCTAACCCCACAATCATTTACAAACCCTCGGAGATCTACATCAACATCACCAACATGGCCTTCCTGGGAATTAAAGTCTTCCTCAAATGTTGACAGGTTCAAGGACCCCATGAGACATTTCCCTGAAAATGCAAGTTTGCTTCAGATAATCAAATCCACACTGGCTCACCCTCCCCCTAGAACTAGGGCTCAGACAGATTTCTCTTCTGCCCTTTATCAAGGGAGTGGGCACAGTGCATTTCTGGATCCTCCCAAGGAGTTGGCCCAGGCTCTCACCCACCCAAGACCTCGAGATTCGGATGAAGAAGCTGTGTCAGGTTTGCCTCAACCCAACATGTCTGTCCCATTGTCCACAACACCATCTGTGACATTGTCAAGTACTGTCCTGTCATCTCAGCCAGTGCCATTAGGAACACTTTCCATTCCAAACCAGCACACACCAGGGTCAGACATTGTTTCAGCTCTTCCATCCCCATCCCTCTCTTCATCAGTTCCTGGCTCACCTCATACCATTATGTTTTCTAAACCTACTGAGCTACCAGCCAAAGTGCCTTCATTCTCCCAGACAGCTCCCCCTGATTCTTCCCATAGAGAAAGTACTGATAATCCCTTAGACCCTCTTTCCAGTAAAACAAGTCACCCTCCATCCAGAAAGGCCCAAGAATTAACAGATATCCTCAGTCTGGATTTTTCTGGATCTGCAACAGCACAGTATTCTAGACTGGCCCCAAGTGAGAGACTGCACCCAGAAAGCCCATCTACATCTGTGTTTGTGAGTTCCATGCCAGACATACCCCATCTGTCTTCCCCACCAGTTGCGCCTGGAAGTCTACCTTGGCTTCCAAGTCAAACCCCCACATTGTTGAAGTTCACAGATATGTCTTCTTCAGGCCCAGTCCGCACTCAACCATTCAAATCAAGAGTGACTAAAAGGGCCCATGGCAGTGTGTCCTGGCCGGCTTTTGAGAGCTCATCAGAGATGCCTGAAGTGGGGTCCAGACTTGTCCAAAGTACAGACGGAGGAGCTGCTTCTGTGGAAAGGAGACGCAGTCAACCTGCCCTTGCTACCATAAACAAGCCTGTGCATTTGTCACCAGCTCCTAAGGATGTGAAGGCGGTGTCCCATTCCGTGAAACGTGCCCCTTCCTCTCTGGTGCCAGTCACTCGATCTTTTGCAGCTGCAGGTGAAGCAACTGCTACTCATGCCGCCTCTTCACCAGCAGTGAAAAATGAACCAGCCTCTCTCTCCACGCACGATTTCCCATGGCCATCCCAAAGCAGGGCATCTCCTCTGCTTATGGTGGCAAAAAATCCAACTTCTAAAGAAAAGAACAAAGATGGGACTCCTACAGATTTGCTCCTCAAGGAGACAGGCCAGTCGTCTGTCTATTACTCTACAACTGCAAGTCTTTCTTTAGGGAAAGAAGGTGGCTTGATGGGTGCTTTTATGGGAAATGAAAAAGCCAATATGGTGATATCTCCTGGTGCCATTCCCACTCAGGAGACCACCAGTCAGTCTACCTTAAGTGAGGCCATATCAGATTCAACCACCAATCACATTCCAGCTGCTATCATCACAGAACTGGGAGTGAGTCTTACACTCTCAGAGCTGCCTGTTCCTCCTATCCCACCGACAGAGCAAGCATCTACTGCTTTGAAGTCTTCTCCTGTAGCAGATTCTGAGTCTGAGGTCAGGACGGCACCTGAAAATACTTCTAGAGATATGATTTCAGCCCCTAGGCGGGAGAAAGCCCATCCTCTCCATTCTTCCATACCAGCAAGAACCCAAGAGTTAAAGAGAACAACTGGTTCCCAGAGTTTTCTTTCAGGAGAAACTGGGTCCCATTTCTTAGAATCAGCGACCCCTGTCTTGCCTCACCAAAAAGGTTATGATTTACACGGACATGAAAAAAGTCATGTACCTTCAGTGACCCATTCTGACAAAATCACTGCTCCCAATGGCTCAGATTCAGCTGCCAAAATGACACATTCTCCAGATGTCAGAGAGGCTGATTTGCATCTGACCTTTGCTAAGGGGCTTAGTATTCAATATCCATCCCTTAATCTAAGCACAGAACAAGCCACACATCAGTCCAGAGTAACTACAGTTGGAAACTCTATAGACCATTGGCCCACAGGCCATAAAAACATCACCCGGGACCTTGAAGCATCGTTCAGTCTGCACCCAGCTATACATGGAGCTTTCACAACTGCCAATCAACATCTCCTTTCACGTCCTCCCTCAGAATCGTCTCCACTTTCGACATCTCTTCCACCAGCCTTGTCGGATGTGACTCCCCCCATCAGCTTGCAGGAAATGCTTTCAGGGGAAACAGAGACCAGAACTTCATTTGCCAGTACTCACCATCCATCACCTATGATAAGCACCTCTGTACCATTCCAGAGTGGCCGCAAGCCTCGGACATCCCCTGCCACCGTTCTTCCCACACTTACCCATGCCTTACTCAAGACAACACCCAAAGTACCGCTGACTTCTCCAGTCCCTGAGAATTGGACTATTGCAACTACTCATGCAGGTAGTTTGGTTCCTGGTTCCCAACACACAGGTATGACCACTTCCATGGCCAAAGCATCTTCAGCTTCAACATCATTATCTAGCCTTACTCTGAAGGAACACATAGACATGCCAATATACACACACTCCTTGTAATGGGACAGAGCTCCTGAGAATCCCTGGTTCTGATCCTTCTGGCCACTCGTTTGTCCAGAATCATTCAGAACTTAAAATATTTTTATTAAGGAGCATTAGCATAGCATTGATGTAAATGGTGTTTTCATAAGAACTATTCTGACCTAATGAATCTAAAGCTATTAGACCTAAAATCCCTTCTGTCCTAACATGACCCTAGCGCAAACCCTTTGCAACCAAATAGTTTCATAAGTGACATCCATTCATCACCAATGCCTCTTCCTTGTATTTTACTCTGACCAACCACAAATTGTACTTATTTTCTCATTGCAGCATACTCTTCCATGTCCCCTGACGTGGTGCCAACTGTGGCGTCAACAGCAGCCACACGGGTTATAGGAAAACACACTCTATCTGCATTGTCTGCCGCCTTAGTGTCCAAGGGGACTGGAAGCAAACTCTCCATTCCCTCAGCAATGATAGCCAAAAGCACCCTGGCCCCAGTTCTGGCTAAAAATGGTACTCTCAGTAGACCACCAGGCTCCCAGATGGTGGCAAGTACAACCAAGGCAGTTGAAACTCCCACAGCTTCCCCCTTCGTATCCATGACCCACAGAACCACGCAGGCGAATATGATCACAGCTGCTGCAAGGTTGTCAACAACACATTTCCCTGGGAAATCTCAAGCCATGCAATCGGATTTCTACAAAGCAACCAACTCAGAAATGCCCAGAATCTCTACCACATTCCCACTTACCATCATGGCGGCTCTAACATCTATTACCACATCAGGGAAGGTGACTAAACTCCCTCCCTTACCCGTGGAAAACACATCAGCTCCTCTCCCACTGGCTTCAACTACTGTGGTCACAACAGGCAAAACCACCTTGAATCTAGAATGTCAGATGTCCAGGAAACTGATGGTGAAGACAGGTAAGAGTCTTAGAAACAATAGTGCATCCTGGTCTTAGAGATGGGAGGAAATTTTTTTTTTGTAGTGGTGGAATATTTTTCCCCCTTTGGATTCTAACAGAGTATAAGAGTTGAGTAAATTATGGAGTATAGTTTCCAGGTTATAATATATTCTGTATCATTGTTTTTGTTTTGGGGGAGTTTGGTATTTTATTTGTTTGTTTTTATCAGATCTATGATATTTTTTATTTGAGAAACTGGTACAAATCATTTGTGACTCACATTCCTAGAGTTGCCTACAGGTGCTGAGAGACTTGCCCCAGTCACACAGCCACTCTTTGTCAGAGTCAGGACTTGAATTCAGATCTTCTGTCTCTGAAGCTGGTCCTTTATCTACCATGCCATCCAACTATATTAATGCCACTCAGGAAAAGGGAGGGACCTAAAGGCATTTTTGAATCCCTCCAGCAGCAGGAGGGTTAATTAATGCAGTGCGGTTTCTGATTGCAGTTAAGAGATGGCATAGAACACACAGAATGCTATTAATAGTGCTGTTCAGCTCTGCTATAAAAAGGGGGTTGATAAATTATTTTAAAGAATACGTCAATGCCGAATGCACCTATCTCTCTGGGGTTTTTTTTACTCTTCTCTCACTACCACCAAACTAAGAATGAAATGAAGTAATATATTTGAATGCATTCCAGTCTAAAAAGGGATTCTGTGAACCTAGTCCTACCATAAAGACTAATACCTTCTCTAGCCTTGGGGTCTTCTTTGTTGTTGTTCTGTCGTTTTCAATCATGTCTGGTTTTCCAGATGAGGAAACTGAGATAAATGAGGTGAAGTGACTTACCCAGGATCACACAGCTAGTAAGTGTCTGAGGCTGGGTTTGAACTCAGAAAGAGGAGTCTTCCTGACTCCTGGTTTGATGCTCTGTGCCCTATGGTGCCACCTAGCTACCCTTCTTTCATGTCTTCTATATTATTATCTGTAGATGTAGGTGGGTGATGGTAATGAGGAAATTTTTTATTAACAAGGCTCCAGAAATAGTTAAAATGGAAGAGGAAAATAAAACATTCCCTTTCCCTCTTTCTGTCAATTTCACTTTATAACTGAGCTGTCAATCAATATCGAGACAATCAGAGCTGGTATACTCAGTTCCTTATCTGCAAAATGAGCTGGAGAAGGAAATGGCAAACCACTCCAGCATCTTTGCCAAGAAAACCCCAAATGGGGCCACGAAGAGTCCAACATGACTGAAAACGACTGAACAACAACAAAAAAACCAGTCCTGGCTGGCTTGATGCTGACTGGTGGCTCGATAGGGAACACGTGAATATTGGTGAGCCCTGGATGCCTCTTCCTTCTTGTTTCCCTCTGCTGATTCAACATGGAAAGGTTTGGTTTTCTTTACCCTCAGAGGATTCTGAGAAGTATGGTTGCTTGATGGTTCTCTTGCTACCTTACTAGTACTTTCTTCCTCCAAATCGAGCATAAGTGTTCCCCCAAATAAGACTGTGAACTCAAATATCCCTATATAATTATGACTCTGAGTGATACACATCATACCTTTCAGATGTAGCCTCAGTTTCCCCCTCAGACCTCTTGACTCCAGTTTCTATCATATGGAAAGATAGCTACAGTTTGGTTTATACTCATTGTTTTAAGTGGATTCTGGGGCTCTTAGGGGGACCTTCACTGAGGGCTCTGAACAGGTTGGTCTGTGCTCACCATTTTTATGGAGAACTTATACAAGTTAAAACTGCATTGTTTGAAAGGATGGAATGTGGCCACTCTATACTAATATGTGTGTGTGTTTTTGAACAGTTCTCTTTCTCACCCAGAGGAGGCTGCAGATGAATGACTCCCTGAGACCTGACGTAGCCAAAGGGCTCACACAAGCGATGCAGAAAGCTTTCCGCCAGAATGATATCTATGCACACGTAAGCTACCATAACCTGGCCTGCTTTGAAACCAGAGTAATCCATCCGTGTCTTCTTTCCAACTAGGTTTTCTTTTACTCATAGTGAGTATGTTCTCTCCTTAAACATTAGAAGAAAAGTCCCATGGGCCTGGCATAGCTCTTTTCCCTCAGTAATAGAATACAGAATAATAGAACCAGAAGAAACCCTCATAGGTTATCTGCTGTGACATGCCCCCCACCCTGGCCCTTTCTCTACCTACCGATGAACCTACAAGGAAAATAGGGTCCAGAGACATGAAGCCAAAGAATGTCAGAGCCAGAATGAACCTCCTAAGGGACTGTCAAGCCCAATCTCCTCATTTTACAGAAAAGGAAACTGAGATTCAGAAAGGTCAAATGATATGTTCAAAGCTAGTTAGTGGTAAAAACCAATACCCTGTTATTTAACAAAGACAAGTTCTTGGGAAAAGAGATAATTTCCATGTGGAGAAACTGAGGCCCATAAAGTTAAAATAAAATTATCGTATCCTAAAATATCAGAGCTGGAAGGGTCTCTCTCAGAGATCATCTAGCTGAACTCTCAAGTTTTAGAGAAAGGAAAGGGTAAGGGACTGGGGGAGGGGTCACAGAATCACAGAGGGTTAGAGATACATTCTAGTAGATGGGTTCTTCATCTTATTGTCTCATGGACCCTGTTGGCAGTCTGGAGAAGCCTATGAACCCCAACTTAGAATAATGTTTTAAAATTCATTAAATAAAATACAAGGAATTACAAAGGAAGCCGAATATATTGAAATACAGATATCCAAATATTTTTTTAAAAAACAAATTCATGGACCTCAGCTTAAGAACTCCTGATTAGTGCAAATATCACATTTTACAGATTAGAACCCTGAGCCCTAGAGAAGGGAAGGAGTTTGTTCAAGGGGGGAGTCACAGCTAATTTATATATATATATATATATATATATATATATATATATATATATATACACACACATATATATATATATACATATATACATATATATATATATATAATAGAACTATCACTATTCAGTTATTTAGCAAAGGCAGGTCACTAGGAGCAAAGGTCCATTTTAGAAAATGACAAATTTTAGGTAGTTTACGTTTTGCTATTTTTTTCAATGTGTGAAACATTCCAATTACCCAGGGCTTTGCAAAGAAGTTTGGCTTCATTGATATGGTTTCCAACAAAGCACTGCCCATTGCTTTTCCTTCTAATTCTACCACCCACAAAAATGGCTAGTGATTTATATCTGGAAATTTTAAAGTCATTTAGACTCATGAATTAAGCCTGACTTGAGTTGGATTGCCAGCAGCAGACATGGAAGTAGACATTTTCCTCGGCCACAGAATGCCAAGTACTATTTAGCAACTGCTGACTGACTTTGATCACCCAAAGAACAAGTGATAGATACCCTGTTTGGGCCCCATCCAGGTTTTTAATGCTGTAATTCTAAACGCTTTAGAAAATCAGAACTGATGAAGTAGGTTCTAATTGGCAATTGGACACTCCAAATACCACTGCCAAACTTAGCCGGGGTCCCTTTCGTATCATGTGCATTTCATACTCTTTGTTGAATGTCTTGTTGCTCAGTGGTACTTAGCACAGCACTTTTGGGGGACAGAGAAAAGAAGGTTCTCCCTATGTATTCCCCCTCAAAACATTGTTACAAAAGGGCCCGTGTTTCCTCCACCAAGAATTTGGATTTAACGATTCAAAATATGAACTTTTCCAGTTGGTGACAGCGGGGTTGTATTATCTGGTGGAGATGTAAGCCAAGGTAAAAAGGAAAGCCAAGTGAGACTTAGGTCTTCTAAGGTCAGAGGAATAAAAGGTGCCCCACCCCCACCTCTTAGATCTGGGTGGGTTTCTATAGAAAATGGCACTGATGCTGCTAATGATGATGCTTTATATATCATAGCAGAAGCTTTTGTTTTTTATTAACCTTTTTTGTTTAGCAGTTTGTCAAAGACTATGGATCCTTTTTAAGGATATTCTTTAAAGAATATTTTTAAATATGTAAAATAAAATACATAGGATTACAAAGAAAATCAATGATATTGAAATACAGCTATCATAACGTTAAGGGAAAAAAAGTTCATGGATCCTAGTTAAGAATTCATGTCATAGACAAAGTATATTTTAATAGATATTTGATCTCGTAGATACAAATCTTTCCTTCAGTGGTGCAGATTTCAACCAATTCATGATTTCTCAGCCTATATAATTCTATATTCTCCAGTCAATCCTCCAACAATGAGTCTAGACAACATGCTAAAAACCTTTGTCTGTATTATAGAAACATTACATAGGAATCATGAGAGCACACAGACTGTCCATCTATGATCCATTGCTCTTCATAAATGAGTGGTCCAGCCCCTTTGCTGCTCATGTGTATTCTGCATGACGTCTCTTGAAAACCTTCTTGGTGAAAATTGCCTGTCATATACTTGGGACTATCTATGCCTTCACACTTTCCTTTGGGTTGCAACAGTTTTAATTCTTTAGACTGAAGCATTCTATGATTTAGGGTCATATGCCATTACCAGGAGAATGTTGGTACTAAACAAATGAGTTTTGATTTTGTCCAGATGTAAACTCATCCACTCTTCTTCCCATTCGTTTTGGGTCCACTTACTAGCATCATTAGTGCCTCTCTAAGATGTCTACATTGATGGTTAATTTAATAGAATCTCCCATACATCTCCATGTCATAGGTCAATAGAAACTCCCATACAACTACATGTCTTATGTTTGAGTGGTAGGCATTGTTTAATCCATTTGGTTTTTCCCATATGCAATGTTAGGCCAGTTACTTTTGAATAACAATTGATGTCATTGAGGAGTCCCTGCAGTATTTGGCACTTGATGTCATCTGCAGACAAGAGCATCTGAAAGACCCTTACTCTCTAAAAACAAAAACAAAAATGACAGATAAGAAAAAAACAGCAAAATCTCTTCCCTCCCCTTCCCCCTAGACTCTGTGCTGGGTATTCTCCATAATCATAGTAAGCATGTTTGGCAGACATCCATGTGCCTGTTTTTATAAGGAATCACTGAGAAAGGTTGTCTTTGTGAAGATATCTGTCAAGTTTTTTTTTCTATTTCTTTATTCTATTTTTAGTAATTGTATACTTCCATGAAAAGATTCTTCAAGGCTGCATATTGCTTTACTGAGTCAAATGCTTTTTTTCTTAGTAATGAATAAACACTAGAGTCTTGATTCTGTAGCCCTCAACCAATTCTTTGACTGTCATGGTATTGTGTAGAAAATTATCTACAAAAGCCTGCCTGTTCCTTTTTCATATTTTAATTAAAGATACCCTTGATCCATGTATAGTTCTTTCTCATGAGAATTTTATAGAAAAAAATATACATTTAAGTCAGTAGTTACTGATACCTTCTTGACTTATTTTTACAGGGAGCAAGGGAGAGTAATAATAATGTCAATATTCCTAAGCACTTGATATTGTGCCTTGGGATAAATTTGAGATTTATCCCTTAATGCTTTCTAAATTCTGTTATATCTAGCATGGATTTCTTCTGTGTATGCTTGGTTTGGTGGAGCTGTTTTTTTCCCTTACTTTCACAGAATCAAAGACTTTGAAATTACTTCAGAGACCATCAATGGTAATCCACATTTGAACAACAATTGCCTTCTACCATATTCCTGCCAAGAGGTCATCATTCAGCCTTTGCTTAAAGACTTCTAGTGGGACAGGATGCCCTGCTTCCTATGGCAGTCCATTCCATTTTTGAGTGTCCTTATCATTAGGAAGTTTTTTCTTGACATCAAGACAAAATGCACTTCTCTGAAACTTCCACCCTTTGCTCCTAGCTCTGCCTTCTGAAACCAAGCAAAACTAACCTAATCCAGGATTACCTAAGGGCAGCCATTGCGCATCCACATCTTAAATGTCCTTCTGATTTCCTTATCATTCACTGAGGTGTTAAAAACAAAAAAAAAATAGTGCTTGTGTTGGTGCTGATAGTAAGAATAGATGGTTATGTAAATACTGGCAGATCTGTTCTATTTTCCATCTATTTGTAGTATTTTCAGTTTCATCTATAAATGCTCTTGAGATGATTTGTCTTAATTGGTACCCCTTCTCTCATTCTCTCTCAACTGCTTTTCTCTGTTTTGAGCTAATATTATTTGTAATGTTCCAACATCCTCTTTCATGGTGTTTTAGGACTAGATTTTCTTTCTAGACTGGTGGCATTCTTGGTCTTTCTCTTCCTGGCTAGGAGATCTAGTGTTTACTGACTTAAATGTTTTCTGGGTTCTTTTAGCTTCCTCATTGTGGTAAATGCCTTATATTGGTAATAATGAAATTAAATATCTTCATCTTGGCCCAGTTTCCATTTTCCAGCATTGAGGGGGTAATTTAAGTTGATTGAGTTAGAACTATTGTAATTGCATACAGAGTCTTTGATTCATCTTTATCCTTTTTTCTAATTAGGTGTTTACTTTTACCATTTTTCAAGCTATTAAGTCATCTGACTACCCAAATGGCTGATTCAGAAATTATTTCCATTTTAGTAAATTTGTTTCTCTTCTGTAAAACATACTCATTTTCAGTTTTTGGATGTTGATCTTGCTCATTGCTTACTGAGTCTCTATCGATGATTCTTTTCTTAAAGAAAATATTGATGATACACACACACACACACACACACACACACACATATCTGAAACTTCCAAGTAGTCAACAAGTCTTTTGGCTGCTTTCATTTCTGAAACCTGAACCATGTTTTCCAACATTTTGGTGAGGAGGGGCATCCTCCCCTATTCACAACTTCATGTTGAAGTCACCAAGTGTCAAAGTATATATTGACTTTGTTAGGAAGAGCTTACCATATTCTTTGTACGATTTCTGCTTTTTTATCTCCTGCAACAGATGTTGGTACATAGGAGTATGGCTGTATTTTTGCCTACATGCCTCATTGGCACTGAAAAGTAACATGACCAAGTATCCCATGAGATGATATTTTGTGTACAATAAAACAACTTGGTCACCATCTTTATTTGATTAGTAGGGTGATATGTAGTAGAGGGATCCCTAGATCTAGAGTTACATTCAAGAGAGACCAAGGTTTGACTCTTACTTGTGACACTTATTAGCTATATGAGAATGATCAAGTCACATCACTAAGTAGACTTGGTATCTTCATCTGGAAAATGGGAAAAATAATACTGGCAAGGTTGTTGTGAAGAACTAAGAAGATATTTTACATACAGAAGAATATCTAAACCTTTGAAATAATGTACAGATGTCAGTTACCATTCTTTGCTGCTTCAGGGAGAATCTATGAGCCATAATTCTATGTAGTTGCACTTTCCTTTTGTCTTCTGCTTTCAAATATAATGAGAATAATATTTATGTCATTTGGTTCCTCAAGGAGTATATCAGCTCATTCATTGATAATTGGACAAGGATCTCTGATTTAGAGCACCAAAAGTTGAAAATTAATGTTCATAGACATTCCATAGTGATGTTATAAATCAAAGAAAATAGGCATTATCAAAAGCATTCATAGTGAAAGAGAGAGATTTAACTTTGGGAAGCTAGGTGTGGCAGTGGTTAGAGCACTGGTCATGAAGTCGGAAGAACCTGAGTTGGAATCTTGTCTCAGACATTTATTAACTGGGTGACCCTAGGGAAGTCACTCACCTTTCACAGCCTCATTTTCCTCATTTATAAAATAGGAATAATAATCGCCCCGACTTCACAGGGTTTTTATAAGGATCAAATGAGATAACACATGTAAAGTGTTTTGTACACCTTAAAATGCTGCATAAATGCTAGATACTATTATTATCTATTATGAACTGATAATAATCAATAATAATAATGCTGATGATGAGCTCAGCAAATTATTTTCATGATTATGAAAGGCTTTGCTTATGGGATCCCATTGTATCCCTGCAACAAAACCCTGGGGTAAATAGTATAGGTTTCATTATCCCTGTTTTTCAGACAAGGAGATTGAGGCTCTAAGAGTTTTGATTTCTGAATCTTAGTCCTGTCTGTGTGACCTTAAATAAGTGACTATTCTTCTCTGGCCCCAAGTTTCCTCATCTGTCCAAAGAGGACACTGGACTCAGTGACTTCTTATACCTTCTTTCTCTAAAGCCTATAAGTAACAATATATATAATGCTAAGTGAATTGTCCAAGGTCACATGGTGAATAAGTAAAGGGATGCCAAGACTTGAATTCAGACCCTCTGACTGAAGACAGTCCTCTTTCAACTACAAAAAGGTCTTTTGAAGACTTTAGAATGTTATGCAAGTTTGTTGATGAGAGTGTATCAACTAACTCCTTAACATAGTAAAAGGATTAAATGATTTACCCAAGATCACAGTTAGGAGGTAGCTGGAACCACCACCATCACCACCACCACCACCACCACTACCACCACCACCACCACCACCACCACCACCACCACCACTACTACTACCATCACCACCACCACCACCACCACCACCACCACCACCACCACTACCACCACTACTACTACTACCACCACCACCACCACCACCACCACCACTACTACTACTACTACTACTAGCATTTATATGGCACTTTAAGACTTGCAAAGCCTTACACATTAACTCAATTGATTGTCACAACAACCTTGTGAGGGAGATAGTATTATTATTCTCATTTTATAGATGAGGAAACTGAGGCACAGAGAGGTTAAGTGACTTATCCAGGGTCATCCAGCTAGTTAGCATCTGAGGCAGGATTCCAACTCTGGGCTTGCTGATTCTACATCTTGTACTCTATGCACTGTGCCACCTAGCTGTTATGCCCCTTCCATTACATAGACTGGCATGACCAAGATAGACATTATTGAGTCCTTAGTGTTTTTCCAGTAGTTAATGGCCCTAGTAGTTTCATAGCAAAGGGGTCCTCTTGTCAGACTTTCCTCCATTGTAGTTGATGTTTTGGGGTGCGTACATGGCATTGGCCATTCTCATCAGCTCTAAGCAGTCTGGAGCTAAATTTAAATCCCAGGGAAACAGGGCTAGCGTAGATGGCCTTTATGGTCCCTTCTAACTCTTCAGTCCAATAGAATGAAGTTCTTCAAGGTGTCATGGACTGTTTTGTTTCTTGTATATGTCTCCCCGGCACATGGCACAGTGCTTGGAACATGCTTGCTGACTGATTAAATGGCATGTGAAATAAAATGGGATTGTGTGGTCAAGAGTTCTGCACAAATAACTAGTCTTCATGCCTCCAGTTCTGAAGCTGGCCTTGAAGACCCCTTTCCACACCCAGGCCTTCATTTTACTAAGTGATATAAAGTATAAGAAAAAGCAATTTTATTCAGTCTTCTTTCAACCAGAGGAGAGTTTTTACTAGGTATCCCTTCCACACTTTGCTAGGTCAGTTGTGCGCACCTACTAATTTTAATGTATGTCTCCCCTGTTAGAATGTGAGCTCCTTATGGGCACAAATAGTGTGTTTATCTTTCTTTCTATCACTGGCCTGTCACATGGAGAGTGAGTGCTTCCTAAATACTTGTCAACTGACTGACTCCATTTCTAAAAATAATCATAGTTATCGTTCTTAAGTATTTATAAAATGTTTTCCTCGTGGTAGTCCTTCCAAGTACTAGTATTTCCATTTTTTGGTATCAATTACATTCTCTTTTATTCTAATTCTTTAAAAAGGACTAATTTCTGTGTGGCATATTTTTTTTGCCAGAATATCATATATCTCAGCCATGCTGGCCAATCATTTACTGCATTGTGCCCCTAGATGATTCACTTCCAATAAAATCCAACAATTAATCAGCAAGTAATTGTTGTGTGTCAGGCACTTGTTGAAGGGAGAACAGCATTAGAGCAAAGCAAAAAGAATTAAATTCTTTACGGCAGGCTGCTATACTCCTTTTTTTCCCCCTTTCAGGTGGAAATTCTGGAACATTCCCACAATGTGACAGTTGGTTATTATGTCACAAAAGGGAAACTGGTTTATATCCCTGCTGTTGTCGTTGAGACTCTGGTTGCTTATGGCATTAGCAATGTCACTGCTGACCTGAAGCAACATGTGTCAAACCTGCAGTCTGTGGCAGTGCTGGCCTTGCCATGGAACCCCCAGCCAGCCTATGCCTTTCAGCTGAAGACAGGTGAGTACCTCATTGTGGTGAGGACTTTTGGACGGATCTCTGAAGGTAGAGAACCACCTTACTCACAGAGATGAGAATGGAAGAGAGGGGATGCTGGGTAAAAATGCAGTGGAAACCAATAACAACAACTCACCGTGAGATTTGTTAGAAGAAAGCGACTAGTTGGGGTCAGCTAGGTGGCTCAGATAGAGCACTGGCCCTGGAGTCAGGAGGACCTGAGTTCAAATCCAGCCTCAGACACTTACCACGAGTCACGTGACCTTGTGCAAGTCACTTAACCCCAATTTCCCCCTGAAAAAAGCAAAAAAAGAAGAAGCAAGATGTCATAGTAGAAAAGACACTAGACTTGGAATCCAGAGGACCTGGTTGAAGTCCCATCTTTGTAACTTGTTAACAATATAACCCAAGTCTTCCAGGTTCTGAATCCAGGATGAAACAAATCATTGGGCCATAGGAGGCCATTGAGCCAACTCATAGATTTAGGGTTGGAAGTGGCCTTCAAGGTCATCAAACCCAACTTCTTCATTTTCCACGTGAAGAAATTGAGACTCAAAGAAGTTCATTGACTTGCCCAGGGTCAGGAAGTGACCAAGGCAGAATATGAACCTAGGCCAATTCTATATGTACTATGTACTGCACTGTGCCAACCTGGTTAAAGTCAACTGGGTAATAAAGAGCTAAATCAGGATTTGAACTCAGGTGCCCTACCTCCAAATCCAGGACTCTTTACACTGTTCCTCACTCATAGTTTATAATTTGCCTTATGCTTTCACATACACTTTTTCATCTGATCCTCATAAAAACACTGTGAGAGAAGGGAAAATATGACAATATCACTTCCATATTGCAGATGAGGAAACTGAGGACACGGAATGTATAATGATGCCTGTGACTGGCCACACAATCAATAAAGGGAAAAGCCGGGACTTGTGTCTGGTTCTTTACTCCTGGCTTATTCATCTACACCAATATCAATTTTGGTGGGAGAGTGGAAATGTTTCTGTACTCCACTAATTCAATTTGTGACTTGTTGTACAAGTGACTGGGCATTGATGCATTTAAAGAAAACAGTTTAAAGATCATTATCTTCCCATTTTGTTCTGCCATCTTTCCCTGAGCAGATACTAACAGATACACTTATTATAATGACATGAAATCCTTTGGTCTGTAGGGGAACCTCGGCTTTGGCCATGCCTCCAATTCTCATGCTTAAAAGATCATTCAAAATGCTGTGATCCAACATATGTGGGCAACTTCTGCTGTGCTTCATTGTTATATACATCGTGTCATAATAAAAAATGATATCACGTGCAATCATGACCACAGTTAGCCTGGAAGGATGGAAAAGTATGTTTTTTTTTTGGTGAAAGCTGATTTCTTTTTTGCTTTATTTCTATAGTGTTGCAGTTTGTGGGCCAGTCAGACAACATCCAGTCCTGCAAGTTTGTTCAGACCATGGAGCAGAGGCTGCAGAAAGCATTTCAGGATGCGGAGAAAAAAGTTCTGAGTACCACTAGCAACCTGACTGTGGAGGTAATGACCTACTTGGAGATAAAAGCATCTGGGGGTGAGGAGGTGGGGGCGGTGACAAAGGACAGTCTAGCCTAAGGTGCAGTCATGCCAGAGGAGGAGGTGATGATAATTGATGAGGATGAAGAAAGCAACTAGCATTTATATAGCTTTTTAGAATTTGCAAAGTGCTTCACAAATATTCTCAATTTTGGGAAGTGGGTTCTATTAGTGTCCTCATTTTATAGATGAGGAAACTGAGGCAGGTAGAGGTGAAATGACCTGGCCAGGTCATCTGAGACCAGATTTGAGCTTGGGTCTTCCTAACTTTAGGGCCAGTGCCCTATCCATTGTGCCTCTTATGGAGAGTGAGAGATAGAAATGTGGCTTTGGAGTCAAGGCCCGGATTCAAATCACATACCAGTTATATGTGTGACCCTGGACAAGTCACTCAACCTCTGGTTGCCTCCATTTATTCATCTGTAAATTAAGGATAATGAAGACTCTTAACCGTTTTCTGCCTCAGTTTCCTCATCTGTCAAATGGGGATAATAATAGAACCTAGATTTCCAAGGGTTGTTGTAAGGATAAAATGAGATACTGTTTGCAAAATTCTTTGAAAACCTTACAGTGCTATATAAACGTGATCCTTTATCAACATAATTATAGTTATTATTATTATCATCATTTATACTGTTGAAAGGGAAATTAGGAAAATCTGACAAGATTTGTTCTTACTGACTCATAGTGATCTCCTCTTATATCCCCTTTCAAATACACACAAATCATCTCTTTAAGTTTAAATTCTTGAATTTTACCAGGAAGTGAAGTCAAGTTATGTTTTGAAGTTCTTTCTTTTTCCTTTTCTTGATCATCAGGATGGCATTTGCCCTTTTTAGTTGTGTGAGGTCAGGGTCACTGACCATGGTCCTGATGAACTATATCCCTCTTTTTAAGACAGCTTGGTCTGATGGCTGTTGCAGTGTTCCTCTTTGGACTATAGTTTACTTTGTACCTTTGTCTGGAAGGGACAAACATGGTCTGGAAAGGATTTGACCCGGTCCAGAAAGGATGGTGCCAGTATCCTCCTGAGTGGAAGGACCCACATTAATTATCACTCTTTGTACTTGAATGATATCCTTTTCCCAGGGTCACAGTTAAGAAATGATGGAGATGAGACTTTTAAAGTATGAAGGAGTCTCAATCATATTGATGTGGTTACATATCCTACCTATTCTAGTTGTCTATCCTCAACGCCCTTTCATCCTTTATGGATCTCGTCTTTGCTTCTTTATAAATCTTCCCTCAAAGATCTATCTACCTCATACACTAGGAATCTTTTCTCTGCCCCCACTCCCACCCCCACCCTTTTAAAAGTATTGTCAGGGAGTGTTGCAACTATACTACTTGGACTCTCCATCTGTTGTCCCTCTAATTCTTATTACCTGACCAGCTTACATCTTTATCTATCTATCTATCTATCTATCTATCTATCTATCTATCTATCTATCTATCTATCTCTCTCTCTCTCTCTCTATCTATCTATCTATCTATCTATCTATCATCTATCTATCTATCTATCTATCTATCTATCTATCTATCTATCATCTATCTATCTATCTACCTATCTGTATGTATGTATGTACAGATATATACACACGTATATATCTTTGATTCGAGATCAAAGATGTAGAGTTTGAAGGGATCTTAAAGTGAGATGACCCCTCATTTTACAGAAAAGGAAACTCAGACTCAAGGAGGCAACATTACAGGCTCATAGATTTATGGCTGGAAAAGATTGTAGAGGTCATTTGTCAGACAGTGAGTGACCCCAGGTTCTCTTACTCCAGTCTCTCTCCATGTCTTTTAAACTACTCTAGGGACACAGATTACCATTGGTAATGCATCATATGGCCTTTTTCTTCCCAGTGGATGTCTTTACATTATTCTTTCAGTTCTTTGTAATTTAATTCAGAAAATCATAGGCTCATCGAAAAAGGGACCATTGAGTTATAATTAGAAAGAATCCTAGATACCATCTAGTCCACCAGGAGTTCCCTCTGCCATTTCAGTTATATTTCTGGTCCCCCCTGCCTCCACCACCATCAAGATAATGTCATATTAAATATTTTTAGTGATTGCCATGCAACCCCAAATGTCTTTACTCCAATGATACCTCTCCTACTAGCAGTTTTGGCTGCTGAACAAAAACCTAGTGACAATTACAGTCCATGATTTTGAAATGGATCGTTAGCATAAATGAATTATCAGTAAAGACAAGATTATGTGGAAAAAGTACAATCTAACTGAAATGAGCAGCTTTCCTCTTACCTAGCCTTTCGAGAGTACATGTGGTGGTATATCACTGTCATTGGACTTCATTAGCATGAGATCTCAAAATCCATCACAGACTTGGAATTTATGTTATCATGTAGAAACAACTAAGACTTTTTGGGTGGGGTTATGGGAGGAAGGTCTGGAACTGGAATTTCACTGGAATAAGGGACTCCATGTGAAGAAGCTACCTCCACCAATGCAGATTGGCACCTGCTTTGCAATTCTGAGAGAATTCCCTGGAGTCCCAAGAAGCAGTGCAATGCCTGGGGCCACAGAGTCTTTCAAACTGAATCTGTGTTCTTTGCAGGTCCAGGGGCACGATTACAGATTAACATCAGGTCTTACATTTTTCTCAGACTATTCTCATCCATAAAGTTCCCTTTTAAGATACTCTGGTATCTAGATAGGGGCTAGGAGACCTGGCTCCTGGGTCCCAGCTCTTCTAGGAATCTGCTGTTGTGTGGCTCTGGGCCAGGTAGAATTCTTTATTGAGTCTTTGTTTCACCATTTTAAAATGGAAACCTCAAAGACAGAAACAAAAGCTCAACAGTTGTGGTGGTCAAGAAATATGTTGAGTGTGATGGCCGTTGATCAGGGAATGGCTGAATGAATTAGTTATGGTCTGTGAATATAGTGGAACCTTATTGTACGTAGGAAATGGATATGAGGGATTCAGAAAAACATGGGATGACTTGTAGCAACTGATGTGAATGAAAGAAGTAAAACCCAGAGAACAATATATATATACGACTAAGCAGCACTAACAAAGACATCACTAGTGGGAAGCTTCTTTCTGAGGAACTAAAACACCAACCTTTAGGGTAGAGCACAGATACTATAACCTACCAGGAAGGAATGTTATATTCATTGTTAGGAGGTAGGCTTTAGTGAGGAGGGGCAGGAATAAGCATTTATAAAGTACTTCTCTGTACCAGACACTGTACTCAGTACTTTTCAAATGTGATTTCATTTGATCCTCACAAACAAATTGGATTGCTATTATTATCCCCATTTTACAGATGAGGAGACTGAGGCAGACAGCCATGACATGACTTGCCTAAGGTCACACAGCTAGGCATTATCTTAGGCTGGATGTAAACTCAGGTCTTCTTAACTCCAGAGCCAGCACTCTATGCACTGCACCACAGTGGGAGGAGCATTGACTCTGGAGGGAGGGGACTGAATTCAAATCTGTTGCTTACTGTCTGTGTGATCTTAGGTAAGAAATTTACTTAATCTCCCTAGGTGTCCCTTGTCTGTAAAATCGAAGAATTGAACTACATGGCCTTGGAGGTACTTTCCAGTTCTGTGCTTAGCATATAGTAGGTGTTTAATAAATGCTAATTGACTTGATCTGACTCAGTTTCTTCTTTATTACAAGGGAAGGTTTAATTTGAGGGGATGGGAGGTACAAGAAATACTGTAATATATAAATTAAAGACATCAGTAAAGCTTATTTTTTTAATGAAGTGAATGAGTTGGATTATATGTCTTCTAAGGGACCCCTTCCAGCTCTATGGCCTTATGCAGTCCTTAGGTTAAGCCATCATTATCAGGAATTGGCGAGCCTTCCACTAGAAAGGATTCTAACAGCATATTGTAGAACTGAGATAAAAATAGGTATCCTCTCAAATATAGGCCATTCAAAACAAATCTTAAATAGGACATTGTAAAAAATGACATCTTTGTGACTTTTGTGAAAGCTTTTTATATATCACTGACTTTAGGAACTGGAACCTTCAGTCATTCAGTCAATAAATAGAAATATAATATAAATAACTAAAGCACCCACTTTGTGCTGGGAATACAAATTAAAAAAATAAAGAAAGCTAGCTCCCCTCCCTCCCCCAAGGAGCTTATACATGAGGGAAGAACACAAAAGAACTATTAAAAGTGGGGAGGGAGGCTGAGAGTGGGGTGGGGAGTGGGAGGATCTGGGATCCAGGATATGGAGTGCAGCTGATAAGAAATGAAGAGTTAGCTGGTTTGTGTGCCCTCCTTAAATGGAAGTTTGGGGAGGAGTTCCTTGCTCTGCCCTCCAGTCCTCTAATTAGAAGTGGGAGAAGGTACTGAGGTTACTGAAAAGGTATGAATACCAAAGCTGATACTGTCTTACAAGATTGGGAGTTTCCTGGGAGAACATGACAATGGAGCCCGTCCAAGGAATCCAGTTGGTTTTGCCCCCTTTTGTATCATCGACACTTAGCACATGGCATTGTCACACTCAACTGGATCTTCCAGGCTAAGTGGCTATGGAAAACCATTTGACAAGAACATTTAGAGTAGGATTAGAACTTCTTTGATGGCTGTCCCAGTAGACTGACAGAATCGTCAGAATCATATTAAGACCAAGTTTGGCTATAAGGAGTTATATTTTAGAGGATGTGATTTGACCAACAATATATCTGAATTCATGGACCCAACCATTTTATATAAAGGGAGGCACAGTACAGTTTGAAAGCAGCAATTGATCACAGGACCAACTTGTTGAAGAAATTAATTTTCATTGTTATCTTTTGTTTTTATATCATCTATGTCCCTGCGTCCAAGGAGCTTACATTGTAATAGGATTGATCCAGTGTTCTAGAAACCTTCTTCCTGGTTTTTCAGTGTTTCATGAATACTAGTATTTTATAGTTTTCTGGAAACCTTCTTCTTGGTATTTTAGTATTTTGGAAGGGACCCTTGGTCTATCCATCAACATATTATTTCTTGCTCTTGCTGCATAATTAAGAGAGTATTCATAGATGCAAATAAAAGGAAGAAAACAAACAGAAAGTAGAATAGCATGGTGAGGAGGAAAGAATACTGTGCTTGGAGTGAGATGACCTGAATTTGAATCCCACCATTTTAACTTATTTCCTGTGTGATGTTGGGCAGGTAATTTTCTTTCCAGATCACAGGGCAATCAGTAAGGGGTCATCTTCATACTGGAGCATCAGGAGAACTTTATCTTCTCCAGAGAGTCCCTCAGCACAGCTAGATGGTGCAGTGGATAGAGTGCTAGACCACAAGGAAGGAAGATCTGAGTTCAAATGTAGCCTCAGACACTTCCTATCCATGTGACCCTGGACAAGTCACTTCACCCGTGTCTGCTTCAATTTTTTCCATCTGTAAAATGGGGATAATAAGTAGCTCCTACTTCCCAGGGTTGTTGTGAAGATCAAATGAGATGGCATTTGAAAAGCACTTTTCAAACCTAGAAGAGCTATAGGAATGCTAGCTATTAATGTTTTTTATTATTATTAATTACCATTATTATACTCAGAGACTTTGTGCTCTCTGTCTTCCACCATAGTGTGGAATCCTGTTAGCAAACATTTTAGGCCTTGTTTGATACAATCAGAGTTGTTGAATAAAGTTCTCTGTGTTTGTACTTGTCATGGGTCATAAGATCATGGAGCTAAAGCTGGTAGGGACCTTAAAGTACTACAACTACTACTAGTACTACTATTACTACTGCTACTACTACTAGTACTACTATTGCTGCTACTACTACTAGTACTACTATTACTACTGCTACTACTACTATTACTACTGCTACTACTACTACTATTACTACTACTACTAGTACTACTATTACTACTGCTAGTACTACTATTACTACTGCTACTACTACTAGTACTACTATTACTACTGCTACTACTACTATTACTACTGCTACTACTACTAGTACTACTATTACTGCTGCTACTACTACTAGTACTACTATAACTACTGCTACTACTACTAGTACTACTATTACTACTGCTACTACTACTACTGCTAATGCTACTACTACTAGTACTAGTACTACTATTGCTACTACTATCACTACTAGTACTACTGCTGCTAATGCTACTACTACTAGTACTACTATTGCTACTACTAATACCACTACTAGTACTACTGCTGCTGCTGCTACTACTACTACTAACTAGCATTTAAGCAGCCCTTTAAGATTTGTAAAGTATTTTATATGTTATCTCATTTGATCCTCACAGCAACCCTGTGAGGCAGGTGCCATTATGACCCCCATTTTACATATGAGGAAACTGAAGCCAAATGAGGTTAAATGTCTTGCCCAGGATCACATACCTAGGTATCTCAGATCTTCCTTACTCCAATTCCAGCTCTGTGTCCACTACATCATTTAACTGACTAAAGTTCAATACTTTGTTTAGAGATAAATCAATAAAGATAGTAAAATGTATTCTCTATCCTTCTTAGTCAATTGTGTGAAAGTGAATGGGACCTGTTAGAATTGATTGTGAAAGCTTTCCTGTTAACTTCTTAAATTTTCATCAAGGATGCCCACTAAAATATGCATAGATCATTCTCATGAGATTTTTTTAAAGCAATGAGAAAATAGGCATATGGGTCAAAGGCTGTTAATTTTTTTATCATTTTGCAGGGAGGGTAATGTTAATATCCATGCTATTTCCATGTCTTTTTGTGATCATCCTCTCTTTGAAATGACTTGAAAAATCAATTCCCCACATTTTTAAAAATTGTTTCACTCTTATGGATGTGGTTAGATCCAACAGCTTTTCACATTGTTTTCCCAAGTGTGACTTCCCCTTCCCCAGCATATCAGGTACTGAGGTGTTTGACTGAAGTGTGGTGGTTCCACTATCATTGACAAAGAGAATAGAATACCTTTTTTTTTTTAATAGCCAGTAAGATGCAGCATGGTAAAATGAAAAGCTTGCTGGATTTGGACTCAAGGAATCACAGTTAAAATTCTGACCCTCGTGCTTACTTGACCCTGCCCAGAGTGAGACTTTCTCAGATTCTCAGTTCCCTCATCTGTAAAATGGGGGTATTGCTACCTACCCTACCCTGTCTGCCTCAGAGCTGGTATGAGAAATCTGCCTTACAAACTGTAATGTGAACCATGTGACCCCAGTTTAGTCCTATTTCTTATCTTCCTAACACTTGAGTCTATGAATTACCTCTGAAATGTCTCATCTCTGTTGGGTCTCATGCCAGGCTTTTTGTAGTCTGTCTATGGTGATATGTCACTGCTTATAATATATGGTTTTCTTTTTGGTCACATGTCTGATTTCATCTCAGTTTAGGGAACTTCCTGGCCAAGGAAGCGGTGTGGTACCATGGAAAGCGCCCTAGATTTGGAAGTAGAAAGCCTGGGGTTTTCTTACTGTGTCTATGACTTTGGATAGATCACTTTACCTCCCTGTACCTCAGTTTCTCTATCTGTCATATTGGGGGCTGGACTAGATGGCCTCCGAGGTTCTTTCTGGCTCTAGATCTGGGATCTGTAGAAATTCCTGGCTGTTCATCCATTACTTGCAGTCTTCAGGAATTTCCTTGGGCACTGAGAGCTTGCTTTAGGGGGTCACATACTTGATATGTGTCAGAGGCAGGGTTTGACCCCAGGTCTCCCTGACTCCAAACCCAGCACTCTATCCACTAAGCCACACTGCCTCTCAGGCTTAAAGTACAATTCTGTCATGATCTTTTACCAGTGATCTTTGCCTAGAGGTAGCTAGGTGGTGCAGTGGATAGAAAGAACCCTGGTCCTGGTGTCAGGAATGAATTCAAATCCAGCTTCAGACACTTGCTAGTTGTGTGACCCTGAGCATGTCACTTCACCCATTTGCCTCAGTTTCCCTGTCTGTAAAATGAGCCAGAGAAGGAAATGGCAAACCATTCCAGTATCTCTACCAAGAAAACACCAAATGGGGTCATGGAGAGTCAGACACAACTGAAAAATGACTGAACAGCAAGTGTGGGAGCAGAATGCCAGGTGGGTCGTAGGAGGGTGAGATGAGAGGTGTGAAAACCTGCTAGGAGGCTGATGCAGTCCTTCAGGTGAGTGATGATAAGAGTCTGAACTAGGGGGTGAAAATGTGAGGAGTGAGAAGGAAACAGATGGACAAGACACAGGGGTAGAACTAAGAGTCAGCTTAGTGCATGGTACACGGAATGAAGAAATGGACACGAAAGGGAGGAAAACCTGGATTCAAATTCTGCCACAGTCATTTACTAGATGTGTGTCCCTGAACATGTCACTTATCTGCCCTAGGCCTCAGTTTCCTCATCTGTAAAATGAGGCGGCCGAACTCAATAGCTACCAAGGTCCCCTCTAAATCTATGACCCATGACCCTTCCTGTTCTAAAGCTATGATCTATAAACTGAAAAGGAAGGCAATTCCAAGGCTTCGACTAAGGGAGAACAAGGATTCAGGAGTGAATTATTCAGCCACTGAATGAAACAGTGAAGTCAGGAGTTAGAACAGACCAGTCAAGGAGAGAAAGGATCTCTGAAGTCCTTATGTGTTCCCACCTTAGAACCGCCCACTCCAACACCTCCAACACACAGCTTTCTCCAGCCCTCTGAAGAGCAGTGACTCAGCTGCCACCCACCTCTCATTGACTCTTCTCCACTGTTAATTCAGATTTTGAACACGTCGAATGCCTCCCAGGCGGTTACCTTGACTTATGCAGTCTGGAATCAGAGCACGCTCCTCAACGGCACGGTCTCCAGCAGCCTCCTGAGCCAGCTTTCGGCCGAGTTGGTGGGCTTCTACCTCACCTACCCACCCCTGACCATTGCAGAGTGTGAGTATGCCTGGGGGAGGGAGCTGACAGCACACTCCTGGGGATTCTCCTCCAAAATGGCCTTCCCCACAATTGCATCTTTCAGCACTTGCCATGAGCTCTCATCTCATCCCATCCCCACCCTCTTCCTGGAAACAAGGGGAAAAAAATTAAGATATGATGGTTTTGAGTTGAACAGACTAAAAGTTGCTCACTTAACTGGTAGGGCTTCTTTCCCTCAGCCACCAGGGTTGATGTCATTCCCCCAGGTCGCCAGTTGGCAGAAGTCCCCAGGCCATCAGGTAACAAGGCACCTGTTCTGTGTCGAGACATCACAGCCCATGCAGCTTCATGATGTAAATTCATTTCTAATTAAGTCTCTCAGCTCCCCTTGATGAAAGTCCCCATAGGGTTGTGGGCTTCCTCTTGGAGCCTGCACACCCTCTAACGATACAATTACATAAGCCTCATTAAATGCATTACCTGCGTTCTCCTGAGACTGTGTATCCTGCATCTCCTGCCCCAACATTTTTTTCTCACTAGCCATGGATAAGCAAAGAAAGGTCAGAGCTTGGAGATCTAATTTTTCTTTCACTTGGTGTGTTGTCCAAGGGTGGAGGGCAGGTTTTCCATCTATTAGCCAAAAAAAAGTGTTTCTTCTATTTGACTCATATAGTTTATTTAAATCCTTCAGCAAGGACTTCATGGCATGCTCTTGGGTATTTCCATGCGTTCTGGGGAGAAGGGATTTGGGGGACTCTGTATTTCCCTAATCCCAGTCTCCTTCCTGGTCGCATGTAAAGAATTTTTTTTGTCATCACCTTCATATTTTGATTGTCATCAAATTGTAAAGAAACTTGAGACTGACAGTTATAGGAATTGCTGTCTGATCAACTAAATTTAGCTTTTGGAGCAAAATGCATATAATAATTTTTTTGGTTGAGTGATATGGGGAACTCCCAGTGTAGAAACTCCCTCCACTGATGTACATGGGCAGCTTGTGGTCTTGGAGACACCTCTGGGTCCTGAGAGATTATATGATTTGCCCATGGCCACACTCAGCCATTGTGTATTAGAGACAAGACTTGAAAGCAGGTTTTCTTGATTCAAGGGCTGGACCTCTAACCACTATAGCAATTCAGCTTTTCAACAATAATATTAAAAATAATGATGATGCTGATATCTTTTTTAGAGTGCTTTGTAACCATAGGGTATTGTCAGATCCATAGATATTCCTTTGGAGCCTTACCACAATCCTATGGGCTGGTGGGAAAGAGAGTAACTGATCTTTTTCTAAGGTCACTCACATGAAACGGAAGATCTGGAATTCATACTAGGGTCTTTGGACTCCCAAGTTTGATACCCTACCCATTATTCTAGAAGGATAGATGCCCATTCCCTGAAAAGAAAAGAATTTTGTAAATAAATGAAAACTGATATCCAGGCAGGACAACTCCCACTTCATTGGAAATATGCCTCGAGAGTACTGGCATTTAGTGAGAAAACCACTTTATTGTAATAATCTGGCTCCGAGTTACAAATCCTAGAAAATGGTGAGTCTGCAAATCAGCCCTTGACTAAGTCTATCCATTTTCAGGACTGTAGACAATGGTCCTGACTGTGTTACATGTTAATAGTCGCTGAGCATGAGAAGGCCAGATTTAGTTGATTCATTCTTTTTGGCATGCTTGAATTTTCTTTTATAACAAACATTTGTAAGAACCGGTCAAGCAGGAGAAATAGAAGAAATTATACTTATCTTTGTTGTTTTGTTTGTTTTAGCCTTGGAATACCCAAACCTTGATGTCTCAGAAACAACTAGAGACTATTGGGTGATTACAGGTAATTTTGGTCCTCTCTTCCCATTGGTTTGGTCTGACAACTGCATGTCTTTCAGTGATGTATTTGCCCCTTTTTATTCATTTCTGATTTATTCGTCGGAGAGTTCATTCTCTTGGACCAATGTCAGGTGAGTAAAAGAAAACAGGGATAGGAGAAGGGGTCTTGATAGAGATGACTATTGAATCAGCACAATCACTGATGCTTCAGGGTAGCCTCCTTAGAGATAGAAAGAGAAAACTAAATGTCTCAGCTCATAGATCTAGCTTTTAATTTAGCAGCCTACGAGTTCCATATGAGTCAATAGTTTACTGTGGCAGCCAAGGAGACTAATGTTGTCTTGAGCTACAGAGTATCTGGCAGTGGGCCTGCTCTACTCTGTCATGGACAGATTTCTTCTAATGTATTATGGCCAGTTCTGGGTACTGTGGCTTAAAAAGGACATGGATGGGCTGGAAAGCATCCAGAGGAGCACATCCAGGGTGGTCTAGGGTCCCAAATCATGCCACATCACAATTGACTGAAGGAACTATATGTGCATAGCCTGGAGAAGAGAAGGCTTAGGGATGTGATCCACATATAACTTCCAGTATTTAAGCAAAGAGGGATTTGACTTCATCTGCTTGACCTCACAGGGTAGAGCTAGGAACAATGGGCTAAAGGTCTAAGGAAACAAATTTGGGCTTGATGTGAGGGGAGATTTCCCAACAATTAGAGTTAAAAAGGGCTCTCTCAGGAAGTGAGAGGTTCTCTATCATTGGAAGTCTTCAAGCAAAGGCTGTTTAAATACATTATAGAGCTGGATTCTTTTCCTAGACTAACTAGTATTTACATAGCATTTTATGCTTTACAAAGTGCCTTGCATTTATCATCTCCTTCGTTCTTCATCACAACCTTGTTAGGTAGATACCGTTATTTTACAGCTAAGGAAACTGAGGTACAAAGAGACTGAGTGGCTTACCCAAGATCATACTGCTAAGTTAGTGAGTGTGAATTAAGAGTCTTCCACACTCCCGAGTTCATCTCTCTGAGCCTTGCACTAATTCGATGTTTCCTGGGGTCATCTCCAATGCCGAGATTCCATGATTCTGTTGTGGTGGGTACATTTTCCATACCCTTGGACTGGGAATTCCCTTTACCTCTTATGTTGTTGGCTATGGCAATGCCATAAACACATGTTTAAAGTGAACAGGTCCTTCTATAGCTCCATAGAGAAGTCAAATTAAAATCAGCAAGAATCTCTGTTATCTAACATTTCAGCATTTCTTAAGGACCCCCTATGTTCCAGGAACTGTGCTAAGGCCCTGGGGATTCAAAGATAAAAACCAGAAGGTTCTAACCTCAAGAAAGTTATATTCTTCCTGCTTCTTTCTTTTGGCACAAATACTTTAGCCATAATTGCATTACGGGAGCCAGGATATATAGTTTCCTTTTTAAAAAATTGTGGCGGGGGGTGGGGAGGTATAGAGTTATGTTGTCATTGGTTTGGGGAACTCCTGGTATTGAAACTCCTTTTTTCTACGTAGATGAGCAACTTATCAGTAATTTAAGATTATAGATTTAGAGCTTAATAGGGCCTTAGAGTTATCTAGTTTGATGCTAGATTTGACTAAGGCCCAGAAAGGTTAAGTTACTTGTCCAAGATAACAAAGCTAAGGAATGTTAGGGTTAACATTCCAACCCAGGATCTCTGATTCTAAATTCCACTTTGTTTCCACTGTATTCTTCCATTTAAAATCTTAAAGTTGACTTGGATGTTAGGGTGGCTAGGTAGCACAGTGAGCAGAGCACCAGCCCTGGAGTCAGGAGGACCTGGATTCAAATTTGGCCTCAGACACTTGACACAAAAAACTAGCTGTGTGACTTTGGGCAAGTCACTTAACCCCAACAGCCCTCCCCTCCTCCAAAAAGCAAAAAAAAAAAAAGTTGACTTGGGTGGGGGAGGGGATAGGAAGATGGGACTGAGAAGTTAAATGACTTACTCAGGGTCATATAGCTAGAGTGTAATAAATAGGACTTGAACCCAAGTCCTACTGCAAGCCTACTATTTACCCACTGCCATGCCATCATTTACATAAAGAAGGTAAAGCGTTCTCTGTGTAAGCCTAAAGTGCTCTCTATAACCATAGATATCCAGGTGACCCAGTGGATAGGCCATGGGACTTAGAATCAGGAAGACTGAGAGTGATTCCTACCTGTGACCCTTATTAGCTGTGTGACCCTGGGCAAGTCCCTTAATTTCTCTGTTATTGTAGTATCCCCATCTTTAAAATGGGGATGATAATCACTCCTGCCTCCCAGGGTTGTTTTAAGAATTGAATGAGTTAACATATGTCAATGCTTTGCCTGTGTTCAAATGCTATGTGGATGCTGGCTATTGCAATGACACAGCTATCCAGCATTGTTATTACTGTGAAGGAACAAGTCTCCCTTGCTTTCATTACCTTACTGTGGTTTCTCAAACACAAGGAGTTTTTTTCTGGAGAAGCTTTTGAGGGAGGATCCCTCACTGGCAATTTCTCTGCAGGAACAAAAGGAAGAAAACAGTTGTAGGAGGGACTGGGGAAGCAGGAAAGGTGTGGGAAGGGGGAGGAGGAGGAGGAAGAGTAAGAGAAGAAAGAAGAGGGGGAGGAGGAGGAAGGGGAGGAGGAGAAGGAAGGCAGGCGGGCAGTTACCACGAGCCAGGAGAGAAGTTCTTAGGAACACAAACCATGTCACCACTCAGGGACTGCAATGAACCTGCCTCCCCCTCTCGTCTCTTCCCACATCCACCACAGTACCAAACACAGATGAATGTCTCGACTTGCTCACAGATGTGAGAGAGCTTGATTTGGGGACTCCTCTCAAATGTTGCTGTCCTTGAGTCTTTCCTTCTCTCTTCCAGGTTGCTTCTAGAATGGAAGTTTCTGTGGTTTTAAGTTATAGATTAGGATTCTGATCTGAACTGGTGAAGGGGGTTTCCATACCAGAATCCCAGTTTTAGTACTGGAGGGATCCTTCGAAGATAGCTCACTCAACTCCCATATTTTACCAATGAGGAAACTGAGACCAAAAGCGATTAGCCCAAGGTCACACAGTTAGCAAGTGACAGAAGCAGGTCTTCAGATTCCCAAACTTGCACATTTTCCACTGTACCACTCTGCCTAAACTAATTAAAATGCATTTCTATACTGTACCTCTCCCCATCCAAAGGAAACTCCATCTCCTACCTTCCCTAACAGGACTATTCCTGTAAGGAATAAAAGGAAATAAGAGGAAAATAAAGGAAAAAATTCCTTGGTAAGGGGCAGGGTAAATTGAGCAAATTAAGCAAGCTTAGTAACAGTGTGGTATAATCAATTAATCAACAAATATATTCAGTGTTTACTATATACTAGGCATTGTGCTAAGTGCTGGGGATACAGAAAGGGGCAAAAGATCATCCCTGTCCTCAAAGAGCTAATAGTCTTATGGTATAGTGAATAGAATACTAGAATAGAACTCCAAAAGACCTGTATTCAAATCCTGCCTTTGGCACCTCCTAGTTAGGTGACTGTAAGCCCATGAGACTATTTGATCCTCTGTTTCCTCCTCCATAAAATGGAAATAATTGTGCTAATAGCACCTACCTCCCAGAGTTGGTCTGTGGCTTAAATGAGATATAGATGAAGTGCTTTTCAAATCTTACATGTCAGTGATAATTGTTATTATAAGTATGGAAAAACACTAGACTGCTAGCTATACACCACTAACACAATTCTAACAGTTTGGGATACCTTCTTTGTTGTTGGGAGTTGCAGTTGAGTCCTACTCTCCATGACCCCATTTGGGGTTTTCTTGGCAAATAAAGGAGTGGTGCCACGTCCTTCTCTAGCTTATTTTATGAATGAGGAAACTGAGGCACACAGAGTTAAGTGACTTACCCAGGATCACACAGCTAGTAAGTATCTGAAGCTGAGTATATGCACACACATATATCTATACACACATATACATATATACATATATATGAGCCCCAGCTGATCTTATATTTGCAAAAATCTGGAATGTCCTGAGAGTGTTGGTAGTTTCAAACCCATCAGTTTCTCTTGGTTTAGAGTATTTCTGATGTCCTTGCTCTAAGGTAAATTCTCTTGAGATAGAACCAGCCTCTGAGGTGAGCCCTGCTAACAGCCCCAGGCTTGGATCGCAGGGGACCTCCAAGGTCATCTAATATAATGCCTGTTTCCTGCTACAACATATCCATACAGAAATACTGGGTTCAGCTTGAAGACCTCCCTTACCCCCCATGGCAGCCCATTCTACTCTGGGATAGGTCTGATTGTTAGCAAGATATCAAACCTAGACCTGCCTCACTACAATCGTCTTCCTGCTGTTGGATCCCAAGGTAAATAGTATTTGTTACCCCGGATGCCTGTGATGCTTATGAGACCACAGTTAAGGTTCTCATGCCACCATCTGCCCATTAAGTTACCTTGAATTGATTCTGTGGACCCATGATGCAGTGAGGAGTTGGCTATTTCTGAAACATGGGCCACTTGTCACAAGGGGAGCCAGGAATGAAAGTGTGGATAGTTAATGGGAGGTCACCATCCCTCATGGGAAAAATTATTTACAGTGTCTGCCCTGCTGGCCATGAATGGGTTCATGCATTTTCACATGCAAAAGTCAGTGGAGACACGTAAGAGGGATAGAATATTGCCCTCTGACAGGTAGTGATCCTTTACAAGTCATGTGCTACTGTGTCTCTTGTAGAAAATGCCACACTGCCTTTTCAGAATGTAAATGCTTGCTCCTGAGTTCAGAAAGTAGACCTAACTAAGCTCTATAGTCTGAATTGTAGAGCAAGCTGTCCAAAAAGGGCAACGGTACCTGATGCTTCAATTAGAGGCAGCTGGGAGGGCAGCTATGTAGTGCTGAACTAGCAGCCAGAAAGACCAGTTCAAATCCTAGCTCTGTGACCTTGGGCAGCTCAATCAACTTCTTCCCTCCTCAGTTTCATTATATGTTAAATGGGGATAATAATAGTACCTACCTCTTATAGTTTTGAGGATCAAAAGTGACAATATATTTAAAGCACTTTGCAAACATTAAAGCCTTATATAAATGCTTTTATTATTATTATATCCTCACTGTGTACACTGTATTCTGCATCCTCAGAAATTATTCAAGTTGGGAGGGACCTCGGAGGCCATTTAGTCCAACATGTACCTGATTGTGGCTCCTAGGAGCATGCTGATAAATGTTTACCAATCAGCTACCCCCTACCCACACCCCACAGACATGACACATTTTTAAGTTTAATCTCTATTATTGACATTTTATCTATCATTTTTCCTAAATCCAGACATCAACCAAACAATAAATTAACCCCTGGTTTCTCATGTTCACTGAATCCCTCAGTGTCAATGTTCACACTGCAAAATTTAACAACCACCTCTCTTGAGCCTATTCCAACTGACTCCAGGAGCCCCTTCATCCCCCTAGAATATCCCCAGCAGGTGATCATTGAGCCTCTGATTTGTGAGCTCCAGTGAGGGAGAAGGGATTCCCTTCTAACACAGTCTGTCGCGCATTTGGACTCCTCTTGGGACATTTATCCTGACATCAAGCTTACACTTGCCTGTTTGGAGTTGTCTCCCATTACCCTTGATTCTGTAATTTGAGGCCAAGAAGAAGTTAAATACACACGTATGCATGTATGAAGTTATATGTGTATACATCGGCATACATGTGTGTCTATATTGTGGATTTGTGTGTGTATATGTGTGTATACACATGCATGCATGTATTTATAAGTTTATGTTTATGTGTATACATATACATGTGTGCATATATATATACACACACATGGAAATATCCAGATATAGGATATCCTCATGGGAGACCTCTTTTTCGTGAGCATTAGCCTGGATGAGGGGAGGACCATATTGTAGGGCTCACATGGCCCAAACACGCTAATGGGGGAGGTACCACTGAGATCAAGAAGTTGCCTACAGGCTCAACCATCACTGTGTGTAACCCTCTGGAGAGAGTTGGAGAGTGTGGCAAAGAGGGTCAGGAAGTTGCAGCCTCACTTCTGTGGAAGAGAAGGCTGGAGCGAGTGAGTAGAAGGGGAATCTGCATCTTGGCACAAAGGTCTTTTCTCCCTGCCTTATTTCTGCCTTTGCTCACGGGGGTTCTGACAATAAAGCCTGCCATGGGAAGACATCCTTGTAATTAATGGAAGTGTCGCTGTGTGCTGTAATTGGCCAGATTTTCATTCTCTGTTACTCTATGGGAGGCACTGACAACATGGGGGTTTTCTCTCGAGGTTCAGGGATAGTTCTCTCCATTTTTAGCTTGTCAATTAAACACTCAGAGATAATTTCCATCATACAACCCACAGAGTCAAAACCTCTCAGTATGCCCAATGTCAGATTAGTCACACTCCTCTCCAGCCATCACAAGCCCTGAAGATGTGAACAGCCTGAGGATGCCAACTAAGCAGTCCTTCAGAGATCGATCCAATTTGCATTTCCACTAGGGAGGGCAAGGGAGAAACCTCCCCTCATCCCAGAGTGGCAGCTTCTCCTCACCAGGCAAACACCCAAACTCTCATCCACAATCACATGGTAGCTTGGCTTTCCTTCTCCATTGATGGCTGTAGCAGGCAAGAGGAATTCTTAGGGGGTTTTCTAGAAACTGAAGTCCCAAGGACAGGGTCAGAGTCCTTTATCTTTCTTTGTAGAGATCCAGCTGGCAGATTACTCAGGGAGCCAAGGCCAGGAGCTCTAGGCAGAGAAGAGTGTTGTACTCTCAGTAGGGATTGCTCAGTGTCTGTGCCTTCAGGGAAGCAATTTCTGCGACCAGCTGTGGATTTTATTTCTTCCATAACTTGTTTACGCATCTTTCTCTCACTTTCGCTAGAGCTTGCCACCTGATCAGCTTGTGTATGGGATAAGGGTTATATGTGGATGGAACGCCATGTTAATGAATGCCCTATATAGGGCTTGTGTATGTATGTATGTGTATGTTTATATGTGTGTATATATGTATGTATGTATGTGTAGAGGCAGCTAAGTGGTACAGTGGACAAAGCCAGACTTAGAGTCAGGAAAACCTGAGTTCAAATCCAGCCTTAGACACTTACTATCTGGATAACCCTAAGCAAGTCACTTAATCCTGTTTACCTCAGTTTCCTCATCTATAAAATGATCTGGAAGTGGAAATAGCAAACTGCTCCACTATTTTTGCCAAGAAAACCCCAAACGGGATCATGAAGAGTTGGACATGACTAAAAAATAGCTAATGATATTAGAAACTAATTATTAGTAATTATTACTAATTAGTAACTAATAATAGTATTAGTACCTAATAATAGTACATATAAGCTGCCCTTCGAATCTTTGTGCAGTTTTAAGCCATTAAACTTAATGGGGTCACCCTGTATATACATATGTCTATCTATCCATTTGTTTGTCTATCATCTATCTATCATCTATCTATCCATCTGTCTATCATCTATCTATCTGTCTGTCTGTCTATCTCTATCTGTCTGTCTATCTATCTATCTATCTATGTATCTATCTGTCTATCTGTCTGTCTGGCTATCTAGCTATCTGTTTCTATCTCCACACTCTCCTCTTATTTCTATGTCCTCAAAAGATGAGCTACAAAAGCCAGTTACCAATTTTAATAAAGTGAACATCTAACATCGCAAATGCCCCTGTCTGCACAGGAGTAAATGTTGAGCCAGGATGTAACTTCAGCATTTATGATTTGGGTGCATGTGCATGAAGTTTGGGGTAAAGAACACTTCCAAGACCTTGATATGGGGACAAACCAGACTGTGACCAGAGTAGGAGACCACTTATATCAAGTGGGATTTCAGGGACCTGGGCGGGTGGGCAGTGTCTCCCCGTCCTGAATATTCCACCATTCTGCTGTTGCCTGGAATTCCATCATAAAGTCTTCTGAGGGTCAGAGATCATAGCCTAAAGAATTTAGAGCTGGGAGGAACCTTAGAACACAGAATGTGAAAACAGGATGTTAGAACATGGGCGACTGGATGTCAGAGCTGGAATGGGCGTATATATTTGTTTGCATATTGTCTCCTCTATTGGAGCAGAAGCTTCTTGCGGGCAGGGGGTGTCTTTTGCCCCTTTATGTATTCATGGCATTTAGCACAGTGCCCGGCACATAGCAGAAGCTTAATAAATGTTTTTTGATTGACTGACTGATAACATAGAATGTAGAACTGGAAAGAACATTAAAACCTGGAATATAAGAGCTGGGAGGGATTCAGGTGAGGAAGCTGGGACCTAGAGAAGTGAATGACTTGCTTAGGGTCCCACAGAGAGAAGCAGAGCCTCCTGCTCCAGTCCAGAATGGCTGGGTTCTATTGAAAGAAGCCTCCCCATTCTTTTGGGGTCTGTTGCATAGGGATATTAGGAGCTTGGCATGAGGGTGGGCTAGGATGGAGGCATGGTATCAGCTCCCTCTTGTCAACCTCATAGCTCAAGTATGTGATATCAGACCATGAGTTTTCCCCTACCCTGGCAAGGTGGTGTAATGGAAAGAATATTATATTCAGAGTCAGAAGGCCTGGATTCAAATCTCAGCTCTGATACCTGTGTACATGTCACATAAGCTCTCTGGGCTTTAGTTTCCTCAGCTGTAACCTGGGAGGGTTGGAGTATATGGTCTCTGGGGGGTCTGTCTAGTTCGAGAGCTATGACTTAGAATCTGATTCCCTATTTCCTACGGCTCTCTGATCTTGGGTTATTCACTCAGAGCAGGGTCTTTGGGCTGCCTCCAGAAAGAGGTTCTCCCAGTGTGACCCCCATATCCTCCTCCATCCACAGTTCTGCAAGGGGTGGACAACACCTTAGTGGGACTCCACAACCAGAGTTTCGCTAGAGTCATGGAGCAGCGTCTGGCCCAGCTGTTTATGATGTCCCAGCAACAAGGCAGGCGGCTTAAGCGGGCCACCACTCTCGGGAGCTACACGGTTCAGGTGAGTTGAAGGAAGTACCACCCCCCTGTCAGAATGAGTTTGAGAAAATCCATTCCCTAATAAGTCACATGTTCATTTCTGTTCTTCCAGGAATTTCTTTTCACTTAAAAATACATATTTTATCAATGGGCAGTTAGGTGGCACAGTAGAAAGAGTGCTGGTCCTGGAGTCAGGAAGGTTGTTTTTTGTGAGTTCAAATCCAGCCTCAGAAACTTCCTAGCTGTGTGACCCTGGGCAAGTCACTTCATGCTGTTTGCCTAAGTTTTCTTGTCAGTAAAATGAGCTGGAGAAAGGAATGGCAAACCGCTCCAGTCTCTTTGCCAAGAAAACCCCAAATGGGGTCATAAAGAATCAGACATGATTGCAAGTGACTGAACAAAAAATTTCATCAATGCCTTTTTGTCTTTTTATAAGTTGTTTTTGGAACCCTCCCTCTCCCAAAGGAAACCCTCCTTTGTGACAAAGAAAAACCTGTTGGTTTGGCTCTGATAACGTGGAAGAATCTGCCCTGCAGAGTGCCAGCCTTTGGAGTGACTGTTCTAGGGGTCAGTCTACTGTGAGAATGAAGGTGGGCCATGAAAAGGGAGACACAGAGTTGTTTTCAAAAGATGTCTGACTTTCGATGTAAAATAAAACAAAACAAAACAACAAAAAAGATGTTCCAGACTGAGAGGGAGTGTGGTGCATTGGAAAGATTCCTGGATTTGGAACTGGAGGATTTGGGTTCATGTTTCAGTGATGCCACTTATGATTTTGAATAAGAGAAAGTGTTCAATGTTTTACATACCTCGAAGTGCTCTATAAATGTATATAATGTGGACTATTGTTGTTGTTGTTATTATTAAATTGTGGCAAATCACACAACCTCTCTGGGCCTCAGTTTCCTTGCCTGTAAAAAAAAAGGAGGTTGGTTGAGATGACCTTCAAGGTCCCTTCAGGTCTATACTGCTCTGCTTTCCCTGGGGAGCTCTACCCATATGGACCTATCAGGGTTTTTGTTATTTTGCAGAGGGGGAGTAGCTGGTCTGGAAGGTAACTGTTTTCATCATCATAACCATTCGGCCACTCACATTTTTGTAGAGCTGTAAGGTTTCCTATCTGCCCTTTCTGACCATGGCAGTTCTGTGAGGCAGGTCCCACAGGTGCACTTGGCTCCATTTTACAGAAACCCAGCCTCAGACAGACAGAAAGAAGTGCTCATAGCCACACAAGCTAGTCAGAGTCAGAGTTATGATCTCAGACTATGGGTCTCCTCATTCTTTGTCCTACATCTGGCTAAGTCTTGTAACTTCTCCCAGCCTCAGTTTCCACATCTGTAAATTAGGGATAGTAATGGCACCTAGCTTACAGGTTTATTGTGAGAACCAAATGGGACAGTGTATGGAAAGTGTTTTGCAGACCTCAAAGTGGTAAATAAATGCTAGATTCTATTATTATTACTCAATGAGGGACCTCCTTTATAATATTGCCAATAAATAGCCATCCAGCCTCTGAACAGATCTAGTGAGGGGAAGCTCACTACTCATCTTCCTCTTCCCCACCCCTTGATTCCGGACTAGGAGTCCGGAAGACCTGAGTTCAAATTCAGTCCCAGATGCTTACTAACCATGTGACCCTGGATAGATCACTTCACCTCTCTCTGTCTCCTTTCCCTCCTATGAAATGGGGCCGATAACACCTATTTCACAGAATATTGTGAGGATCAAAAGAGATAATGTATGATAATGTTGTGTAAACCTCACAGTTCCATTGAATTGTTAGCTAGATCTTGCTGCCTCTTAAAAAGGAAGAGTTGCTAAGTTCTGTCAACAGATTTTGGGGTTTCCCTTCTGCCAGCTCCATGAAATATTTGTAATTTACAAATTATAAATTGATCAAAAAAGAAGAAATCTCCTATAGACCTGTGTCCATAAAATGAGATTTGCCTTAACAGAACAAAAGCTTGTAATCCTACAGTTCTGTGCCAGCTGTACAAGCTTGATACAATTTGCATTTCTAAAGGGTCTATCTAGTTCTTATTCTCTCTCTCTCTCTTTCTCTCTCTCTCTCTCTCTCTCTCTCTCTCTCTCTCTCTCTCTCTCTCTCTCTCTCTCTCTCTCTCTCCCCCCTTCTCTCCTCTCTCTCTCCTTCTCTCTCTCCTCTCTTTCTGTCTCTCCCTTTCTCT